>NC_064851.1:152257144-152610477 GCF_024139225.1 Suncus etruscus | reverse complement strand
ATTGATATAATCATATAGCTTTTATTTTCCTTTTGTTGATATGGTGTATTACATTGATTGATTACATTGACTTTCATATGTTAAACCATCCTTTTATCTCTGGGATGAATTCTATATATGACATTCTTGATGAAACTTTGGATGCTGATTACCAACTGGGAGAGACTGAGGGGACCTGTCACCTTTGCATGTTTCTCTACCCTTCTGTCTTCTGAAACTATCCTGAGAGGACCAAGAAGGGCCCAGCAAAAATTGTCTCCTAGAAGTGCCCAAGCAGAAAGGCCAAGAAAGACTGATAAAGTGAAAACTGGCTACCACATCTGCTGGCATAAAGTTAGATCCTTTCTTTGTCTGTGAAGGCAGGTGGGAGGGGTCTTCCCCTCCTGTGAGATTACCAACTTGGAGAGACTGAGAGAACCTGTCGCCTTTGCATATTTCCTTTCTCTTTTATCTCTTGAAACTCTCTGAGAAGGCCAAAAGGGCCCAGCAAAAAATGGTTCCTAAAGATGCTCAAGCAGAAAGGCCAAGAAATACTGAGTGAGTGAAAACCATTCAAAAGAGCACCCCTAAGAGTTACAGCAGACATGTCCCAAGAAACTCACAAGGACAGAAAACAGTGGTAAGATATAGTGACAAGACTGAATGAAATGGAATACTGCACCAAGCCTGACTTACGTTCAGGTTTGAAGGAAGAATACATAGCTTCATGGCTAAGCAACAGCTCAGATTACAGTTGCAAAACAAGCCTTAAATGAAAAACTAAAAGGTCCACTTTCAGACAGACCAATAGACACACCAAACTTATATAAAAAGATGACAATAAATCCCATGAGTATCATATCCCTCAATGTCAATCGACTAAAAATAGATCAAAAAGATGAATCCAACATAATTATGCCTACAAGAAACACACCTGAAGAGTCATAACAAACATAGACTAAAAATCAAAGTCTGGAGAAAATCATCCAAACAAACAACACCCTTAAAAAGCTGGGGTGGCCATATTAATATCAGACGACACAACTTTAGACTCAGAAAAGTTATAAGGGACAAAGATGGACACTTTGTACTAATAAAGGGACATGTGCAACAGGAAGAAATCACATTACTAAACATAAATGCACCCAATGAAGGAGCAACAAAATATCTAATACAATTATTGACAAATTTGAAAGAGAACATCAATAAAACACAGTAATTGTGGGAGACCTCAACATGCCCTATCAACACTTGATAGGTCAACCAGACTAAAATCCAACAAAAATATACTAGCAATGAAAAGGAAAATGAAAGAAAGAGACATAGTAGATATATAAAGGACACACCATCCTCAGAAACCTGGATACACATGAGTATGTGTACATACAATGTACATGAGTTATTCTCCAGGATAGACCACTTGATGGCACATAAAATATACCTCCATAAAATCAAGAGGATGGAAATTCTGCAGGCTACATTAGTTGACCACAAAGCTCTGAAATTAGAAGTGAAATTAGAAGTGAAATACAAAAGGACAGAGAAGAAAAATTTAACAACTAAAACTTAAACAGTCTGCTACTGAACAATCAGTGGGTCCAAGATGGAATCAAAGAGAAAATCAAAACTTTCCTGGAAATAAATGACAATGAGGACACAAACTATCAGAATCTATGGGACACCACAAAAGCTTTATTGAGAAGAAAATTTATAGCTTTGCAAACACAATCAGGAAGGAAGAAGAGACATACCTGAATAGCTTATGACATAGTTTATAAAATTAGAAAATGATCAACAAAAGGAACTAAAAATAGGGAGACAGAAGGAAATAACAAAGTTTAGAGCAGAAATCAATGAAGTGGAAACCCAAAACACAATACAAAAGATTAACAAAAAAGTTGGTTTTTTTAAAAAAAATAAACAAGATTGATAGACTATTGATAAAACTCACAAAGAAAGAGAGATAAACTTGATAACTGGTATTAAAATTAAAAAGGGGGAGAACACTACAGATATTGCAGAGATTCAATGGCAATCAGAGACTACTTTGAGAAACTCAATGCAACTAAATATGAAAACCTGGAAGAAATGGACAAATTCTTGGGCTCTTAAAACCTTCCATAGTTGAATAATGAGGATGTAGCATATCTAAACACCCTCCATCACTATTGAAGAAATTAAAACGGTAATCAAATGTCTGCCCCAAAACAAAAGTCCAGGCCCAGATGGATTCACTAATGAATTCTTTCAAAACTTTCAAGAGAAACTATTACAAATTCTGCCCATCTACTCTCATGAAAATGAAAATATGGGAACACATCCAAAGAGCTTTTATGAAGTCAACATCATCTTGATACCAAAACCAGACAGAGATGCTGCCAAGCCTAATCCATAAACAATTCATCTATACAATGTATATAGCCCCTCTGATATATTTTCCCTCCTCCACACAAGAGCCCCTTCTACTCCCTCATCTCCCAATCGGGATTCGTTATCTTCCCCTTAATTAACCCTCTATACCCTCAGTTCTTCAATTTGTTAGGCACCAAGACCGACCTCCTGCCCAACAGATTCTGCCCTTTCTCACACCCCTACAAAGCTCATTATTACTCCTTAACTCTCATCCCCAACCATCTGTACCCAACATTTACCGTTTTTAACTTAAGTACTACACAGTTCTAATCACAGACCAAAGTCGTGAATTGGATTTAACACCCAACTGTTACAAAAGACATAAAATAGACACATAAGTCTTTTGAATGTTTTTTAATTATCTGTAAATTTCATTTTTCTTATTTAAAAAATAATACCCCACTAATAAAAACAGATTATGGTGAATGTTCAATTATACATTATAATTGTTTATTCTTTTTTTAAATTTTTTTATTTAAACAAATTTATTACATACATGATTCTGTTTGGGTTTCAGTCATGTAAAGAACACCACCCATCACCAGTGCAACATTCCCATCACCAGTGTCCCAAATCTCCCTCCTCCCCACCCAACCCCCGCCTGTACTCTAGATAGGATTTCTATTTCCCTCGTACATTCTCATTATTAGGATAGTTCAAAACGTAGTTATTTCTCTCACTAAACTCATCCCTGTTTGTGGTGAGCTTCATGAGGTGAGCTGTAACTTCCAGCTCTTTTCTCTTTTGTGTCTGAAAGTTATTATTGCAAGAATGTCTTTCATTTTTCTTAAAACTCATAGATGAGTTAGACCATTCTGCATCTTTCTCTTTCTCTGACTTATTTCATTCAGCATAATAAATGCCATGTACATCCATGTATAGGAAAATTTCATGACTTCATCTCTCCTGACAGCTGCATAATATTCCATTGTGTATATGTACGACAGTTTCTTTAGCCATTCATCTGTTGAAGGGTATCTTGGCTGTTTCCAGAGTCTTGCTATGGCAAATAGTGCTGCAATGAATATAGGGGTGAGGAAGGGATTTTTGTATTGTATTTGTGTGATCCTAGGGTATATTCCTAGGAGTGGTATAGCTGGGTCGTATGGGAGATTAATTTCCTTCATTTTTGGAGGAATCTCCATATTGCTTTCCATAAAGGTTGAACTAGACGGCATTCCCATCAGCAGCGGATAAGAGTTCCTTTCTCTCCACATCCCCGCCAACACTGCTAGTTCTCATTCTTTGTGATGTGTGCCAATCTCTGGGGTGTGAGGTGGTACCTCATAGTTGTTTTGATTTGCATCTCCCTGATGATTAGTGATGTGGAGCATTTTTTCATGTGTCTTTTGGCCATTTGTATTTCTTCTTTGTCAAAGTGTCTGCCCATTTCTTCTCCCCATTTTTGATGGGATTAGATGTTTTTTTCTTGTAAATTTCTGTCAGTGCCTTGTATATTTTGGAGATTAGCTCCTTGTCTGATGGGTATTGGGTGAATAGTTTCTCCTACTCAGTGGGGGGTTCTTGTATCCTGGGCACTATTTCCTTTAAGGTGCAGAAGCTTCTCAGTTTAATATATTCCCATCTGTTAATTTCTGCTTTTACTTGTTTGGAGAGTGCAGTTTCCTCTTTGAAGATGCCTTTAGTCTCAATGTCCTGGAGTGTTTTAGCTACGTGTTGTTCTATGTATCTTATGGTTTCGGGTCTGATATTGAGGTCTTTCATCCATTTGGTTTTAACCTTCGTACATGATGTTAGCAGAGGGTCTAAGTTCAATTTTTTGCAAGTGGCTAGCCAGTTGTGCCAACACCACTTTTTGGAGAGGCTTTCTTTGCTCCATTTAGGATTTCTTGCTCCTTTATCAAAAATTAGGTGATTTTATCTCTGGGAAACATTTTCTGAGTATTCAAGCCTATTCCACTGATCTGAGGGCATGTCTTTATTCCAATACCATGCTGTTTTGATAACTATTACTTTGTAGTACAGTTTAAAGTTGGGGAAAGTAATTCCTCCCATATCCTTTTTCCCAATGATTGCTTTAGCTATTCTAGGATGTTTATTGTTCCAAATGAATTTCAAAAGTGCCTGATCCACTTCTTTGAAGAATGCCATGGGTATCTTTAGAGGGATTGCATTAAATCTGTACAATGCCTTGGGGGTGTATTGCCATTTTGATTATGTTAATTCTGCAATCCATGAGCAGGGTACGTGTTTCCATTTCCATGTGTCCGCTCTTATTTCTTGGAGCAGAGTTTTACAATTTTCTTTCAGGGGTCCTCAAACTTTTTAAACATGGGGCCAGTTCACTGTCCCTTAGACCATTGGAGGGTCTGACTATAGTAAAAACAAAACTTATGAACGAATTCTTATGCACACTGCATATATCTTATATTGCAATGAAGAAACAACACAGATACAAATACAATATGTGGCCCGCGGGCCCTAGTTTGAGGACCACTGGATAGGTCCTTCACATTTTTAGTCAAGTTGATTCCAAGATATTTGAGTTTGTGTGGCACTATTGTGAATGGGGTTGCTTTTTTAATGTCCATTTCTTCCTCATTACTATTGGTGTATAGAAAGGCCATTGATTTTTGTGTGTTAATTTTGTAGCCTGCCACCTTGCTATGAGTCTATTGTTTCTAGAAGCTTTTTCGTAGAGTCTTTTGGGTTTCCTAAGTAGCGTATCATGCCATCTGCAAACAATGAGAGCTTGACTTCTTTCTTATCTATCTGGATTCTCTTGATATCTTTTCTTGCCTAATTGCTATAGCAAGAACTTCCAGTGCTATGTTGAATAGGAATGGTGAGAGAGGACAGCCTTGTCTTGTGCTAGAATTTTGAGGAAAGGCTTTCAGTTTTTCTCCATTGAGGACAATATTTGCCACTGGCTTGTGGTAGATGGCCTTAACTATATTGAGAAAGGTTCCTTCCATTCCCATCTTGCCGAGAGTTTTGATCAAGAATGGGTGTTGGACCTTATCAAATGCTTTCTCTGCATCTATTGCTATGATCATGTGATTTTTATTTTTCTTGTTGTTGATGTTGTGTATGATGTTGATAGATTTACGCATGTTATACCATTCTTTCATTCCTGGAATGAAACCTACTTGGTCGTAGTGTATGATCTTCTTGATGATGCATTGGATCCTATTTGCCAGGATTTTGTTGAAGATCTTTGTATCAGCATTCATCAGGGATATTGGTCTGGAATTTTCTTTTTTGGCAGCGTCTCTATCTGGTTTTGGTATCAAGGTGATGTTGGCTTCATAAAAGCTGTTTGGGAGTGTTCCTCTTTTTTCGATTTCATGAAAGAGTCTTGCCAGTATTGGTAATAGTTCCTCTTGAAAGGTTTGAAAGAATTCATTAGTAAATCCATCTGGGCCTGGGCTTTTGTTTTTGGGCAGACATTTGATTACCATTTTAATTTCTTCAATAGTGAAACTGTGGTGCATATACACAATGAAATATTATGCAGATGTTAGAAGCAATGAAGTCATGAAATTTTCCTAGACATAGATGTACATGGATGGACTCTATTATGCTGAGTGAAATAAGCCAGAGGGAGAGAGACAGATGCAGAATGATCTCACTCATCTATGAGTTTAAAAGAAAAAAAGACATTTTTGCAATAATTCTTAGAGACAAAAGAGAGGAGAGCTGAAAGGTCCAGCTCACTACATGAAGCTCACCACTAAGAGTGAGGAGTGCAGTTAGAGAAATAATTACACTGAGAATTATAACAATGTGAATGAATGAGGCAAGTATAAAGCCTGTCTAAAGTACAGATGTTGGAGAGGTAGGGAGGAGGGAGACTTGGGACATTGGTGAAGGGAATGTTGCACAGGTGAAGGGGGTGTTCTTTACATGAGTGAAACCCAACTAAAATCATATTTGTAATCAAGGTATTTAAATAAAGATATCGAAAAAAGATATCTCTTTAGAAAAAAAAAGTAAAATATGGTAAAAAAAAATAGCCAAAGACAAAAGAAATGCTATTCAAGAGGTCTGGTTCATTGTAGGAAACTTGTCACATAGGATTGGAAAAATGCAGTTAGAACTATAAAGTTTAAACTTATTTTCTTTAATGGTCAACAATATCTCAGAATGGTAACTGGCTGCCATCCAGACTCTCACAGATTAGGGACAGAAGATAAATCAAAAGTTTAGTGCATATACTTATATCCAATTCAATTAATGGCACTATATATATGTTTCCACAGCATAGAATAGCATACTTTCATAGAAATTCCCCTAGGGGCACTCTCACATCCTTGGATAATAGTTATCGATCTGGTATGCATGTTAAAATGACTTAGAAAGCTTTAAAAATCTCTAGACACTTCAAGATATGTTAAAATTTATCCACAGGACTTATACATGAATTCTAATCATTCACATTCCTCTTTCACAAGAAAAGACTTAAGTTATATTGCAATACATTGAGGTAAAAAAGAGTTCCTATTTCATTTACTTTGAGGATATTCAATATTTGGTCTCTTTGATCTATATTCAGTGGAAGCATAAAGTTATTGCTAGTTTTAAAATTTGAACTATTCATTATTGCTGAAAGGAGAGTAAAAATATTTCCTCTTAAGGACTACATAGTAAATAGTTCAGAATTTGTAATGCACTACATCTGTGAACAACTAAAGCTTGCAGCACAAAACTAACCATAAATAATACGCATATAAGTGGCTGGAGAAATAATACCATGAAAACTTTCCATAGAGTCAAGCTGGGTTTTATTCCAGGCAATCCATAGGTTCTTCTTAGTCAGGAGTGATTCCTGAATGCAAAGCCAGAAGTATTCCCAGAGCATTGCTAGGTGGCCCAAAGACCAAAAAATAAATAGTATGTGTATAATAAACACATATGCCTGCATTCTAGTAAAACTTTATTAACAAAAATGAGTGGTGTAAAAAATGCCTAGTGGCAGGGCCAGAGAGTTGGCACTAGAGGTGAGGCGTCTGCCTTGCAAGCGCTAGCCTAGGAAGGACTGCGGTTCAATCCCCTGGTGTCCCATATGGTCCCCCCCAAGCCAGGGGCGATTTCTGAGCGCATAGCCAGGAGTAACACCTGAGTGTCAAAGGGGTGTGGCCCCCCCAAAAAAATGGCTAGTGGTTGTTGTTCACTGATTGGTTACTGCTTCAGAATGTTAGAATAATTGAAATCAACATTCTGATTATGTATCCAATATTAAAGAATTAGTATAATTAGTAGCCAATCATGAAAATAAACACAAGTGTACTCATCTCATAATTTATTCGTTATTTAGCATTCTATTACCATCCATCAGAACCATAAAACCAGCACCTATTTTACATTTTAAACTATATGATACATAGCTTCATTCACAGAGAAACAACTCACCTCATTTTTCTTGTGAAATTGTCATACCTCCATAGAAGGGATAACAGCACTATTCTGCTTTCCTCGCTAGTAGAAAATACCATGAACGTTTATTTGTAAATGTTTGGGGGGAGGTACAGAAATTCACCTCTGTTGAATATATTCATTCTGTGTGTACAAGATCAATGCGGTAAAAATATATAACCCCAAGTCTAAAGGTTTTGATTAAATAATTTCTATTTGACTAAGAAGGTTTAATCAAGAATATTGGCCCAATTATCACTTAGTTCTTCTCTGAGTCTCTCAAAATAAATAATTACTAGGAATCATTATGGTTATTCTACCATTAATCAGATGTGAACCAGAATAGACATCACTCATCCTTTGAAATTGCAGCACAAAAATGCTACCACTCACTGATAGCATTTTTTAAGGCTTATAAAGTCCTTGAGTCTGTTGTAATCAGGTGCCATCCAGACACACAGAATCCTGAATTAGCCTATACTTCCCATCCTTGCTGCTCAGGGTAAATCTTATGGTCAAAGGCAACTTGCTATTTTATGAAGACCAGTGCCAAGCAGAGTGATCTTCTAGAGAAGGAGCACACAAAATTTCTTGTGAGCAGCATTAATTTATCTCCTAGTTTGCACAGCATTAAGAAAAATAATTCAAAACAACAATGTTAAGGAAGATATTCAAAAGCAGATATTTCAGCTTTGGTTGTTACTGAATTCAATTACTCTGACTCCTTATTGCAAGATGACATTGTACTCACTTGGAAGTGTTTTCAAGAATTCCTTTGACTTCATTCATTTCTTCTTTTCCAAAGTAAACAACTGTGAGGTGGATTCTACCATCCTGCTGTATGCACATCTCCCTAGAAAACAAAATACATATTGCTTGTGGGAATGTTGTCTGATTCAACCCTTTTGGAAAGAGTATGGAGATTTCTTAAAAAAATACATGTTTGCATTCTTAGAAAAATAATAATAGAGCCTCCATAAAACTTAGCTTCTTATTTTCTACCCACGGGATACAAAAATCACTCACCCAAAAAGACATATGAACATAATTATTCATTGCAGAACTTAGCACAGTAGCTAGAATCTGAATCAGCATAGGCATCCAATGACAAATGAGTAGATAATGAAAATATTATGTGTATACAAAATGGAATACTTTCACAATAACAAGAAATAAGGCAAACAAAAAGCACAGAAAAGGTTTTGACGTCAATGCACAACTCAAGAAATGTGAACGGGAACAAAGATATTGATCTGATTATAGGAATAACTTACATTTTTTGTCTATTCCTATGTACATGACTTCTCGGGCTCTCAGTTACTAGCATTTCTCACAGGGTTAGTTTATAGCTCCAATTTGTATAGAACTGCTTCCCCTCAGCAATATAGTTAATATAAGAACCTTTACAGTGGGTTTACTTCAAATATATTATCTATAAATATATATATTGGTGACTAATCACTTGGATATGCAAACATAAGCTCATTTGCACATATATAAAATAGTTTCTTGTGCATATGTGGGTATTTTCATGCATATATACACAAGTATGTTGTGTAATTTTAATGAGAATTCTTGGGGAGCAATCATTAAATAGAAAGAATTTACTACAGGGATAGTAGTTTGTAATTTTAAAAAATAATTTACTTGTATTTCTATTTTTTTATTTTTAATCTCTGTATTGTCTAAATTTTCCTTGATGATCAAGCAATAATCCTCAATAAATGCCATACAGGAGAAAAGTCCAAATGCAAGAAATGCTGGGATGTGAGTTTACTGATGCTGCCTTCATTTCTCAAAGTAAGCACTGTCTCAGGAAGTCAGACTGATGATAGTTCTGAGCCACAGACAAACAACCTGAAACCAATACTTGGGAGCATCAAAACCAAACATTCCTTCTTAGCCCTATATATGGAATTTTCACCTACCAAAAAACAAACTTTGTACTTCTTAGCACACTTTTCAAATACAACTCAATTAATTTCCTTTGCCAAAATAGAATGAAATCACACTCACAGAACCAAGAGCCCCAAAGTGGGCTTTAACATTGTCTTTGCAGTTGAACAAAGTCCATTCCAAAATCAGAAAAGGGTTGCTTGTTGAACATAAATAACAAGCATTCTCATTATTTTGCAACAACCTTACTGACATTTTAAAATCCATTGAAATCACGTCTTATTCTCAAGGAATGAATGATCTACATTGGGACTTTACTTCTGGTATACCAGCTAAGGCTTCTTGGGGAGGTCAAACACAGTTAGTTTAAAGTTCCTCTCAAAACCTTCCTTAATGCAATAAAGAACATCTCACATGCCAGATACTCTACTAAGGAGTTTTAAAAGTAAGTTAGACATGCCTGCTTTGGGAAGTTCTCCATCTACAATGCATGACTCCATGTTCATTTTGTAAAGATCTCCATCAATCAAGACTTTATATTGGGAAGAACTTCTCCATTACATGTGTGCAGACCACATACTAACTATTCTATTAGAATCTGAGCATACTGCTATCATAGACCTGAACAAAGAAACTTGTAATTTTTGCATTCTGTATTCCATTTTCTGAAAAGGTGTTTGAGAGAAGGTGTTTAAATGGATAACCTGGATATAATGATTCTTTGAATTATTTGTACAACCTCATCTCTTGAGCTAACAGAATATTCATAGTTGTACTAGACCAAAATTAACCTCAGAGATCCAAGTTTCTAAGAATCTTTTTTGGGACCCCTCATTTCCTCTGGTGGCTTTGCATTAGAATCACAATCCCACCTGATAATTTCTACACCTCACTCAAATGTGAAAAAATTTTGTTTCTATTTAGTCAAGATTCTGTCTTTCAACATATATTTTTCTGGAAGCCAACCGTTGCTTCTCTTCAGGAATATCACAATACAGAATAGGCACTCAATAACATGTATTTTATACATATCATGATCACTTACACATCTAAATTCTCTTTCTATAAAGCATTAAAGTAGTTGTTCTCAATTTATTTACATCTGTGAAGAAATAAAAATAGGAGAATTCTTTCACAGATAATAAAGGTGAAAGAAAAGGTATGTATAATAAGAATATATATGATGACTTATAACACCAATGTGGTTCAAGTGCACTATGTATTTACCAGGAATTACTTTTTCATTGATCATCAGTAAATTTCTGAGCACTGTCACTCACTAATGGGCAGTTGGAAATTACTTACCTACAGCACATAAGGGTCTCTGAGCTCTATTATTAATTCCTGTGGCTCATTGTGGAACAAGTCCTGAACTATTGTTTACACTTTAGTACACAAGAAAGGAAACAAGATGAATGACATGCTGAAGCAGGTGCCTCAATGTGCAATTAGATTCCTGACAACAAAGCCTTCAGGTTTTGTTTTTTTCTCCTTTTATTTAAACACCATGGTTACAAAGTTGTTCGTGATTGAGTTTTACTCTTACAATGTACACCAAAACTCACCAATGAATATTTCTGCTGCCAATATCAGCAGTTTCCTTCACCCACTTCCTGTGGCCTGTTTCTGAGGCAGGCATTTTACTGTTCTTTCTCCTTTTTTTTAAATAATACCTTTATTTAAACACCTTGATTACAAATATGATTGTAGTTGGGTTTCAGTCATGTAAAGAACACCCCCCTTCACCAGTGCAACATTCCCATCACCAATGTCCCAAATCTCCCTCCTTCCCACCCCACCCCTGCCTGTACTCTAGATAGGCTTTTTAATTCCCTCATTCATTCTCATTGTTATGATAGTTCTCAGTGGTTTGCAGTTAATGAAGGGCTATAGTTAGTAAAGGGCTACTGTGCATATGACTTTATCTCCACTCAACACCCAGTTCTTGTCCAGAGTGTTCAGTTTCAACTGTTATTGTCATTGAGGTTCCTTGTCTACACTAACTGAATTGTTCTACTAGTTGTGGAAAGCTTTCTATCATGGACTAATCCTTCTGGTATTCATCTCTATAAAACTTTGGAAACAACGTGCTATCTTTTTTCTTTTATCCCACAAATGAGTATTATTATTCTATGTCTATCCCTCTCCCTCTGACACATTTCACTCATATGATATTCTCCATATCCATCCATGTCTAAGCAAATTTTATGACTTAACTTTTCTAAAAGCTGAATTATATGTTTGGATTCACCATAGTTTTTTTATCCACTCATCTGTTTTGGGGCACTTGGGTTGTTTCCAGATTATGGCTACTGTAAATAGTGCAGCAATACATATACGAGTGCAGACAATTTTCTTTATTGTATGTTTAGGTAAGTAGGGTATATCCATAGAAGTGGTATAACTGGATTATATGGAAGCAATTTCTGTTTTTTGAGGAATGTCCATATTGTTTTACAGAAAGGCTGGACTAGTTAGTCATCATTGCCAATAGCAGTGAATAAGAGTCCCTTTCTCCCTAAATCCTTGAAACATTGGCTGTTCTTATTCTTTCTGGTGTGCAGCCTTCATATTTCTTGAGTTGTGCATGTGGCCAACTGTGGGAGAAAAATGAGATACTTGTGAATCAGAGCTCTGGTTATACTTCAGGGTATAACACAACACAACTGAATGGTTTGTCTAGATGGAAGGAAGGAGACTCACAAACTTTCTAACATAAATAGAAGATATGAGCTCCACGGAATGACTGTTGTTCAATTTTCAGAAGATGCTGCACTCTTAAGAATGAAATTCAGCCCAAGCCCTGGAGGCTGCAAAGAGTATACTTAAGATTTACAGCAGATTTATCACAAGAAACCCTCCACGACGTCCGAGACAGTAAATATAGTACAGTAGATGGTAGATATAGTGGGGAAAATCTATGAAATTTATTTTTACTACACTTGATCAAGATTACTTTACCCAGCCAGATTTGCTTCAGATTTGAAGGAAGAATACAAAGAAAACAACAGCTAAGAAACTTTACAGACTCAAAACCAGCCTTAAAAGAAGAACTGCAAAGTCTACTTTAAAGTACGGCAGACCCCAAACTAACAAACCAAAATCCTACAAATAGATAACAATAAATCCCATGATAATCTTCTCTCTCAGTATCAATGGACTAAATCGACTAGATAGAAGACACGAGTGGCAAAATGCATCAAAATGTTGAATCCAAGGTTTTGCTGCCTGCAATAAATATATATGAATAGTCAGAGCTAAGATAAACTCAAAATTAAAGGCTAGAGAATAATCATCCAAACAACTTCCTTATAAAGGCTGGGGTGACCAAATAATATCAGATGACACAGACTTTGGATGCAAAAAGTTTATAAGGGACAGAGATGAACATTTCTTAATAATCGAGAGATATGTACACCAGGAAGAAATTGCACACCAAAAAATATATATGCAACCAATACGGGGCCAGCAGAATATTTTAAATGATTGCTGATATATTTGAAGAAAGACCTCAATAGCAATACAATAATAGTGGGAGACTTCAACACTATCCTGTCACCCTTTGATAGATCATCTAGGCTAAAAACGTAAGAATATACTGGCTCTGAAGGAGGAATAGAAGAGCATGGTTAGCAACATATAAATTTTTTTTTGCATATTTTTTTTTATTTAAACACCTTGATTACATACATGATTGTGTTTGGGTTTCAGTCATAAAAGGAACACCACCCATCACCAGTGCAACATTCCCATCACCCAAGTCCCAAATCTCCCTCCTCCCCACCCAACCCCTGCCTGTACCCTAAACAGGCTCTACATTTCCCTGGTACATTCTCAATATTAGGACTGTTCAAAATGTAGTTATTTCTCTAACTAAACTCATCACTTTTTGTGGTGAGCTTCCTGAGGTGAGCTGGAACTTCCAACTCTTTTCTCTTTTGTGTCTGAAAATTATTATTACAAGGGTGTCTTTCATTTTTCTTAAAACCCATAGATGAGTGAGACCATTCTGCGTTTTTCTCTCTCTCTCTGACTTATTTCACTCAGCATAATAGATTCCATGTACATCCATGTATAGGAAAATTTCATGACTTCATCTCTCCTGACAGCTGCATAGTATTCCATTGTGTATATGTACCACAGTTTCTTTAGCCATTCGTCTGTTGAAGGGCATCTTGGTTGTTTCCAGAGTCTTGCTATGGTAAATAGAGCTGCAATGAATATAGGTGTAAGGAAGGGGTTTTTGTATTGTATTTTTGTGTTCCTAGGGTATATTCCTAGGAGTGGTATAGCTGGATCGTATGGGAGCTCGATTTCCAGTTTTTGGAGGAATCTCCATATCGCTTTCCATAAAGGTTGAACTAGACAGCATTCCCACCAGCAGTGGATAAGAGTTCCTTTCTCTCCACATCCCCGCCAACACTGTTTATTCTCATTCTTTGTGATGTGTGCCATTCTCTGGGGTGTGAGGTGGTATCTCATCGTTGTTTTGATTTGCATCTCCCTGATGATTAGTGATGTGGAACATTTTTTCATGTGTCTTTTGGCCATGTGTATTTCTTCTTTGTCAAAGTGTCTGTTCATTTCTTCTCCCCATTTTTTGATGGGGTTAGATGTTTTTTTCTTGTAGAGTTCTGTCAGTGCCTTGTATATTTTGGAGATTAGCCCCTTATCTGATGGGTATTGGGTGAATAGTTTCTCCCATTCAGTGGGTGGCTCTTGTATCCTGGGCACTATTTCCTTTGAGGTGCAGAGGCTTCTCAGCTTAATATATTCCCATCTGTTAATCTCTGCTTTCACTTGCTTGGAGAGTGCAGTTTCCTCCTTGAAGATGCCTGTAATGTCCTGGAGTGTTTTGCCTATGTGCTTTTCTATATATCTTATGGTTTTGGGGCTGATATCGAGGTCTTTAATCCATTTGGATTTTACCTTTGTACATGATGTTAGCTGGGGGTCTAAGTTTAATTTTTTGCAAGTGGCTATCCAATTGTGCCAACACCACTTGTTGAAGAGGCTTTCCCTGCTCCATTTAGGATTTCCTGCTCCTTTATCAAAAATTAGATGGTTGTATCTCTGGGGAACATTTTCTGAGTATTCAAGCCTATTCCACTGATCTGAGGACCTATCAATATTCCAATACCATGCTGTTTTGATAACTGTTGCTTTGTAGTACAGTTTAAAGTTGGGAAAAGTAATTCCTCCCATATTCTTTTTCCCAATGATTGCTTTAGCTATTCGAGGGTGTTTATTGTTCCAAATGAATTTCAAAAGTGTCTGATCCACTTCTTTGAAGAATGTCATGGGTATCTTTAGAGGGATGGCATTAAATCTGTATAATGCCTTGGGGAGTATTGACATTTTGATGATGTTAATCCTGCCAATCCATGAGCAGGGTATGCGTTTCCATTTCCGTGTGTCCTCTCTTATTTCTTGGAGCAGAGTTTTATAGTTTTCTTTGTATAGGTCCTTCACATATTTAGTCAAGTTGATTCCAAGATATTTGAGTTTGTGTGGCACTATTGTGAATGGGGTTGTTTTCTTAATGTCCATTTCATCCTTATTACTATTGGTATATAGAAAGGCCATTGATTTTTGTGTGTTAATTTTGTAGCCTGCCACCTTGCTATATGAGTCTATTGTTTCTAGAAGCTTTTTGATAGAGTCTTTAGGGTTTTCTAAGTAGAGTATCATGTCATCTGCAAACAGTGAGAGCTTGACTTCTTCCTTTCCTATCTGGATTCCCTTGATATCCTTTTCTTGCCTAATCGCTATAGCAAGTACTTCCAGTGCTATGTTGAATAGGAGTGGTGAGAGAGGACAGCCTTGTCTTGTGCCAGAATTTAGAGGGAAGGCTTTCAGTTTTTCTCCATTGAGGATAATATTTGCCACTGGCTTGTGGTAGATGGCCTTCACTATATTGAGAAAGGTTCCCTCCATTCCCATCTTGCTGAGAGTTTTGATCAAGAATGGGTGTTGGACCTTATCAAATGCTTTCTCTGCATCTATTGATATGATCATGTGGTTTTTATTTTTCTTGTTATTGATGTTGTGTATTATGTTGATAGATTTACGGATGTTAAACCAGCCTTGCATTCCTGGGATGAAACCTACTTGATCGTAGTGGATGATCTTCTTAACGAGGCATTGAATCCTATTTGCCAGGATTTTGTTGAGGATCTTTGCATCTGCATTCATCAGTGATATTGGTCTGTAATTTTCTTTTTTGGTAGCGTCTCTGTCTGGTTTAGGTATCAAGGTGATGTTGGCTTCATAAAAGCTATTTGGGAGTGTTTCTGTTTGTTCAATTTCATGAAAGAGTCTTGCCAAGATTGGCAGTAGTTCCTCTTGGAAAGTTTGATAGAATTCATTAGTGAATCCATCTGGACCTGGGCTTTTGTTTTTCGGCAGACATTTGATTACTGTTATAATTTCATCAATGGTGATGGGGGTGTTTAGATATGCTACATCCTCTTCCTTCAACCGTGGAAGATTATAAGAGTCCAAGAATTTATCCATTTCTTCCAGGTTCTCATTTTTAGTGGCGTAGAGTTTTTCAAAGTAGTTTCTGATTACCCTTTGAATCTCTGTCATATCAGTAGTGATCTCTCCTTTTTCATTCCTAATACGAGTTATCAAGTTTCTCTCTCTCTCTTTCTTTGTTAGGTTTGCCAGTGGTCTATCAATCTTGTTTATTTTTTCAAAGAACCAACTTTTGCTTTCGTTGATCTTTCGGATTGTTTTTTGAGTTTCCACTTCGTTGATTTCTGCTCTCAGCTTTGTTATTTCCTTCTGTCTTCCTATTCTTGGGTCCTTTTGTTGAGCATTTTCTAGTTCTATTAGCTGTGTCATTAAGCTACTCAGGTAAGCTCCTTCTTCCTTCCTGATGTGTGCTTGCAAAGCTATAAATTTTCCTCTCAGTACTGCTTTTGCTGTGTCCCATAAGTTCTGACAGTTTGTGTCTTTATTGTCATTTGTTTCCAGGAACCTTTTTATTTCCTCCTTGATTTCATCTCGGACCCACTGGTTATTGAGCATGAGGCTGTTTAACTTCCAGGTGTTAAAGTGTTTCTTCTGAGTCCCTTTGGAATTCACAAATAATTTCAGAGCCTTGTGGTCAGCGAAGGTAGTCTGCAAAATTTCTATCCTCTTGATCTTATGGAGGTATGTTTTATGTGCCAGCATGTAGTCTATCCTGGAGAATGTCCCATGTACATTGGAGAAGAATGTGTATCCAGGTTTCTGGGGATGGAGTGTCCTATATATATCCACTAGGCCTCTTTCTTCCATTTCTCTCCTCAGGTCTAGTATATTCTTGTTGGGTTTCAGTCTGGTTGACCTGTCCAGTGTTGACAAAGCCGTGTTAAGGTCCCCCACAATTATTGTGTTGTTGTTGATATTATTTTTCAGATTTGTCAACAGTTGTATTAAATATTTTGCTGGCCCCTCATTCGGTGCATATATGTTTAGGAGAGTGAATTCTTCCTGCTCTATGTACCCCTTGATTAATATAAAATGTCCATCTTTGTCCCTTACAACCTTCCTGAGTATAAAGTTTGCATTATCTGATATTAGTATGGCCACTCCAGCTTTTTTATGGGTGTTGTTTGCTTGGATAATTTTTCTCCAGCCTTTTATTTTGAGTCTATGTTTGTTCTGACTATTCAGGTGCGTTTCTTGTAGGCAGCAGAAGGTTGGATTGAGTTTTTTGATCCATTTAGCCACTCTGTGTCTCTTAACTGGTGCATTTAGTCCATTGACGTTGAGAGAAAGAATTGTCCTGGGATTTAACGCCATCTTTATTTCAAAATTTGGTGTGTCTTTTGGGTAGTCTTGTCTTAGATTAGGTCTTTCAGTTTTTCTCTTAAGACTGGTTTTGTGTCTGTGAAGTTTCTGAGCTGTTTTTTGTCTGTGAAACCATGTATTCTTCCATCAAACCGGAAAGTGAGTTTTGCTGGGTATAGTATTCTGGGTGAAGCATTCATTTCATTCAGTCTTGTCACAATATCCCACCACTGCTTTCTGGCATTGAGTGTTTCTGGTGACAGGTCTGCTGTAAATCTCAGGGAAGCTTGCTTGAACATGATTTCCCCTTTTGATCTTGCTGTTTTCAGAATTCTGTCTCTATCTGTGGGATTTGTCATTGTGACTAGGATGTGTCTTGGGGTGGTTTTTCTGGGGTCTCTTTTGGTTGGTACTCTTCGGGCATGCAGGATTTGATCACATATATTCTTTAGCCCTGGAAGTTTCTCTTTAATGATGTTCTTGACCATTGATTCTTCCTGGAAATTTTCTTCCTGGGTCTCTGGGACTCCAATGATTCTTAAGTTGTTTCTGTTGATCTTATCATAGACTTCTATTTTCGTCTGTTCCCATTCTTTGACTAATTTTTCCATTGTCTGCTCATTTGCTTTAAGTTTTTTGTCCAATCTCTCCTGCTGTATGGAATTGTTATGTATCTCATCTTCCACAGCACCGAGTCTATTCTCAGCTTCTGATACCCTGTCCCAAAGCTTATCCATTTTGTCATTCACTTCGTTTACTGACTTTTTCAGTCCTGTTAGTTGACATGTTATTTCAGTTTGGAGTTTTGTCATTTCTGCCTTCATATTTTCTTGGTTCTTATTAGTGTTCTGTTCAACTCGATCCATGGTTTCTTGGAGTCTGTTGAGCACCTTCCATATTGCTAGTCTAAAGTCCTTATTTGAGAGATTGATTAGTTGTTCAGTCATTATCTGGTCCTCAGAATTGTCATCTTCATTCTCTATGTCTGATGCTGGCCTGCGTTGTTTCCCCGTTGTCACACTTGTATTGTGGGTTTTTCTACGTGTTGTGGTGGTATTCATTGTCTGTATGATGTAGGCAGCACACTCCTCTGGCTCCTCCCTTTCTGGATGGGCTGACTTGCCTCTAAGGGAGGGGAGTCCTCCGTGGATGAAGCCTCACACTGGGTCAAATCTTAGGCCCGAGCATGCAACAGAGAAGACAGTCCAGAGAGAAATGTTTGCTTCTGTGATATAGCGCCGTTCTTAGTGTGATTTTTCCTTCTTGTTGCAATGGAGTTCTTTCCTTAGAACTCACTCACTGGCTCGCTGGGTAGCTCCCGAATGTAGTTTCTTTGGGGTTCACTTCCCAGGGCTCTGAGGAGAGCTTCCAGAGTTCAGGAAAGACAGAGAAGGTTAGGACAGGGCTCCCTTCCGGTGCTCAGTTCCTCAGAAGAAGCACAGCCCGGTGGAGATTCTGCAGGTAGAGCAGTCAGCACTCTGCCTGGAAACCCCCACCTGCAGCCATTTCTCACTCACTCACTGGCTCGCTGGGTAGCTTCTGAATGTAGTTTCTTTGGGGTTCGCTTCCCAGGGCTCTGAGGAGAGCTTCCAGAGTTCAGGAAAGACAGAGAAGGGTAGGACAGGGCTCCCTTCCGGTGCTCAGTTCCTCAAAAGAAGCACAGCCCGGTGGAGATTCTGCAGGTAGAGCAGTCAGCACTCTGCCTGGAAACCCCCACCTGCAGCCATTTCTCACTCACTCACTGGCTCGCTGGGTAGCTCCCGAATGTAGTTTCTTTGGGGTTCGCTTCCCAGGGCTCTGAGGAGAGCTTCCAGAGTTCAGGAAAGACAGAGAAGGGTAGGACAGGGCTCCCTTCCGGTGCTCAGTTCCTCAGAAGAAGCCAGCAATATAAATTTAAGACTCTGCATCCACATTAAAAATTGATAAGATTCTTCTCTAATGCACATGCGACATTAACCAAGATAGAACACCTGCTGGGACATAAAATATACTTCCAAAAAGTCAAAAGGATAGAGATTTTATCAACTACTTTCTCATATCATGATGAACTGAAATTATAAGTGAAATACAAATAGCCACAGAGAACAAACTTTAACAATGAAATTGGTTGTTCATTAGTTCAATAGGTCAGGAATAAAATCGAAGAGAAAATTCAAAGGAATCCTGACAACAAAGGAGAATGAGGGCACGAATTATCAGAATTTGTGGGATACAGGAAAAACAGCATTAAAAGGAAACAATAAAGGAACAATAAACACCCTAGAATAGCTAAAGCAATCATTGGGAAAAAGAATATGGGAGGAATTACTTTCCCCAACTTTAAACTTTACTACAAAGCAATAGTTATCAATACAGCATGGTATTGAAATAAGGACAGGCCCTCAGATCAGTGGAATAGGCTTGAATACTCAGAAAATGTTCCCCAGACATACAATCACCTAATTTTTGATAAAGGAGCAGGAAATCCTAAATGGAGCAGGGAAAGCCTCTTCAACAAGTGGTGTTGGCACAACTGGATAGCCACTTGCAAAAAATTGAACTTAGACCCCCAGCACACATCACAAAGAATGAGAATAAACAGTGTTGGCGGGGATGTGGAGAGAAAGGAACTCTTATCCACTGCTGGTGGGAATGTCGACTAGTTCAACCTTTATGGAAAGCGATATGGAGATTCCTCCAAAAACTGGAAATCGAGCTCCCATACGATCCAGCTATACCACTCCTAGGAATATACCCTAGGAACACAAAAATACAATACAAAAACCTCTTCCTTACACCTATATTCATTGCAGCACTATTTACCATAGCAAGACTCTGGAAACAACCAAGATGCCCTTCAACAGATGAATGGCTAAAGAAACCGTGGTACATATACACAATGGAATATTATGCAGCTGTCAGGAGAGATGAAGTCATGAAATTTTCCTATACATGGATGTACACGGAATCTATTATGCTGAGTGAAATAAGTCAGAGAGAGAGAGAAAAACGCAGAATGGTCTCACTCATCTATGGGTTTTAAGAAAAATGAAAGACTTTCTTGCAATAATAATTTTCAGACACAAAAGAGAAAAGAGCTGGAAGTTCCAGCTCACCTCAGGAAGCTCACCACAAAGAGTGATGAGTTTAGTTAGAGAAATAACTACATTTTGAACAGTCCTAATAATGAGAATGTATGAGGGAAATGGAAAGCCTGTTTAGAGTACAGGCGGGGGCTGGGTGGAGAGGAAGGAGATTTGGGACATTGGTGATGGGAATGTTGCACTGGTGATGGGTGGTGTTCTTTACATGACTGAAACCCAAACACAATCATGTATGTAATCAAGGTGTTTAAATAAAATATAAAAAATAAAATAAAATAAAAAATAAAAAAGGAAAATTGATGGCTTTTGCAAGTATATAGAATGACATAACAAAGAAAAGTACAAAAACTGCTTCAAGAAATAAAATAGAACACAAATAAATGGAGTCATATACCCTGCTTATAGATTGTGAGATTTAACATCATTAAAATGACAAAATCCGGGGCCAGCGAGGTGGCCCTAGAGGTAAGGTGTCTGCCTTGCAAGTGCTAGCCAAGGAAGGACCGCAGTTCGATCCCCCAGCGTCCCATGGTACCCCCAAGCCAGGGACAAGTTCTGAGTGCATAGCCAGGAGTAACCCCTGAGCATCAAACGGGTGTGGCCCGAAAAACCCCCCCAAAAAAAAGAAAGAAAGAAAAGAAAAGAAAAAGAAAAAAAATGACAAACTCCCTCAAAGTATTGTGCAGATTTAATAGAATCCCTCCAAGAATATCAATGATATTTTCAAAGAAGTGAATGAAACATTCCTAAATTCATTTGAAACGATAAATGCCCATGAATAGCTAAAGCAATCATGAAAAAGAAGATCGAAGGAAACACTTTCTATAGCTTTAAATTATACTACAAAGTAATAGTCAAGTCATTCAAATAGCATGGTATTAAATAAAGACAGACCCTCAGACAATGAAATAGACTTGAGTATTAAGAGAGTGACACCAATATATGCAATCAATTAATCTTTGATAAAGGGATAAGAAACACAAGATGGAGTAAAGAAATCCTCTTTAACTCGTGGTGTTTTCACAACTAGTCAGCCACAAGCACAAAGCAAACTCAGACCTCTCTTTAACACTAGATGCAAAGGTCAAATAAAAATAGATTAAAGACCTTGATATCAGAAATATCGAAATATTCCACACCACAGGAACTGGCATACATCACAAGTAACAAGAACAACTATTGCTGGCATGGATACAAAGATAAAGAGACTCTCATCCATTGCTAGTGAGAATGCCATCTAGTCCAGCCTTTCTGAAAAATAGTATGAAGATTCATCAAAAATCTGGATATTGAGCTCCCATATGACCCAGTAATACCACTCTAGTGATATACCTTGGAAATACAAAAGCACAATAAAAATGCCCTCTGCACTCCTATGTTCATCAGCCTGAGAATAGATGAGTGGCTAAGGAAAGTGGTACATCTACACAATGCAATATTATGGAGCTATTAGTAAAAATGAAGTCAAGAAATTTCTTTTACATGAATGGATATAAAGAATATTATAATGATGGGCCGGGCAGTGGCGCTAAAGGTAAGGTGCCTGCCTTGCCTGCGCTAGCCTTGGACGGACCGCGGTTCGATCCCCCAGTGTCCCATATGGTCCTCCAAGCCAGGAGCAACTTCTGAGCACATAGCCAGGAGTAACCCCTGAGCGTTACCGGGTGTGGCCCAAAAACCAAAAAAAAAAAAAAAAGAATATTATAATGAGTGAAATGAGTCATAAGGAAAAGGATAGATATAAAATTGCCTCACTTATGTTGGATAAAAAAAATAAAAGATATTATGATAATAATATCCAGAGACAATAGAAATGAGTTCTAGGAGGACCCACCCATGATATAAAGACCTGATGAGTCTGGATAAGAACTGGGTGATGAACTGAGATAAAGTGATAGGTAAGGCATCTCCTCATTGCAGACCATAATGTCAGAAAGGGAAGAGAGAGAGAGAGAGAGAGAGAGAGAGAGAGAGAGAGAGAGAGAGAGAGAGAGAGAGAGAGAGAGAGAGAGAGAGAGAGAGAGGCAGAATGCCTGTCCCAGAGCCAGAGAAAAAGGTGGCGGGAAAGTTGCACTGGTGAAAGGTGGTTTACATTCTATGTCTGAAACCCAACTATGATCATTTCTGTAACCCATTACTTAAATCAATAAATTATTTTTTTACATTTGAGGATATATTTTATTAATTTTGTAATAATGACTTTATTTAAAGCACCATGATTACAAACATGTTTGTAGTTTGGTTTCAGTTATAAAAATAAATATTTCCCCTTCACCAGTGCAACCTTCTCATCACCAATGCCCCTATATCCCTCCTCCCATACCCCTGCTTGCATTCTATTTCACTCACTACAATTGTCATGGTAGTTGTGAGTGTAGTTATTTCTCTAACTGCACTCACCACTCTTTTTGGTAAGCTTTATATAATATATATTTATATAGATTATATTTATATTTTATATTATATATAATGTATAAGCTTTATATATATTATATCATATTATATATTATATAAGCTTTATATATATTCCAGCCCTCATCTCTATCATTTATGGGTATTATAATGTCTTATTTTTCTTAAAAACCATACATGTGTCTATACCTTTCCCTCTGACTTATTTCACTAAACATAACAGCTTCCATGTCATCCCTATATAGAAAAATTTCATGACTTCATTTTCTTGACGACTGCATAGTATTCCATTAGTGTATATGCACCAGTTTCTTTAGCCACTCATGTGTTGTTGGGTATCTTGGTTGTTTCCAGATTCTGGCTATTGTTAATAGCACCTCAATTAATATACTTATTTTTGTACTGTGTTTTTGTATTCTTAGGGTATATTTTTTGAAGCTGAAACATAAGGGAGTATAATTTTCAGTTTTTTGAGGAATCTCCATATTGCTTTCCATAAAGGCTGGGCTAGATGGCTTCTCACCAGCAGTGAATGAGAGTTTTTTTCTCCCCACATCCCCACCAACACTGATTGTTCTTGTTTATTTTTGTTTTGGTGTGTGTGTGTGTGTATGTGTGTGTGATGTGTACCAGTCTCTGTAGCATGATGTGGAATTTCATTGTTCTATTGATTTGAATCTCCCAATGATTAGTGATGTGGAACATTTTTTCCTGTGCCTTCTGGCCATCTGTATTTCTTCTTTGAGGAAGTGTCTGTTAGACAACTTAATATACCTAGAACCTGTTGTTGATCTATGGCAGGGGTTTCATAGGTAGAGTCTCCTGAATTTTTGCCAAAGGTTTTCCTTTTTATTTCCCCAACTTCTGCTGCACGGACCCAAAAAAACCTGCCACCCCCTTTTATTTTTATTTTTTATCTTTTAAATAGAGGATCCCACATTTTACATAGAACCTTGGGCCCCAGATTACTTTGTTTTACCTTATATTTCTGCATTTTTTTTTGGTTTTGGGGACCCACACAGCGGTGCTCAGAGGTTACTCCTGGCTCTGCACTCAGAAATTACTCCTGGTAGGCACAGGGGACCATATGAGATGCCGGGATTCGAATCACCATCTATCTTGGATCGGCTGTATACAAGGCAAATGCCCTACAGCTGTGCTATCTCTCCAGCTCCTATTTCTGCATTTTCTATAAAATTAACAAGGAAAAAGAAAGAATGGGGACAGGGTTGGGGGCTAGGAACCAACTGGTCTCAGGTGCATTGGTAAAGAACAAAATGACAGAACTAAATATCCAAACCAAAGTCAACAATAGAATGAAGATACCTACACTTTAATTTTCTAAACTTAAATGAGCCTCTTCTACTGGCAAGCCAGTGGGCAAAGTGGTGATATAGGATGCACTCTGGGAACATTGGTGGAGTGAGTTCGACAGACATAGGTGATGGTAATTGTCTCGATTCACTGTATATCTGAAATTCAACTATGAAGTACTTTGTAGATCACGATGGTTTCAATGAAATAAAAATTAAAAATATAGTGGTTCAAAACTCTTTGACTTAAGAAAGAACAGGGTTTATAAGAGGTCTGCATGATTGTGAAAAGGCTTCAGGTCTGTCTTGCTCTACCCTCTTTATGCAGACTCATGGGTTATTATTAAGAAGATACTAAGCTCCAATAAACAAATTTTATGAGAAACCAAATTACAAAAGCTATTGGAATTTTAGTCAGGTCGTACAAATTGGTGTGCCATGTCAGCATAATTGTTATACCAATGCTGGGTGCTATTACTGCAGTTTCTCGTGGCAGCAGTGAGTGCTAAGATCATGGCTGTTGTAAGAGAAGCTAGGATCCTTTATGGCTGTATAACTAACCGGGTAGTTTGTGGAGCCTGAGCTTGTATATGAACACAGCACACAATCCCTAAGGATTCCTGGAGTTACTAGGTCAGGATGATGTAAAAATTACATTGTAAAAGATCCAGAGCAGAAACAGCAATTCTTATATTTTAAGGCTACAAATACCTACTAAATGATAAGCCTACAGAAAGAGAATCAATAACAAGCATGCACTGAGCGCCTTATTGTATAATGGGTTATTCTTAGTGGAGTAAGATAAGTACTACAATTAAAATGAGTAAGAAGAGGAGGGTAAGGTCAGCCATTAAGATTTGACTGAAATACTCCAAGTTTTAATGCTGAAAATTTTTTTCCAGGATACTTCTCAGGTCTAAGCAAACTGGACAATTGGTCATTCTACTTAATTCAGAAACTTTCTTGTTTACTCGAAGGATGTATGATTGACAAGGAAGTATGATTAACTACAGTATCACAGGCATAAAGAGCCCAAAGCATGAGGAAGATACTGTGGGAAACAGAGGTGAGGTATTAAAAAGAAAAAAAGATAGTGCAGCCAAGCTGAATTTTAAGGATATAATATCCTGAGTGGGGAGAGAAGCTGGAAAATACCTCTCACAATGCAAAAAAATAATTCTTTTTAAAATCACTTTTCTACTCAAATGCTTCTTAAGTATCAAAAGAAAAACATATTTAAAATTTAATTACTTCCTGTGCAAATGAAGTGATATACCATCAATCTGCAAACTACCACTATCAGAGGTACTCAGAGCCTTCCAAAATTTCACCTGGTGACAATAAGAGAAATATGAGGCTTAACACCTGAATTAACTCTCTAACAACAACAGTTACCTTAAAATAGTTTAATAAAGTTATCATAAAGAGCCATTTTCCTTGGAGATTCTCAGAGAAAAAGACTCAAAAAAAGCTACAGGTTTGCTATTATGGATATTCTATATCTGTCAAAAATAAGTGGCACATTAAAATAACAGACAAGCCTAAAAAATTCTATGATCCGGAAGCCAAGAACAACTAAGCATTCAAAAATCAAATGTAAGAATGATCTTTAAGGTAAAATTGCGGGTAGGGACAGATACAGGAAGAGAGATAAGCAAGGGGAAGAGGAAAATTCAAGAAGTGGAAAGGAAAGAGGCCAAACATTTAAGTCTATTGGACAAAGGGGAAACATAAAACAAAGACTAAAGTTGAGTAAGTTCTCCTGGTGTTTCCTGTATTCCTGCTCATAAGTGAAGGAGTGTTAGTAATGGGGTCCTGTAGAATCAAGTGGGCATGTGAAGTATTCATGAGAGATAGAAGAGCAGACTTCCATCAGGACTATGATTCTCTGATGGAGTAGAGCAATAAAATACCAAGGGAGAGAGAACCTGCTTGAGTAAGAAACCAACTAATTTCCAAAACATTTTAGCTCATAGGCCTACAAATAGCCCCAGTTCCTGCTCAGAATGACTTTTATGTTCCTGGAGGACAGGAAAGGAATGAAAACAAGAGACAGTGTATAGGGGAAATAGGTATAAGAATGAAAGTCCTCCAGCACAGTAACATATGTATTGTATAATATATAATTTTATATGATATTTATTATATATACCATGTATATTAAAGAACAAATATTTAAGCATGAGATCCAAACTATAACTACCAAATTTAAAAACTAATTTGTTAAGAAGGCAGGCTGGAGCATGCAAGAGAACCTGGGAATATTGGCGGAAGGAAGTCAACACTGGTGATAGACTTGGTGATGGAACACTGTATGTATATCTAAAACTCAACTATGAATAACTGTATAAATCATAGTGCCTTAGTATTTTTAAATTTAATTTAAAAATAAGTATTTAATGTTAGGAATTAGAAATGCAAAAATATTTCAAAATTTATTATTGATGTATGAATTTTTATTTAAAAAACGGTTAAATAAATTAGCTGATTAACCTCAATGTATGCATAGTTATTATTTCCCTTAGCCTCCTTCTGGGTTCCAGTGTCATCACTGTTCATTTTTCCTTTGGAACAGCCAGGTTTGTGACAGGGAGAAAATACCAAACAAACGCAAACAGGGCTGTCCTTTTGGGTCTTTTCTCAGCCAACTTCTGGGTCCTTACTGAAACCCCCCCTTCCCATCAGTACTCCTTTCTTCAAACCACGTGGGCACTACTGTATCCATGTGAAATCATTTCAATTTATATCATAGACTTCCTGGCAGATTGAATTTAGCTTTTTTTCTCTTAGAAAATATACAGCTCAAAGACTTTTTCTCTTAGAAAATATACAGCTCAAAGACCAGCTGAACAAATCAGTAGACTAGTCTGCAATATTTTAACCATACTTAGACAACCTTGCTAGTTTAGAAAAATAACCTTTAAGAAGATATACCTGAGTCAAATTTCATACAAACAATTCAATAGATCACTTTCTTAAACACCCTGATACTCGAGCACTCTAAACCACTAAATGCAAAAATCAATGAGGAAGCTAAAAAGACATCTACAGTGGCAAATCTCCAAGTCCACCCAAATGTTTGAACCTTATAGATGAGGACCTAAAATCAACACTTGGTGGTTTAGCAATGGAAATCAAGGAGTCACTAGCCTGCAAAGTTAAGAAAGCTGTAGATGAACAATTCAACCAACTCAAAGAACTCCTCTTTCAGAAGATGAATCCATACAAATAGAACTGAAGAAACAAAAATATATTAGCAAGCCATGATAGTAGAAAATCACATAGATGAACTAGAAGACAAATACAAGCCAACATGGTAAAAAAAAAAAGTCAAAAAAGAAAGGAGAGACAAAACTCTGGAAGTAAAAGGAAGGTACTTAAAGAACAAAGACCAGAGAAATAATCTCCAAATTATAGGAATTCCAGAAGGAGAAGAAAACAGGAAAGGGGAAGAACAAATAGTGAGGTATATAATAATAGAGAACTTACCACAGGTGGAAAAGAGGTTTCTCTACAAATCCAAGAGGCAAAACAGTACTAAACAAAATAGACCATGACAGAATAACACCAAAATATTTAGTAATCCAAACGGGAAGAGAGAGAGAGACTCTTTAAAGTAGCAAGGGATAAAAAAAACACTGAATTATAAAGGAAACAAAATAAGAATCTAACAAGATCTTTCACTTGAAACAATCCAGGTAAGAGTGGAATGACATATTCAAACTACTAAGTTAATATGTATGTATGCATGTATGTATGTGTGTATGTATGTATGTATGTATGTATGTATGACATTCCATTCCCCAGAAACCTGCATGCACATTCTTCTCCAATGTACATGGGTCATTTTCCAGGATAGACTACAAGGCTCTGAAATTAGATGTGAACTACAAAGGGACACAGAAGAAGAATGGTAACAACTGGAAATTAAACAGCCTGCTACTGAACAACTAGTGGATCTGAGATGAAATCAAAGAGGAAATCAAAACTTTCCTGGAAACAAATGTCAATGAAGTCACAAACTATCAGAATTTATGGAACACAGAAGAAGCAGTACTGAGAGGAAAATTTATAGCTTTGCAAGCACACATCCGGAAGGAAGAAGGGGCCTACCTGAATAGCCTAATGACGCAGCTCATAAAATTAGAAAATGATCAACAAAAGGAACCAAAAATAGGGAGACAGAAGGAAATAACAAAGCTTAGAGCAGAAATCAATAAATGGAAACCCAAAAAAAAAAAACAAGCCAAAAGATCAATGAAAGCAGAAGTTGGTTCTCTGAAAAACTAAACAAGATTAATAGGCCATTGGCAAAACTCACAGAGAGAAAATTGATAACCCGTATTAGAAATGAAAAGGGAGAGATCACTACAGATATTGCAGAGATTCAAAGTGTAATCAGAGACTACTTTGAGAAACTCTATGCCACCAAATATGAGAATCTGGAAGAAACGGATAAATTCTTAGACTCCTATAACCTTCCATGGTTGAATAAGGAAGATGTAGCATATCTAAACACCCCTGTCACCATTGAGGAAATAAAACGGTAATCAAATGTCTGCCCCCAAACAAATGTCCAGACTCAGATTCACTAATGAATTCTTTCAAACCTTTCAAGAGAAACTTCTACCAATCCTGTCCAGACTCTTTCATGAAATTGGAAAAATGGGAACACTTCCAAATATCTTTTATGAAGCCAACATCACTTTGATACCTAAACCAGACAGAGTTGCTGCCAAAAAAGAAAATTACAGACCAATATTCCTGATGAACACAGATGCAAAGATCCTCAACAAAATCCAGGCAAATAGGATTCAATGCCTCATCAAGAAGATCATTCACTATAATCAAGTAGGTTTCATCTGAGGAATGCAAGGATGGCTTAATATCCATAAAAATCTATCAACATAATACACAACACCAACAACAAGAAAAATAAAAATCACATGATCATATCAATAGGTGCAGAGAAAGCATTTGATAAATTCCAACACCCATACTTGCTAAAAACTCACAGCAAAATGGAAATGAAAGGACCATTTCTCAATATAGTTAAGGCCACCTACTACAAGCCGATGGCAAATATCATCTTCAATGGAGAAAAACTAAAAGTATTTCCTCTAAATTTGTATACAAGACAGGGCTGTCCTCTCTCACCACTGCTATTCAACATAATACTGGAAGTACTTGCTATAGGGATTAGGCAAGAAAAAGATATCAAGGGCATCCAGATAGGAAAGGAAGAAGTCAAGCTCTTACTATTTGCATATGACATGAAACTCTACTTAGAAAACCCTAAATACTCTAACAAAAATCTTATAGAAGCTATAGATTCATATAGAAAGGTGGCATGCTACAAAAATCAAATGACTTTTTTATACACCAATAATAATAGGGAAGAAATGGACATTAAGAAAACAACCCCAAGACCAGCAAGCTGCTCCAGGGACCCCAAGCCCGAGCGAAGAGCGGACCAGGTGAGTCCCTTCCCCCACATGGGTAACCAGACTGACAAGCCACTCCGGGGACCTTAAGCCTGGGCAAAGAGCGGACCAGGTGAGTCCCTTTCCCCACGTGGGCGCCCAGAGTGGCAAGCCGCTCCAGGGACCCCAAGCACTAGTGGCAAGCGAACAGGGTGAGTCCCTTTCCCCACGTGGGCACCCAGGCTTGCAGCAGCGCTGGCCCCCGGAGCAAGCTGCTCCAGGGAACCCAAGTCTGAGTGGAAGGTAGGAGGGGTGAGGAGTGCCTCTGGGACAGGCTAGGACCAATAGATGGGGTGAGATTAGGCCAGCCACCTGGACCCTTGGATGACCTAGAGCAGCCCATCCCCCTGAGCCCCAGAGCAGACCTGGGATCCCCCCAAGGGCTGAGGGCAGCCGGCAGGGTTTGGCTGAGGGAATTTCTTCAGCTGAGGTTCAAAGGGGTCGGAGCTCCATTGACTCCCAGAGAGAGGAGGGAGGATAGAGAGTTAGGCTCAACAGCGTCAGCAACCATTGTGGCCAGGAGCAGAACTGCACGCTGACAGGAATAAGGAGAAGGAAATTGACAAGACCCACTGAAGGAAGGTTGACCTCTAGGTAGCAAAGGGGAGGAGAAAGAGCTAGGCTCAACAACGCCCTCTACCATTGTAGCCAAAGGAGGACCTGCACTACCGGACAACAAAAGGGAGAAGCAACGGTTCAGGCCACATAAAGAACACAGGAAGAGCTCACCAAACAGCCCCCTCTAGAACCACCTTCAGGAAGGGGACCCATCTCCATGCCTCAGGGGACCAAAGCAGGCCAAATTTAGAAGGCACAGCACTCCAAAGCACACCAATAAATACAAAGAAATATGGGTAAATCAAGGAGGACCCTAATAACTGGAGATATGGAGACAAACCCTAGCAAGTTTCCAAGTCCACAAAAACGCACAGATCCATGGGAAGAAGACCCAAAAGCAGCCATGAGGAAAGAAATGCAAGAATTAAAAAAAGAAGTGAAAGAAACCCTAGCTACTGAGTATAAGAAATCTATGGATGAATGCATCAGCCAAATTAAAGAAATGTTAAAGAACATGAGAGGTTCCATACAAAAAGAAATGAAGGAATTAAAAGACAAAGTAACAAGCCTTACAATCTGAAACACAGAGTTGGAGAAGCACATTGAGGAACTCGAAGGAAAACTGCGAACAAAAAATGATCAAGAAACCAACAAAGAAATAAAAGGCAAAGCACTGGAAGGAAAAATCCAATATCTAATGAACAAGGACAAAAGAAACAATCTAAGAATTGTGGGTATACGAGAAGGGGAGGAAATAGGGAAAGGGGAAGAACAAATAGTCAGGGAGATAATAGCAGAGAACTTTCCCACCCTCTGGAAAGAAACTTCAGGGCAAATCCAGGAAGTGAAGACCTTCCCTAATAAAATAGACCCCAATAAACCAACACAAAGACATATAGTAATCCAAATGGCAAAAAAAAAAAAAAAAAGAACAAGGAGAAAGAGGAACTCCTTAAAGCAATAAGGGAGAAAAAAACCTCAAGTACAAAGGAAAGGACAGAAGAATCAAACCAGATCTCCCATTTGAAATAATTCAAGCAAGAAGACAGTGGAATGACATATTTAAACGACTGAATGAAAGAAATTTCCAACCCAGGGTACAATACCCAGCAAAACTATCATTCATATGGGAAGGCAGACTAAAAACATTCTCAAACATGAACTAACTTGAACTATTTGTGCAAACAAAGCCGATTCTAAACGACCTACTCAGAGACGAATTACACAATCCAAACCCCCAATTGTAACAACAACCACTCCACACAACACAACTGCACAACAGTCCTCAATCTCAATAATCTCCCTAAATGTTAACGGACTAAACTCTCCAATTAAAAGACACATAGTAGAGAACTGGATTAGGAAAAATAAACTGGACATCTGCTATCTGCAAGAAACACACCTACAACTATAGGATAAGCACAGACTTAGAATAAAAGGATGGAAAGTAATTATACAGGCCAATGGAAAACAAAAAAGAGCAGGAACAGCCATTCTTATATGAGACCAAATTGCATTCAATCTCAAGAAAGTGATGAGAGACAAAGAGGGTCACTACCTACTGATCAGGGGAACATTAGATCAAGAAATACTAACCCTGGTCAATATCTATGCACCTAATGTAGAGCCAGCAAAATATGTGAGGCAACTACTGGCAAACCTGGAGAAACACATGAAGGGAAATGTGATAATAGTAGGGGACTTCAATACTCCACTATCACAACTAGACAGATCCACCAAACAGAAAATTAGCAAAGAAATAAGAGCCCTAAATGAAAAAACTAGAATACCTAGGGCTAATAGACTTATATAGAGCCCTCCATCCCCAGAAAGCAGAATACACATTCTTCTCAAGCCCACATGGAACCTTCTCCAGAATAAACCATGTCTTAGGATACAAAGCCAACCTATATAAGACCAAAATTTAAGGATCATTAGAAGTACCCTATCAGATCACTATGCAATAGAGGTCAAAATTGACTTCAAGAAGAAACAATGGAGAAAAACTAATACCTGGAGATTAAACAACATGCTGCTCAACAACAGCTGGGTCAAAGAACAACTCAAGAAAGAAATAAAAAGATTCCTTGACACAAATGATAATAGACAACTTGCCAAAATTTGTGGGACACAGCAAAAGCAGTAATTAGGGGGAAACTCATAGCAATACAGGCCTTTGTCAACAAACAGGAAAATAACAAAATCAACAGTTTAAACGAGCACCTCAAGGAATTGGAACAACAGCAGCAGAGAAATCCAACCACAACCAGAAGGCAAGAAATAATAAAACCAGAGCAGAAACAAACAACATAGAAACTAAGAAAATAATACAAAAAATCAATGAGACCAGGAGTTGGTTTTTCAAAAAAATAAACAAGATAGACAAACCACTGGCAAAACTCACCAAAAAAAAAAAAGAGGTAAAACACCCAAATCAGTAGGATCACAAATGAAAGGGGAGAGATTACAACAGAACCCCAAGAAATACAACATATCATGAGATCATATTATGAACAATTATATTCAGTTAGGCTAGAGAACCAAGTAGAAATTGACAGATTCCAAGAAAAATACCATCTTCCAAGACTGGAAAAGGAAGAACTAGAAAGCCTTAATAGACCAATCACCTCAGAGGAAATTGAAGATGTAATTAAGAAACTCCCTAAGAACAAAAGTCCCGGCCCAGATGGATTTACAGGTGAATTCTACCAAACATTTCAAGACCTACTACCACTTTTCCATAGGCTCTTCCAAACCATAGAAAAAACAGGAATCCTCCCCAATTCATTTTATGAGGCTAATATCACACTCATTCCCTAAGATGGCAAAGACACCACCAAGAAAGAAAACTACAGACCAATCTCACTAATGAACATAGATGCAAAGATACTCAACAAAATCTTAGCAAACCGAATCCAGCACTTCATCAAAAAGATCATACATCATGACTCAGTGGGTTTTATACCAGGAATACATGGTTGGTTCAACATACGCAAATCAATCAATATTATACATCACATCAACAACAAGAAAGACAAAAACCACATGATCATATCAATCGATGCAGAGAAGGCGTTTGACAAAATCCAACACCCTTGGATTTAACACCTATGTTAAAGACACTCAGCAAAATAGGGTTAGAAAGAACCTTCCTCAAGATAGTTACAGCTATCTATGAAAAACCTACAGCCAACATAATCATTAATGGTGAGAAACTAGAAGCATTCCCACTAAGGTCAGGAACTAGGCAAGGCTGTCCACTCTCTCCACTCTTATTCAATATAACCTTAGAAGCCCTAGCGATAGCAATCCAACAAGAGAAGGGAATCAAAGGAATCCAAATTGGGAAAAAGGAACATAAATTATCTCTATCGAAAACCCTAAAGAGTCCACAGTAAAACTCCTACAAACAATTAACCAATACAGCAAAGTGTCTAGATACAAAGTCAATACACAAAAGACAGTAGCGTTTCTATATACAAACAACGAAGTTGAGGAGAGAGAGATTAAAAATACAATTCCATTTAAAATAGTTTCAAAAAATATCAGGTACCTAGGAATCAACCTTACAAGGGAAGTGAAAGACCTATACCAGGGAACTTCAAAACACTTCAGAAAGAAATTGAAGAGGATCTAAAGAAATGGAAGGGGGCCAGGCAGTGGCGCTAGAGATAAGGTGCCTGCCTTGCCTGCACTAGCCTTGGACGGACCACGGTTCGATCCCCCGGTGTCCCATATGGTCCCCCAAGCCAGGAGGGACTTCTAAGCGCATAGCCAGGAGTAACCCCTGAGCGTCACCGGGTGTGGCCCAAAAACCAAAAAAAAAAAAAAAAAAAAAAAAAAGAAATGGAAGAACATCCCATGCTCATGGATAGGTAGAATTAACATAGTCAAAATGACTATCCTACCCAAACTACTATATAGATTTAATGCAATCCCTATTCAATTTCAGACACCATTCTTTAAAGAAATAGAACAATCAATCACAAAATTCATCTGGAATCACAAAAGACTCAGGATAGCCAAACACATACTGAAAAATAAGAAACTGGGTGACATCTCCTTACCTAACTTGAAACTATACTATAAAGCCATAGTAATCAAAACAGCATGGTACTGGAACAGAGATAGGACCTCAGACCAGTGGGTCAGAACAGAATTCCCAGACATAAACCCCCAGATATACAGCCAACTAATATTTGATGAAAGAGGCAAGAACTTGAAATGGAACAAAGAAAGCCTATTCAACAAATGGTGTTGGTACAATGGAAAACCACATGTACAAAAGTGAAAATCGACCCATACCTCACTCCTTATACAAAAGTCAACTCAAAATGGATCAAAGACCTTGAAATCAGACCCAAATCTATAAAGTTTATCGAGAATAAAATAGGCAGAACACTCGAAGACCTATATATCAAAAAGGTCTTCGAGAATGGAGCACCAATGGCAAGAACCTTAGCAGCAAACATAAACAAATGGGACTACATCAAACTAAAAAGCTTCTGCATGGCGAAAGAAACCTTACTTAACGCAAGAAGACAGTTAACAGAATGGGAAAAAATCTTTTCACTCGACATATCAGATAAAGGGCTGATATCTAGAACTTACAAAGCACTCAGAAAACTGAGCCCCCAAAAACCAAATAAAGCCATAAAAAAATGGGGCAATGAAATGAATAGACACTTCTCTGAGGAAGACAGAAGGATGGCTAACAAACACATGAAAACATGCTCACCTTCACCCATCATCAGAGAGATCCAAATCAAGACAACAATGAGATACCACCTTACACCAGTGAGGATGGCTCACATCAAAAATAATGGGAACAATCTCTGTTGGCAGGGATGTAGTATGAAAGGAACTCTCATACACTGCTGGTGGGAATGCCCCCTAGTCCAACACCTATGGAGAACAGTATGGAGAGTGCTCAAAGAACTAAGAATTGTGCTGCCATTTGACCCAGCAATTGCTCTCCTAGCTATATACCCCCAAGGTGGAAGGACATTCATTCCAAAATACGTATGCACCCCACTATTTATTGCAGCACTCATTATAATAGCCAAGTCTTGGAACCAACCTCGATGTCCAACAACAGATGAATGGATCATTAAGATGTGGTATTTATACACAATGGAATACTACATGGCAGTCAGAAATTATACAATCACAGACTTTGCAGCAACGTGGATGGACCTAGAACATGTTATGTTAAACGAAGTAAGCCAGAAGACAAAAGATAAACACAGAATGGTAGCACTATTCTAAAGCACCTAGAACATACATCCTATACACAACTAATGCTCAACAATCAAATAACAGGGTTTAACAGGGTAGAAACTCTAAACCCTGTAATAGTCAACATATACTCGAGAGCAGTGCCCGAAATACATGAAAAAGGAACAACACAAACTCTTGACTACATTCTACCACAAAGAAAACAGCAACACCAGAAACAGCAGCATAGAGAGAACAGGTATGTAATCAGCCTTCTACAACAAAGGCCCACAATAATCCCTTAGAGATCGTATACAGTATCACAGGTAAAGAATACCACGGGAAATCACTGACTCCAATTGAAACATCCCATAACACTATGTTTTAATGCCTTTATCTTACTATATTTAAAATAACCTCTCAGCTTTTCTGTCCACAGGCGTTCTTGGATACAAAGGGTGGACAAACTAAGATGGCAGCTTGGGATACCACACGAGATACCATACCTAGCTGGCACTACGAGATGGTCCTGAGAAAACTCTTTAATATACACTTTATCTCAAGGTTAAACCTTCTTTTAGGAATTGAATCACATGACCAGTCAGACCACAGAAGCAGTAACTGTGATGTACAGACTTAAACTACAGGCTCTACTCATTGAACACATTCAAGCAAACTAGCATTCCCTTGCTACGTTTTCCTCTCTTCTCACTTTCTTTTTTATTTTTTTCTTTTCTATTATTCTCTTTACTTTTTTCCTTTTCTTTTCTCCCTTTCTTTCTAATGTACTTTCTCTTTTCTCCCTTCCTACCCCTACCATATACCTTCCCCTTTCCCCCTTTTGGAAATCCAACTATCCCTTCACCCCTCAATCCCATCCAGACCTCCTACCATATTAAAACTCTTCACCCTCAGTCCTTAATCTATTAGGCATCAAGACTGACCTCCTACCTCAATGAACCAGTACCCAGAACCCAAGCGAAGGGACACCCAGTCAAACCCACACCTCATCTCCTGCAAGAAAAGGCAGCCAACTCCCCTGCTGACTCATGCTGTGTGGTCCTCCCTACCAACTCCCCATAATGTGAACTGTTACTTGAAACTGGACTTAGTTCCAAAAGTATCCCCAATGCAAGAACTCTTCCAAGACCTCCCTGCCGCAAATCTTTTGCCAATCTGAAGGTCAGGGGGTGTGATGGAAAGGTCCCTGGGAACCCACACACCACAAGAAAAACCCAAAAGACAATGGGAAAACCTGTACTTCCAACATAAGCATAGAACTGTATTACACCTCCTCTTTACCTGATTTTCCCCAAATGTAAGGTAGTCTTTTGCATCACTTTGGTCCTTTAAGTACTTTGTTAATTCATTTCTTTTTTTAAAAAATTGTCTGTTTTACATATACATATGTGAGCACATACATTATTAATCTTATTTTTCTTGTATCTTTTTTGGGTATGTGACCTGTTTCTGTTTTCTGCTCTGTCCACCCCCAAATGCACCGACAATATGATGTAGCACCATTTCTCCCTGCAGAGGCACACTAAAAAAAAGGGGGGGAAATCTTACATATAAAAAAGAGCTCTTATCTACTAGAGATAGCAACTCATAATTGTTTACAATAAAGGGATATCTCCTACCTTGAAAATATGTCATGTGGAATCAACTTAGACCTTAGGTAATTAGATACCATCCGTCCAGCCTTGAACCCTGGATCCCAGACATAGAAACGGCACAGTTCTTCACAACAGCTTCAGGAAACAAATCCCATCCGGGACAGCCTTAATACTGCTAGAACACCAACAAGTGTCAGCTCTAATACAATATCCTGACAACGAGGGAAATGGGAACAACTTGATCTAAGAGCAGGTTATCCTACCTTACCAGCTAACGATAAGACAAAATCAGAAGACTTGTCACCCGTTGGTAGGTCCAAAAGCCAAGATCGTGATTTACAGATGACTGGCTGCTAGAACCATGACCAGACTGTATATATCTTAGGACTAATAAAAAAGCCCTAGTCTAGGGTTTGAACTACGATCTGCACAACAACCATGATCCCCAGTTCCAAAGGTCCGGCAGAGACAATTGTAACAAAATGGGGCTTCTGGAAACACAAAGAAAGACACTATCCTAGGTGCCATACTAGGTTTAGTGCAAAGACCAAGACCACCAACCACAGAAGATGGATTAAAATGACACTGAGGGAACAGAAATTCTAGAACCACAAAGACTGACTTCATCGTAAATCCCACGCCGGGAACTGTGCAGATACTGAGATCTCTAGATACAGAGGTCTGATTGTATCACCTAGGACAGAGCAGAAGTCTTCCAAACAACACAAAAGCCCCACCGGGAGAGTAAATGATCCTGAACAGAGTCTATAGTTGATCCCATGACAATATACTCCAAGGGCGGGGAAACCCCATATCTCTTAGGCCAAGTGAATTCCTTTTCGAATGACCCCAATATTTACTGTGCCAGGGCAGTGGGGAAAAAAAGCAAAAAAGCACAAAACATTGTATATTTTTATATTATTATTTTTTATCTTCATTTATTATTATTATTTTTATTTACCTATCTATTTTTGGTTTATTTGTTTTGGTGTGGTTATTGAAGCGGTTGCCCCATTTATACTTATTTTTTTCTGTTCTTTTCTTTTTTTAAGTTAGAAATTATTGTTTTAATTTTATTTTATTTAAACACATTGATTACATACCTAATTGTGTTTGGGTTTCAGTCATGTAAAGAACACCACCCATCACCAGTGCAACATTCCCATCACCAATGTCCCAAGTCTCCCTCCTCCCCACCCGACCCCCTCCTGTACTCTAAACAGGCTCTCCATTTCCCTCATACATTCTCATTATTAGGACAGTCCAAAATGTAGTTATTTCTCTAACTAAACTCATCACTCTTTGTGGTGAGCTTCCTGAGGTGAGCTGGAACTTCCAGCTCTTTTCTCTTTTGTGTCTGAAAATTATTATTGCAAAAATGCCTTTCATTTTCTTAAAACCCATAGATGAGTGAGACCATTCTGCATTTCTCTCTCTCTCTCTCTGACTTATTTCACTCAGCATAATAGATTCCGTGTACATCCATGTATAGGAAAATTTCATGACTTCATCTCTCCTGACAGCTGCATAAGATTCCATTGTGTATATGTACCATAGTTTCTTTAGCCATTCGTCTGTTGAAGGGCATCTTGGTTGTTTCCAGAGTCTTGCTATGGTAAATAGTGCTGCAATAAATATAGGTGTAAGGAAGAGGTTTTTGTATTGTATTTTTGTGTTCCTAAGTTATATTCATAGAAGTGGGATAGCTGAATTATATGGGAGCTCGATTTCCAGTTTTTGGAGGAATCTCCATATCGCTTTCCATAAAGGTTGAACTAGATGGCATTCCCACCAGCAGTGGAGAAGAGTTCCTTTCTCTCCACATCCCCGCCAACACTGTTTATTCTCATTCTTTGTGATGTGTGCCATTCTATGTGGTGTGAGGTGGTATCTCATCATTGTTTTGATTTGCATCTCCCTGATGATTAGTGATGTGGAACATTTTTTCATGTGTCTTTTGGCCATTTGTATTTCTTCTTTGTCAAAGTGTCTGTTCATTTTTTCTCCCCATTTTTTGATGGGATTAGATGTTTTTTTCTTGTAAATTTCTGTCAGTGCCTTGTATATTTTGGAGATTAGCCCCTTATCTGATGGGTATTGGGTGAATAGTTTCTCCCATTCAGTGGGTGGCTCTTGTATCCTGGGCACTATTTCCTTTGAGGTGCAGAGGCTTCTCAGCTTAATATATTCCCATCTGTTAATCTCTGCTTTCACTTGCTTGGAGAGTGCAGTTTCCTCCTTGAAGATGCCTATAATGTCCTGGACTGTTTTGCCTATGTGTTGTTCTATATGTTATGGTTTTGGTTCTGATATCAAGGTCTTTAATCCATTTGGATTTTACCTTCGTACATGACATTAGCTGGAGGTCTAAGTTCAATTTTTGGCAAGTGGCTAGCCAGTTGTGCCAACACCACTTGTTGAAGAGGCTTTCCCTGCTCCATTTAGGATTTCTTGCTCCTTTATCAAAAATTAGGTGATTGTATGTCTGGGGAACATTTTCTGAGTATTCAAGCCTATTCCACTGATCTGAGGGCCTGTCCTTATTCCAATACCATGCTGTTTTGATAACTATTGCTTTGTAGTACAGTTTAAAGTTGGGGAAAGTAATTCCTCCCATATTTTTTTCCCAATGATTGCTTTAGCTATTCTAGGGTGTTTATTGTTCCAAACGAATTTCAAAAGTGCCTGATCCACATCTTTGAAGAATGTCATGGGTATCTTTAGAGGGATAGCATTAAATCTGTATAATGCCTTGGGGAGTATTGCCATTTTGATGATGTATGCGTTTATGGGAATATATTAAGCTGAGGGTATGCGTTTCCATTTCCGTGTGTCCTCTCTTATTTCTTGGAGCAGAGTTTTATAGTTTTATTTGTATAGGTCCTTCACATTTTCAGTCAAGTTGATTCCAAGATATTTGAGTTTGTGTGGCACTATTGTGAATGGGGTTGTTTTCTTAATGTTCATTTCTTCCTTATTACAATTAGTGTATAGAAAGGCCATTGATTTTTGTGTGTTAATTTTGTAGCCTGCCACCTTGCTATATGAGTCTATTGTTTCTAGAAGTTTTTTGGTAGAGTCTTTAGGGTTTTCTAAGTAGAGTATCATGTGATCTGCAAACAGTGAGAGCTTGACTTCTTCATTTCCTATCTGGATTCCCTTGATATCTTTTTCTTGCCTAATTGCTATAGCAATGAATTCCAGTGCTATGTTGAATAGGAATGGTGAGAGAGGACAGCCTTGTCTTGTGCCAGAATTTAGAGGGAAGGCTTTTAGTTTTTCTCCATTGAGGATAATATTTGCCACTGGCTTGTGGTAGATGGCCTTCACTATATTGAGAAAGGTTCCTTCCATTCCCATCTTGCTGAGAGTTTTGATCAAGAATGGGTGTTGGACCTTTTCAAATGCTTTCTCTGCATCTATTGATATCATGTGGTTTTTATTTTTCTTTTTGTTGATGTTGTGTATGATGTTGATAGATTTACGGATGTTAAACCATCCTTGCATTCCTGGGATGAAACCTACTTGATCGTAGTGGATGATCTTCTTAATGAGGCATTGAATCCTATTTGCCAGAATTTTGTTGAGGATCTTTGCATCTGCATTCATCAGCGATATTGGTCTGTAATTTTCTTTTTTTGTAGCATCTCTGTCTGGTTTAGGTGTCAAGGTGATGTTGGCTTCATAAAAGCTATTTGGTAGTGTTTCCGTTTGTTCAATTTCATGAGTCTTGCCAGGATTGGTAGTAGTTCCTCTTGGAAAGTTTGAAAGAATTCATTAGTGAATCCATCTGGGCCTGGGCTTTTGTTTATGGGCAGACATTTTGATTACCTTTTTAATTTTATCAATGGTGATGTGGATGTTTAGATATGCTACATCCTCTTCCTTCAACCGTGGAAGATTATAAGAGTCTAAGAATTTTCTCTTTTCTTTCTTTATGTGCTCTGCCATGTTTCTTATCTCAAGACCATGGCGGTTTTTTTTGTTTGTTTGTTTGTTTTGTGGTGCTTATCATTATTGTTGGAGTCCTCAGTGGATATTTGACACTTCTTTTTGTACTGGTGGAGTGTTTCACCTTCTTTTTCTACTTTGTCTCTCAAACCGATGAGGAGAGCCTCTAGAAGAATTCCACTTATTTTCAGCATATTAGACTTTTACCCCAGTTTATTACTTTTCTCTTCTTCAAACAAAACCACGTAAATTGAACTAGCTAGTCCTGCCCCCCAGTGAGAGGGGGAAGTAAGGGAGGCACCAGGACCAAACAGGTGCAAGACTACTAAGTAGTAGGCTAGGTACAGAGGGGACCACATATTCTGGCAGCGCTGTGGGTGAGGGAAGAGCATATGGGAGGTAGGAGAAAAACGGAGGTGTGGGTAGGACAAATTGGTGATGGAAATCCTCCCTGATTTTATGTAAATATGTACCTAAAATATTATTGTCAACAATATGTAAGCCACTATGATCAAAATAAAAATTATATTAAAAAAAGAAAACAACCCCATTCACATTAGTGCCACACAAACTCAAATATCTTGAAATCACCTTGACTAAAGACATGAAGGACCTATACAAAGAGAATATAAAGCACTGATTCAATAAATAAGAGAGGACAATAGGAAGTGCTCATGGATTGGCAGGATTAACATAATCAAAATGGCAATACTCCACAAAGCATTGTACAGATTTAAAGCAATTCCTCTATCGATACCCATGACATTCTTCAAAGAAGTGGATCAAACACTTCTGAAATTAACTTGGAACAATAAACACCCTTGAACAGCTAACTCTCTCCTTGGGAAAAGAACTATGGGAAGCATTACTTTCCCCAACTTTAAACCAGGATTTTTAACTACAGAAACTTGACAGCAACAACTTTGATTGTGAAGAGCTTTTACTAGGACCACTGAGAAAGACTTTGGGGTTAGACAACAATATACCTGGAACCTGTTGTTGGTCTTATGCCAAGATAATTCATGGGTAATATCTCCCTATCTTTTAGGCTAAAGGTTTTTCCTTTCAATTTCCCCATATTTTGCTGTGCCTATGCAAACAACAACAACCATCTGTCATACACACTCCTTTTTTATTGTATTATTTATTTCTTATCTTTACAAAAGAGCTTATTAAACCTTCTGCTATTGTATTAATGACTTGTTGGAGATATAATAATTTAAAATAACACAAATATACTTGCTAATGAACTTTTTAAAAGTTCATAAGATAAAATGGAGCACAATAAAGTATTGTGCATAGAGATACACATATTTGAAAATAAAGCCAATTAGTTCTTTTGAGTAAGTGAAATAAGTGAGTGTTACATGATACTATAGTTACACTCTGAGGAGATGTAGGTTCTAATAAAAAATAGATTCAAGGACCCAGAGAGATAGCACAGTGGTGTTTGCCTTGCAAGCAGCCCATCCAGGACCAAAGGTGGTTGGTTCTAATCCTGGTGTCCCATATGGTCCCACGTGCCTGCCAGGAGCTATTTCTGAGCAAACAGCCAGGAGTAACCCCTGAGCACTGCCGGGTGTGACCCAAAAACCAAACACACACACAAAAAAAATAGATTCAAACCCTTATGGCCAGAGTTATAGAAGTAAATCATGGAAAGTCAGTTCACAACTGAGTCAGCAAAATCCCAGTCTCTGGCATTCATCTGTAGGCCATGTGGATGCTGCCCTATGCTCAACTTGGAATCTAGGAAAGAACTTACTCTGTAAAAAAAATCACAGATCCTGCCGACCATAAAATGAAGCCCAGAGTCAAAGAAGAATATAACAGTCTTAGGCCACTGTGATAGATCTTGATGCAAAATTATGTTTACTAATTTTCACTTCTGAGGTTGAATATGCTTATCAGTCAGTCTACTAATTGCTTTTGGAAAAGGTAAACAATGAGAAATTATATATAACAATAATTTGAGCAAATTTGACAAAAGATTCTTTTACTTGGCAGTAAAAATGTTGGATACGTTAGGAAATAATATGAGTATATGACATTTCATGTTGAGGAAGTAAAACATATACAAACAAACCTGAAATTCTGCATGAACTGCCGAAACTTATCCACTCTCTTTGCCAGTGGCACGATAATATTGATAAGTGTATTGGCCATGTTGAGTCTTTCTTTTTTCACTTTCATGATAGGGCCAAATGGCCGAAATAAAACAAGTCGTCTGAATTCATGCTTTTGATCCCCTTTAAAAGTGAGTTCATACAAAGTGCCTTTATCCTTTTCTGTTCGGTAAATCCCTGTTAAGAGAGAAAGGAAAGATATGTTTAAATTTTAACAGTAAGTGACTGCTGAGTGCTTAATATAGTCAAGATGATTTTAAAACATAAATTCCCTTTGAAAACAAGTATAGACACTCTATATATAGAAAACTCAAAAAATTCTAATTTTAAAATCCCCAAAGAAATTAAAATACTCCAACTTAAAATATCAGTTTAAAATGCTTTTTAAAAACATAATGGAAAGAGGTAATGTTGAGTACAAAACTTCATTGATACTATTTAAAGGCTGTCAGGGGGAAAGGCTGTAACAAGTATTTTGCTTTTAGAAAAATAGAAAGCAAAAGATAAAAACCATGGAGGCATGACAACCTTAAAGAACAAAGGCAGTGTTGGAAGCAGCTACGTTTCCCCAGAGACAGGAGTCTGGCAGTGAGTGTTGCCCTGATTTGGTACCAAAGCAAGGCTGGGAATTGTGGAATGTAGTGTGGTGCAATTAGGTGTCAGAGCTACAAGACGACTGCTAAGAGTGGGTTGATGCCAGGAGGTGAAGCTGCCATTGCTAGGAGATTCAAGGAGTACCACACTTTCTCAATCCTTACATGGTACTCAAAGTCTCAGGACTCTCATCTATGGGCCTGGCTAAGACATCTGCAACTGGACAAGGACAATAACATTGAAAGAGCAAGCAGGGTAAGGGAAAATGTGACAGGAGGGCCCACAGTAGCATGATGGTGAGACAGCCAAGGACAGTAATGTAGCAGTGAGGCTGATTTGCTTCATGGTCTCTCATTGCTTATAGGCAAAAAAGCCCAAAACAACACATGAATAAAAACACCACCACACAGCAATAGTCACAATGGTAGAACAATACAGAACCCACCACACTTAACAAATGAAGATGTTAGTTCCAAGGACTCGATTAACATCAGTCCCCTATATAGCTTCTATGATAAGTACTTTAAAGACAAAATTTGGAGGATGTTTAAAGAACTAAAAAAAAATATATATATATATATATGGAATAAAAAAGAACTCAAAAAATATATATATGGAATAAACTGAAAGAATAGCAAGTCAGACCCAAGAAAATATGAGTAGAAAAGAGAAAAGTTCAAATGGAAATAATAGTCTGAAAAACTTGGTAGGGAGAAATGAAAACTCAATAGTAGGCCTCACCAGCAGAGTAACAGAATCAATGATCTGGAAGATGAATTGTATAAAACATCCATATAACAGAAGAGCCTTAAAATAAATGAACAGAAGATGAAAAAAGAAATCCTCAAATAAGCAGACAACATGCCTTTGGGATAAGTTCAACAGGAACAACATAAGAATCATTGGGTTCCCAGAGAGGGAATGAGGGAACATTCAAAGGCATTGTTGATAAGAAGCTCCCAGAGCAGAAGAGTGCTTGTACCCACATCCTGGAAGCCTTAAGAGTATCAGCTAAACGGGGTGGGAATGCCATCTAGTTCAACCTTTATGAAAAGCAATATGGAGATTCCTCCAAAAACTGGAAATCGAGCCTCCCATACTACCCAGCTATACCACTCCTAGGAATATACCCTAGGAACACAAAAATACAATACAAAAATCCCTTCCTAACCCCTATATTTATTGCAGCACTATTTACCATAGCAAGACTCTGGAAACAACCAAGATACCCTTCAACAGATGAATGGCTAAAGAAACTGTGGTACATATACACAATGGAATATGCAGCTGTCAGGAGATATGAAGTCATGACATTTTCCTATACATGGATGTACATGGAATCTATTATACTGAGTGAAATGTCAGAGAGAGAGAGAGAGAAAGATGCAGAATGGTCTCACTCATCTATGGGTTTTAAGAAAAATGAAAGATATTCTTGCAATAATAACTTTCAGGCACAAAAGAAAAAAGAGCTGGAAGTTACAGCTCACCTCATGAAGCTCACCATAAACAGGGATGAGTTCAATTAGAGAAATAACTACATTTTGAACTATCCTAATAATGAGAATGTATGAGGGAAATGGAAAGCCTGTCTAGAGTACAGGCGGGGGTTGGGTGGGGAGGAGGGAGATTTGGGACATTGGTGATGGGAATGTTGCACTGGTGATGGGTGGAGTTCTTTACATGACTGAAACCCAAACACAATCATGTATGTAATAAAGTTGTTTAAATAAAAAAATTTAAAAATAAAATAAAAAAATAAAAAGAGTATCAGCTAAACGAGACCCAAATTATAGTCCTTCAAGGCTCATCCTAATCACATTAATAAAAAAAACAAAGATAATACTAGAATACTGAAAGCAGAAAGATCATAAAGGGAAATTATATAAGAAGAAGCATCTTTAAGATTTACAGCAAATTTATCACAAGCAACCATTCAGACTGTGAAGGCAGTGGTGACTTATAGTAAAAATTTCAATAAATTCAATGTCTTGCCACAAATATTACATTCAGCCAGACTTTCACTCAGATTTGAAGAAAGTATACACAACTTCATAGATAAAAAAAAAAAAAAAAAAAAAAAAAAACCTCATGAACATTACAGAATCAAGGCAACTTTCAAAGAAGTGATGGTTGACTTTAAGGCAAGACAAACCACCAAAACACAAAACTTCTATAAAAAGTGACACAAAATCCTATGACATAATCTCTCTCAACATCAACAGAAGAGTGACCAAATGGAGCAAAAAGGTAAATCCGACATTTTTCTGCCTTCAAGAAATATATTTGAATAATCAGAACAGACTCAGGGTCATAGATTGGATGGAGAACAATCTTTCAAGCAAACAACTCCCTGATAAAGGCTAAAGTGGCCATAATAATATCAGACTTTATAGTCTTCAGGATTAGAAAAGTAGTAAGAAACAGAAAAGGTTATTTTGTAATAATCAAGGTACATCAGGAAGAAATCACACTAAGCATATATACACCCAATAACCATCCAGCAAAATACTTAACTCCTAAAATACTTAAAGAAATAAATCAATAGCAGCACAATAATAGAGGGACACTTCCACACACACTGTCCTTTTTTTTTTTTATAAATAAAATAGGTTTATAACTTAAGGAGGATATACTGGCTTTGAAAGAAGAAATGAAGAGAGTACCTTAGTAGATATAGATATAGATACAGATAGAACTTTTCACTCTCACAAATTGAATACTAATTCTTCTACAATGCACATGGGACACTCTCCAAAGTCTAATACATGCTGAGTCATAAACATACCTCCATAAATTCTAGAGGACAGAAATTGTAATTTCTATCTTCTCTAGCTATGATGCACTGAAAATAGAAGTTAATTATTATAAACAGAAATAAAGAAATAACTTTAAAACATGCAAATTAAACAGCTCACTACTGAACAACCAATAGTTCACAGACAAAATCAAGGAAGAAATCAAATGGTTCCTGTAAACAATTAAAAATGAAGACATGAATTATCAGGATTTGTGGTACACAGCAAGAGCATTATATGGAAGAAAATTTGTAGCTTTGCAGCATTCATCAGAAATAAAGAAAAGGTCTACATAAATAACTTAATGGGACTGTTTAAGAAATTAGAAACTGATCAGCAATATTTCTGAAAGTCAGGAAGCAGAAGAAAGTAATAAAAGGTAGAGCAAAAATTAATAACTTGAAACTCAGAAAACAATCTGAAAGAGCAATGAAAGAAAAATTTGGTTCTTTTGAAAAATGAGTAAGACAAAAATAGAATAAAGAGACCAAAACTATAACTATCTAAACACAAAAATGGACCTATTATACTGGTAAACTGGTGGGCTAAGCGTGGAAGTATAGGGGTGCATGCTAGGAATTCTGGTGGAGGGAGGTCAACATTGGTGGTGAAAATGGTCCTAATTCACTGTCACTATTTGCCTGAAATACAACTATGAAATAGAATTTATAATTTACAATAGTTTCAATAAAAATTTTTGAATGCAAAAATAAATAAATAAATAAGATCTATAAATAATCAGCAAGACTCACAAAAGGGGTTGTTACTACAAACAAAATAGAAGTACAAAGGATAGTCAGAGATTACTTTGAAAATCTTTGTCATAAAACAAGCAAATTTTAAAGAATGGATAAATATCTGGACTCCTATAACTTCCCAAGTTTGAACCAAGATGATCTGTAATACCTGAAAAGATCTTTAACAATTGATAAAATTGAAATGGTAATCAAAATGCATTCTAAAAAATAAATGTCCTAGCCAAATGGATTTACTAGTGAATTTTTCAAACCTTTAAAAAGTACTTACTGCATATCCTTTTCAGGCACTTCCAGGATACTGAGAAACAGAAATACTTCTAAATAATTTCTATGAATCTAATGTCACACTGATAGCAAAAACAGACACCACCAATGTGTGTGTGTGTGTGTGTTTGTGTGTGTGTGTGTGTGTGTGTGAGAGAGAGAGAGAGAGAGAGAGAGAGAGAGAGAGAGAGAGAGAGATTTTCAGGCAAATATCCTTGATAAACACAGATAAAATATCTTCAGTATAATAGTGGCAAATAGAATCCAACAGCTCATTAAAAAGTCATACATTATGACCAAGTAGGATTCATTCCAGAGAAACGAGGAGAGTTTAATATACACAAGTTGATCAATATAATACATGATATCAATAAGAGAAAAGATCATGAGCATATCAATAGATTCAGAGAAAGAATTTGGCAAGTTCCAGAACCCATTCGTGATAAAAAAAAATTTCAAGATGGGAATTGAAGGACTTTTCCTCAATATAGTCAAAGCCATTCACCGCAGTCCATGGAAAGCATTATAGTCAATGGGGAATAACATAAAGCCTTTCCTCTTAAGATCTGGCATAAGGAAAGGTTACCCCTCATGCCACTTTATTTAGCATAGTACTTAAAGTACTTGCCAGAGTAATTAGGGAAGAAAAAATATTCAAGGGAGGAAAGGAAGAAGACAAGCTCTCATTGTTTGCAGATGCCATGATACTATATTTAGCATATCTTAAATTCTATACAAAAAGCTTCTGAGAATTCTGTTTATGGGTGATTGTCTTCATACTTTAACTTCACCTTGTCCTCTCTCTTTGCATCTTTGTCTTCATAAAAATTAAAAATTAAAAATAAATAAAAATTAAAAAATAAAGACAAAAAGCTTCTGAAAAACATTAGATGTGTATGATGAATGGCAACTATAAAACTGATACACAGAAATCCATGACTTTTCTACATACAAATAATTAAAGAGAAAAATAAATATTAAACAATAACCCATCCAGTGACTGGACTGATAGCCCAGTGGTACGGCGTTGACCTTGCACGTAGCTGACCCAGCACAAACCTTGGTTTGATCCCCAGAATCCCATATGGTCCCCAAAGTCAGGAGCTATTTCTGAGTGCATAGTCAGGAGTAACCCCTGAGCATCACCGGATGTGGCCCCAAAACGAAACAAAAAATTATCCCATTCAAAATTGTGCCTCAGAAAATTAAGTACCTTGGAGTGAACATAACTACTAAATAAAAGACCTATATGAAGAAAACTACCAAACACTACTTCAAAAAGTAAAAGAGGATACAAGGAAAAGGAAACATTTACACTGTTTCTGGATTGATAGAGTTATCATAATTAAAATGGCAATATGTCCCATATTGTACAGATATAATGCAATCCCTATAAAAATACATATAACTTTTCAAGGATGTGTATAAAACATTCCTGAAACTTATATGGAATAATAAACAGCCATGAAGCTAAAACAGTCCTTGGTGGAAATGGGAGAAATTACTTTTCCCAACTTTAAATTGTACTATAAAGCAGTACATTTATAGTAGTCATTAAAATAGCATGACACTGAAATAAAGACGGACCCTCATATCAATGGAAAGACTTGAATATTTTGAGATTGTCCTGCAGGTATATGATCAATAAATCTTTTATAAGGGGGCAAGAAATACAGAGCAGGGAAAGGAAAGCATCTTCAAAAAGTGACATTGGGAAAACTGGTCAGCTACATGTAGAAAACTGACTTAGACCTATTTAAAACTATGAAAAGAGGTCATATCAAAATGCATTAAAGTCCTTGATATCAGACCTAAAACCATAAGGTATATAGAGGAAAACTTAGGCTGAACATTCCATAACACTAAAGCTAGAGGCATCTCTATGGAAGAAACACCACTGGCCAAGCAGGGAGAAACAAAGATAAACAAATGGTACAACATTAAACAAAGAAGCTTCAGCACATCAAAGGAAACTGTGATTAGGATACAAATACTACTCATGGGATGAGAGAAACTATTCACCCACTCCCCCATCTAAGTAGTAGTTAATATCTAAGATATAAATGTACTGAGAACTCAGAAAAAAGATACCTACCCCCATTCAAAAACCTCCTCAATGAATAAACATAGATGGTCAAAATCACTTGAAAAAATACTCCACATCAGTAATTATTGAGGACATGCAAATCAAAACAGTAATGAAATATCTCTCAACAAAAAAACTGGCATACATCACAAAGAAGAACTAGTTCTGGCAAAGATGAGAGGAGAATGGGACTTTCATTCACTGATGATGTCAATGATTACTGGTCAAGCCTTTTTGAGAAACAAAACAGATATTCAAAAAAAAACAAAAACCTGGAAATTGAGCCCCCCATATTGTCCAACCCCTAGAGATTTACCATAGGAACCCAAAAAGACCATGCAGATAAACCCTCTACTTTACTATGTGCATAGTAGACTATATACAGCAGCCAGAATTGAGATACAGTACAGCTCAATGTTTCAGAGTCAAACTCAGGTTTAAATCATGCCACATGATTTCCTTTAGAAAATTACATGATTTTTCTGTGCCTCTTTTCCCTCACAAGTTACCATATATCTTAATCGTTATAAGGATATTAGAAAATACAAGGTACATATCAAAACTTCAATAAATGCTTGTTATCAAAACTATTTTCCTTCTCGGTCAATCTGGCATAATAGCATATATTCAAGATATTAGAACAGACAGAAAATTACATATAGGAACCTACTAACTATGTTCTATTCCATGTTGTAAACCCCTCAGTTTTACTTGTTGGATTAAAGATGGGACCCAGCCTCTAAGCCCACTTCTGGAATGAAACTACCAAGGGTGCCTAGTCTGACAGAATTTCCCTGCGTAATAAGCAAACAATGTTCTGATTTTCACATTTTCTCAGTATGAAACACTAGTATTATTTTTGTAAAAAAGAAAAGGAAAAGAAAAACAGAGGGGCCACAAGATTGTTAGGTTCAATTTCTGGAATTACATGGTCTCATGAAAATTGCTTGCTGCAGTCCTAAAGACCCCAAGAACTGCCATGTATGGATGTGGAGAAATTACCTTGTACCCCATAGCTCTACCAGTAATGAAAAGGCTCAAATATCCCCTTCATTGCATGGTCCAAACAGTGTCACATCCCTGAACTCATGCACTGAAATAGGTAACTACAATTCATGGTGTGATCTACTGAATATTTCTTGGGTTCAACCACCAAAAGTGTAAAAATCTTATCACCATCTAAGCTTTTTCATCTTTTGTCTTTGTTTGACCATGTTTCCTAAACTATGTTTTACTCTCTCTCAATCCCCATGTTATGTATTTCCTGATCTTTAAGTAGCTACAAAAGAAAACACTTTTTGCAGAGTCTAGGAAATATAATCACACTGTCAACCTGAGTAATGTCCAGAGTTCCAGGCCCTCAAGTCTGCTGAGAAGTACCCTCCATCAAAGGAAAAAAATTAAATAAGTTCTTTATATACTGAGAGGAAGAAACACACAGGAACAGATAATGAGGATAAATGGAAGAAATTAGTGGGTAAAGAATAAATGGATTTTACAGTCTTCTTCAAACAGGACAAAAGGGAATAGAAATACAGATCAGGCAGGTTTGAAGCAAATTGTCAAAGCACTCTCAAAACTCACAGTTAATTCAGAGAAACAGAGGAAAGCCACACCAGATAAGAAAACTAGACTGGTTTACAGGTCTGGAAAAGAAGTTAAAATGCTGGAGAAATAGCACAGTGGTAGGGCATTTGACTTGCACGTGGCTGACCTTGCATGTGACACACCTGGGTTTGATTCCTGGCATCCCATATGAGATCTCCCAAGCCTGCCAGGAACAATTTCTGTGCACAGAGCCAGAAATAACCCCTGAGAACCACTGGATGTGGCCCAGAAACCAAAAAGAAAACAGGCTTTGGTGGTGACTCAAGTTCCTGGAATGAGTCAGTAAAAACCTCTACCACCTTAAATGAAAATGCACACATCTATGTCAGACACTCTGACTCTTCAATAGAATAAAAATGAGAGAGAAAGAAGATTGTGCCTACTCTTCCAAGAATGAGCTTGAAAGATATTTATGGAGGCAAGAAGTCTGGTGTGAGGAAGAGGGTTGAAGGAATACATTAAGGGGTATGGGATGGAGACAGGAAAGGAAAACAAAAGGTAGGGATCATCCTAAAATGAGTCACAGTGGCCACAAAAAATGAACACACAATTGTTAAGACATAGAAAAAATAGATTTCTGAGTATGTTCAAGTTTAATAATAAAAATCTAAGACTCTTTCAGGTGATTTGCAGCCCCTGGATGTGGCCTCCCTAGAAATTAAGCACATTCATCTCTTTCTCTTGGTGCTCTTCAGCTGCTCAAATTAGATAGTATGATGCTCAAGACCCCAGCTACAAAATCTTCTTTTAATTCCACGCTTTTCTTTAAATAATGTCAGTTTCTTATGAATAAGTGCGTTAATTATTAATCATCAAATAGTATTACTGATTAAGCAGCATCCATCTCCTTACCATGCCTCATGGTAAAGATACCTAAATAATCACCTGCAGTAAATGGAGTTTAAGAAGTCAGATAGTAGTGGGGGATATAGAGTGAGTTTTTTAGACACTCAATAACAGACATGTGAGAAAGGGAAGTCAGAACAACCATCAAGAAGGGTGAGTTTCCATATAGCTGCAAGACTTCCTCTAAATAACAGTAGATATAGGATGTTACAAAAACTTAAAATACAAGCAACAGCCTGAGCAGGAATCTAAAGGTCAAAGAGCAAGGAACATGTGGCCATGCCTTTTTTACCATTGTTTTTGGCTAATAATCGAGATTGCCTATAAAAAAAACACTTAAGCGGTCCATTTTCAAATAATATATATGGATATTATTTCTTATTCATAAGTGTCTTGATTATAAGCCTTACCAACTGGTGAGTAATTTATAATTTCCTTTAACAAAAAGTGATGCCTTTATAAAAATTATATAAATGACTGTAGGTAACAGATAATTTTCTAACAACAGATTTGACTAAATGATTGCGTTTAAAGGCATTTATTATGAAGTTTTTCAAAGATAAATTTATTCTAGCATCACAAGACTGTTTAGAGCCGGTCCTCTGACAGAGAAGAGTCAGAAAGAAAAGCACAAGAAGAAACAAAGGGTTTTCAAGACAACCCATCTGGGCTTTGTCCAGATACAAACTAAGGAAGAAAGACAGACCAGGAACGGGGTCCTCTTTGAGTCAGAAAAAAACATTTTCACTGCAAGTCAGGGCATCCAAAATAGAGCTTCACTGCTCACATTCATCTAGTCATTGAGCCCCATCTAAATACTTATAAAGCCATGCTACCAAAGTCACAATGATAAAGCAAATATTTGGAAAGCAATCTACCAGAATGAAGATGGTACTTCTGAAAACACAACTAGTATCTGCTACCTATAGTCTGTCTGTTAAGGACTTTAGAGAAGAAATGTCATGGTTGCTTGTTTTTTAAGAATGTTTGTTGATTTTCTTTGGGGGTCAGGTAGTATGATAAGTGCAGCATCAACTGTAAAACACTATAAAATGTGATGCTGTATCATCATATACTGGACACATTCATCAAGTGCTCAGCGAGCCTTAAACTTTCTTGCTGCCTACTATGCAGGATATTCTTAATATCGCATATAAATGAACAAGACCTTCTACCAGAATTTTAAAAAAATTGTTCTTTTAATATTTCTTTTCACGTCTGTAGATATATAGAAAATATACAATTTAAAACTTACATGAAATTATGTTTCACATGTATATAGTGATAAAAATCTCAAGATATAAAAATATACAAAGTAAATTATCATAACTAGCAGCCAGAGAGATTTTACTAGGACTACAAGAAGTTTGTTTTGTTGATGTCATGGTGATTGCATAATCAAAGTTGGGGATGACATTTAAGGAACACAGGGAAGCAGAAGATGCTAGCATCTTGAGGCAGGGGAAAGAAATCCCCACAATGTTGTTTGATTCCCTCTCCTAATACCAGTAACAAAAAGAAAATTGGTTAAAAATAGCTAATGAGAGTTCAGAACAATAATACAATGGGTGGAACATTTGACTTGCACTCAGCTGTCCTTGGGTTCAATCCCCAGATCCCATATGGTACCCAGAGCACCATCAGGAGTAATTACTGAGCCAGTGGTAGCCCCTGAACACTGTTAAGTGTGACCTTGCTCCCTAAAAGCCAGAGAACCTTCAAGAAATTAGACAAAGTTGTACTCCTTTACAATTTGGCACAATCAAATAGAAATTAACAAGGTGGTCTTGTGCTCCTGAAAAAATTCTGAGCCTTTATTTCATCATGTCAGCTGCTCTGACAATTACACAATAAGCACAAGGACAGGAACCCAGAATAAGGAGTACAATTACTTGATCTGTTCCTTCCTAACAGACTGACTTTAAGTACAAATTAATTTGAATCTCTATTTCCCCACCCTTCAACGGAATTCTTAAGAAAAAGTGAGAAGATTAGAGAAGATTGGAGACTAGAAGCTGAGGGGACCTGTTGGCTTTGTGTGTTTTTCTTCTCTGGCCTCCTGAAGCTCTCCTCAGAGGGCTAGGAATAGCCAAAAATATTGTCTCCTGGAGGCCCCAGAAGGGGGGGTGTTCTTTACATGACTGAAACCCAACTACAACCATGTTTGTAATCGAGGTGTTTAAATAATGATATTAATTTAAATAAATACATATTTAACTTGAAAGAGAATGCCATGGATAAAGCACTTGTCTCACATGTAGCCAATCCAGATGCTCTCCAAATGCTATCAGGAGTACTCCCTGAATGCAAAGATAGAAGTATGCCCTGAAGAGTGCTGACTGTGAAAGAAGAAAACGAAGAAAAATGAAGAGGAGAAGGAGGAGAAGAAGAAGACAAGAAGAAGGAGGAGGAGAAAATAAGAAGACAGAGAAAGAGAAGGAGAAGGAGAAGAAGAAGAAGAAGAAGAAGAAGAAGAAGAAGAAGAAGAAGAAGAAGAAGAAGAAGAAGAAGAAGAAGAAGAAGAAGAAGAAGAAGAAAGGAGAAAGTGGTGGAAGAAGAAAAAAGAGGAGGTAGGGAAGGAGAAGGAGGAGGAAAAGAAAGGAGGAGATGGAGGAAAAAGAGAAGAAAGGAGGAGGTGGGAAAGAAGAAAAAGAAGAAGATGAAGAAGGGGGATGATGAAGGGGGAAGAAGAAGAAGAAGAAGAAGAAGAAGAAGAAGAAGAAGAAGAAGAAGAAGAAGAAGAAGAAGAAGAAGAAGAAGAAGAAAGAAAGAAAGAAAGAAAGAAAGAAAGAAAGAAAGAAAGAAAGAAAGAAAGAAAGAAAGAAAGAAAGAAAGAAAGAAAGAAAGAAAGAAAGAAAGAAAGAAAGAAAAGGAGGAGGTGGCGAAGAAGAAGGAAAAGGAGGAGAAGGAGAAGAGGAGAAAGAAGGAGGTGGGGAAGAAGGAGAAGGAGGAGGAGGAGGACCAGGAGGAGGTGGTGGAAGGAGGACGACGACGAAGAGGACAATGACGAGGAAGAGGAGGAGGAGGAGGAGGAGGACCAGGAGGAGGAGGAGGTCCACCAGCTGGAGTAGAAGGAAGAGGACAAGGAGGACAATGAGGAGGACAAAGAGGAGGACAAAGAGGAGGAGGAGGTAAAGAAGAGGAGAATGTTAAGAAGGAGGGGGAGGAGGAGGAGATGTTAATAACTGAAGTTTCCAGAATTGTGCTCAGAGCCTAAGTAATATAATAAGTTATCATTAAGCCTCTGTCCATGGCTGGCCCAAATACTAGATGTACATATGAGAACGGATGAAACTAAAATTTCAGATTGATTCTTTTTGGGTTTAACAGTTTTACATTTGGTCTTCGTTTTTGTTTGTTTGTTTTTTCAACTAAAACAAGTTTTACTTCTGTCAAGAAACAACCAACTTGTCTCCTTAAGAGTCTTTAATAGTCATGTGGCTCTCATGAGAAGGTTTTGGGGAAATACTTTTCTGAAGAACAAAACCCAGGCTCAAAACCTTGTGTATGACTTACATAGCACTTTCTAGCAGCCTTCTTCAAGTCAGCCTGCAGGTTTGAGCTCAGAATTGGGGGTGCCTTTTCTCCGATTAATATTCTAACTACAAACCTTCTATGAAGTCAGAGGTCGTGTAAGTGCGCTGCTTCTGACTGCTCTCCACAGGGCTGTTTAGGGTCTCCAGGGCTGACTCAATTGCTTCGACCAACTCTTCCCGCTTGTCTTTCCTCACTGGCTTCTCCTCTGGGTGGCGAGTCAGGCCAGTTTCCAGCTGGTATACCTTTTGCAGGGTGAAACTGTCGAAAGGCACAGCCGCATACTCAGTGGCCAGCTTGACACCAGTGTGCACCTCGGCTCGGTCCATCTGTGAGTGCAGGAAGGCCACCAGGTCAGCCTGGTTTTTCTCAGTGGGTGCTGGGAGCTCAAGACCCACAGGCTCTTTGGAATGGTGCTGTGTGATCTTGAGCTGTGCGCTCCTCTCCTGCAGTTCTTCCTTGAGCTGAGAGATCTGCTTCTTGAGGCTGCTGATGTAATTTCGGTTCTGCTCCTCCCACTCCTGCAGAACAGCTTGGTACCCATCTTTCCCTGTGGGCCCATTTGCCCTGGGTAGCCCTAACTGCTCCTCATCACCTTTTGGTGTGCACGCTAACATGTAGAGCACAGAGATGGCACAACAGAGGAGCACCAGCAACACCACCACTCGGGAGACCCACGGAAGCAGCCCCCTGCGAACCATCATCACTCCACAATCAGCCATGCGTCCGGAATTGGCAGCATCCCAAAAGGCCTAAGCCCCACACAAGGGCTTCCTTGAACTAGACCACAAGAGGAAGCAGGTAATGATGGTTTCCTAAGCTCCTTTCATCCATTTTTTCCCTATAAGTTTTATGCCTTGGAATCAACTACCATGGTACACTGGTACCCTGTTCCTAAAGAGGATTTTTCAGGCTGAATCAGTGAGTCAGGTGCAACTTCGACGTTGTTCATTCCTTCCCATCATTGCCTTCCAGATGTGCAGAAGACAGAAAGAGGAACCTGGAAAAGATCAAATGACAATAACATTCATTTTATGTACGCTAGGAAATATGATACATATGGTAGAGCACATGCCTTACATATTTGGGGTTCTGGGTTTAATACCCAATCCCACCCTTTGCACTGCCAGAGCTGGTCCCAACACTAAAGCCCTCCTAGAAGTAAGCCTCACAATAACAATTGTAAAATATGATATACTGTTATGTATAAGTAAGGTAATAGATAGCCCATGAAATTTATATTATGGATAATGCTTATGAGAGCTAGATATGTTTGTAAATCAACATGTAAAATTATATTTGAAGTACAAGACACATAAAGAACAAAAGGTACAAAAAAGAATACAGGAAGGTACAGGAAGAGCATACAATGTTACCAATAATTGTTTCTGGATAAAAAGATTATTATTTTCCTGTATCTTGTAAATTCCCCCAATTGGTAGCAAAAAGAGAAAAACATGAAAAGTATTGAGATTAAAATTGCACACTTCTTGGCATTAGTGTCTGTAAATGCGGAGGCCAATATGCACTAACTCAGCTGTGTGCAGTCATTCAAGGCAGGCCCAAAAGCTAGCTAAAATGCTTTTAATGCTTTCTCTAAGGGGGTTAGGAATCACAGAGAGGATCAGGTTTACATCTGAATAAATTATGATGGTAACTTAATGAGGAGAGAATTGTTGCAGCAAATTTTCCAGTTCTACTTGCAGACAAGTGTTGAGTCACCATAGAAAGGAAAACAGTTATGAGAACACTATCCTTTTGGAACACAATTCTCAGACAAGTCTCTGTTCTGGTCCCTTGAAGATAATTCTGAGTAGTAGCTGTTCATCTTGAATTCCCAGACAAATCACAGAATTTTAAATTAAAAGGCCTACTCTCCACATTAACTTTAAATAAAGATCCAAACTCCAGTGCCATCATGAACCCTCTCTCCTCATTCTCTTATTTCCAAATCAAACTCCTTTTGTGATCTCCCTTCCTTATCCTCCCTTTATTGGGCACATTTTTCTATCGACCTGAGCTAAAGAAAATGAAATAACCAAAGGAAAACACATCGTGAAAATATACTTCTTAGAGATATTTGGAGGATAAGTTTACCAATTAATACTTGTATGCTTGAGGATCAAATTCCAGAACTTCCTCAATGTTTACATTCAAACTATCTCCCCAAATTCAAGAGATTTTTTTTCAAGAGATTTTTAATTAAATCTTCATAAATGCATCTTTTCTCTTAAAACAAGTCCATTGGTATTGGTCATTTTATTTTGTAACTGACATCTCTAAAACTTCTCATAATAACTAATTATTTACATTGTCTTCAAAGGACCCAATAATAATTCTGTCTAATTGCTTTATTTAAGCACTGTGGTAATAAAACTGTTCATTGTTGGGTTTCATTCATACAATATAAACCATCCTTCACCAGTGCACCCTCTTCCTGTCACTGATGTCTCTCTCCCATTTCCCTCCCATCCCCAACTTCTCTCTCTCTCTCTTTCTCTCTCTCTCTCTCCCCTCTCTCTCTTTCTCTCTCTCTCTCACTCTCTCACCTCTCTTTTTTCTTTTTGACACTGTAGTGTAAAAAACTAGGTTCAGCACCTAGTTCTTGTCCAGAGTAATAAGTTCCATCTATCATTAATCTATTAGACCCTTCTCTAATCTAGTTACACTCACCGCTCTTTGTGGCTAGCTTTTTACCCCAGGCTGGATATTCTGACCTTTTTCTCTCTTGTCTCTATGTATTATTACCATACTATCTCTTGTTTTCTCTTATATTCCAGAAATGAGTGAAATTATTCTATGTCTATCTCTTTCCCTCTGGCTCATTTCATTCAGTATAATAGTATCCATGTCCATCTATGTATAAGCAAATTTCATGACTTCATTTTTTGTAATGGCTCCATAGTATCCCATTGTATAGCTGTACTAGTTTCTTTAGCCACTCATCTATTGTTGGGCATCTGGGCTGTTTGCAGATTCTGAAGCTATTATAAATAGTGCTATTATGAATATATAAATACACAGGTCATTTTTGTATTGTTTTTGTGTTCCTGGAGTATATACCTAGGAGTGGTATTACTGGGTCATATGGAAACAACATGAAGTGTACCAGCTAAAGGAAACATAAGAAAAATCACTCCAAGGCATAACTATCTTATTTACTGGTAGTTGCAACCATTTATTAACTGAAAGGATTTATGAAAGCAACTTCAAGATGCCTGGTAGGAAAGAAAGGTAAGATACCTTTCTCTCTATGCTGAAAATTCTGACTTACTTAGTGACCACTGAAATATTCACTGGCTCTATTGCTATAGTCACAAGAGTTCCTTTTCTATTAACCTTGATATGGCCTCTTCTTACCAATTTCCTAGTTATACAATAGTTTTTCTTTATTTTCTTTAAAAATACAACAAATATTCAGAGTACATACTCAGCCATACATACTGAAATCATTGAACTTTAAAGTGCATGGGAAAAGGAGGGTGGAAATAAATAAACAAAATAAAATGACCAGTTGACACTGGTGGTAAGCTTAGTGTTGAAATATTATGTTTCAAACTTAATTATCAATAATTTGTAGACTATGGTTCATTAAATTAAAGATTTTTAATCCAACAGTCTTCTCTCCAAATTTTTTCTTGACTTGAGGATTTTCTATCCTATAATTCAGAATAACACACAGTTATTAGTACTAAGTTTAAAGTGCTTTAATGTCTGATGGAAATTTGGGATTTGTATAATTACTATAATTCTGTGATTAAAAAAAAATCTCAGCTTTGGAATTTAGGCACCCTGCTGTTTTTAATGAAATCTTTGAGATGAACTCATTTTATTCAAGTACAAAATTACCAATGAAGGCATATTCTCACAATATTTCTGCTGCCTAAAGACTTTTCTGTTAAATGGGCTGTCATGAGAGACAAAATAAGCAAAGGTGAGACATAATTATGCAAATTTCTTTCCCAATATATTTTAATATAATAATTGGGTTTTTTTTTTGTTGGTTTTTTTTGGGAGGGGCCACACCCGGCGGTGCTCAGGGGTTACTCCTGGCTGTCTGCTCAGAAATAGCTCCTGGCAGGCATGGGGGACCATATGGGACACTGGGATTCGAACCAACCACCTTTGGTCCTGGATCGGCTGCTTGCAAGGCAAACACCACTGTGCTATCTCTCCGGGCCCTAATAATTGTTTTTTAATAATTGTTAAACTTGAATAATAAATTGAAATCATGTTGGTTAACTGATGAAATATACTAATGAAAATACCAATACCAAAGACCTTTAAAACTAGACAATGGGTTTTTTTTTGTTTCATAATATATTTTGGCTTTTCAAAATCACTAGTATAAATTCTAGTTATTTGGAATTCCATTACTCTTGCAAATCAGAAGAAAAATATCTTAGGAAGGAAGGAAGAACTTTTAAATTAAATATTAAAAAACATAAAAGTTACTGGGCCGGAGCAGTGGCGCTAGAGGTAAGGCATCTGCCTTGCCAGCGTCCCATAAGATTCCCCAAGCCAGGAGCGATTTCTGAGCACATAGCCAGTATTAAGCCCTGAGCATCACCAGGTGCCCCGCCCTTAAAAAGAAACACTGCCAAAGAAGCAGTAATGGACTGTTCAAGAGCTTATAAATGTCAGGAGCATATAACACGTGAAGAAGAATTTTTTCTAATTATTAGAACAATCTACTCTATAATTAAAATGGTAACAAACGGCTAAATTTAAGAGACTAGAAATAGTTTCAGGTTTCTCTCATTTTTTCCAGGGGCAATGGCTCAAGCTGGGCTCTGGATGCTATAAGCAGAACTATAGGCATAGAACTATATATAAACATGTATATATATGTAACTATGTAGTTCTAACCCAGAACTATAGGCATAGAGCTGGGGCTAGAGACATGCAAGGCAAATACCTTAAGATACTCTATCTCCATATCCTAGCTTCTCAGTAGACTTTAGGTTTTACATTTGCAGGACATTGATTCAAAGAGTAGATGTTAGTTTTTCAGCTCTACTACGAACTAAGTACAAGAAAGAGAATGCAAAATCATATATAAGTGACCTAACATAAATAAGCCTCTACCGTGCAGTTCTTTGCCTACTAGAGTAGCCAGAACTAAAGAGTTAATAGTTACAATATGTTTACAGATTGCAGATGGAAGCATCCTGTAACTGCCAAGCACTATTACATGTTAGAGATGACAGAGAAAATACAGCTTTATGTGATCACACTATCATTGTGCAACTATTCTTTTAAAACCAAGAAAAGCATACAAATTCTGGAATAAATACTATTTTTACATAGGGTTAGGGTCAAAGACAGTGTGGAAAGCAAGAAAGAGCTTCCCTCTCCATAAGCAATTTGAGGGCATTTGGAAAAAATATATTTCTTTCCCTTTTCTTTCAATCACTGTGTTGATCAGATTCCTTTAATGCTCATTCTTACTACCGTATTTTCCGGCATATAAAACGACTTTTGAAACAAAACAAAACAAAAAAAGTCAACCGAAAATCAGGGGTTGTCTTATACGCTGAGTATATCCCAAAAAATGTTTCAATGTGCCACTAAACGAAAATTGTCTGTATATTGCCACAAAACGAATTTTCCAACTCGATCCTGCACCAATCACTGCAAGGCTGCTCGGACCACCTCTCTGACTCAGCCAATCCAAGCAGGCTTTTGATGCATGCAAATTAGACAATGTTCTGCACCAATCACTGCCAGGCTGCTTGGACCCTCCGCCTCTCTGACTCAGCCAATCCAAGCAGCTTTTGATGCATGCAAATTAGACAATATTCTGGACCCGAATCTACACTGTAAAAAGCCTGCTCAGATTGGCAGAGTCAGAGAGGAAGTCTATGACAGTAGAACCTTTGAACCTTTGCTTGTTGTGATTGGCTCACTGTGGTACATACAGTTGCAGCACAGGAACGTTCTGTCTGATACAGCGAATAGAGGCCTAAACCTATGTTTTAACTGCAAAATTAGGGGGTCGTCTTATATGCCGGCAAATACGGTATTTGCTTTTCTTGATCCTAATACTTTCCTGTGCCTTATAAAATATTCACAGATGGTTCTGTGATGCACCTGTCTCAACCACTGGATATATTGATTATATGAAGAAAATAGCCCAGAACAGGTGCTTTGCCGGCATTCTGACAATTTCTTAGTAATGTAGCAGTGGGAAGGGGCTGTCTTCATAGTCCACTGAGAAAAAAAATATGTTACAGGGAAAAGCTTTGCAGTTCCTTTACAGTTTCAAGCCACCTCAAGCCCAGTTAGGACAAAAATATTATGACTAGAAAAAAGGCTCTCAGAGAAGGCTGTAGTTATATCATCTTCAGGATAAAACAACATTATGAGACTTTTTTCTACTGGAGTATAACAGAAGAGGACCATATAAGAAATTTTTGGCACTTTTAGAATAAGGACTATAAAAGAAATGATAGGAAAATTCAGAGTTCCAAAAATAAAATTAGTTCCCTGTTGCAAGAATCTGGCACCCTGACACCCTGTCTGGACCAAGAGCATGCTAGATATTGTCCCAAATTTCCAAATAATATAGCAATGACCCAACAATGAGTCACAGTATATTACTTTTAACTAACAATTCCACCTTTATAAACATGTGACATTAACAGGAAGAGTCAATATGCTGCATAAGAATATATGAATATTAGAGAAAAGAATATATGAATATCAAAGAAAAGAATATATGAATACCCAACTGGAGTCAAGGTGCAGTGGGTGGGTAAATTGTCTTGCAAGCAGCTACCTGGGTTCAATCTCTGGTATTCCATATGGTCTACGATCACTAGCAGGAATGATTCCTGAGCATCACTGTATATGTTCCAACCAAATATAAACAACAAAGAATATATGAACACCAAAAGATGAACAAATTTTAACATTTTAGCACATAGAAGAATTAAGATTTTTTCCAAAATTATAACCTGATACATAGTACTATTGAGCATAAAAGGATTGAATTGACCTAGAAGGTATTATGCTAAGTAAAATAAATTAAACAAGAACTTATTTAACCCAAATATTGTAGAGAAAATAGACAAATAGTATAAAATAAATATCAAGTAAAAAGCTACAGTCCCATCTAACAAATATACATGGATCAGGGCATTCAGAAGAAATAAAATTTTAAACAGAGATTTAACATAAAATTTAAGTTGCCCAAATTAAGGTAACAAAAATAGGTAAGTGGCAAAAAGGGTGTCTTGCATGCAAGAGATCTGAAACCAATCCTCAGCACCATAAGAAAATAACAGTAAATGTTAAAATTCAATAACATTTGTTAAGATATACGATATAAAAAAGATATGCGATATAAAGAAATAACACTAATGATAAGACTCTTAGTTTGATAAAAAAAAAAAAAAACCGGGCCCGGAGAGATAGCACAGCGGCGTTTGCTTTGCAAGCAGCCAATCCAGGACCAAAGGTGGTTGGTTCGAATCCCGGTGTCCCATATGGTCCCCCGTGCCTGCCAGGAGCTATTTCTGAGCAGACAGCCAGGAGTAACCCCTGAGCACCGCCGGGTGTGGCCCAAAAACCAAAAACCAAAAAAAAAAAACCAAAAAAAAACCATATATAAAAAGCTAACAGTGTCAACAAGTGTCAAATATGTGATCTCCTATAGAAGTCCCTGCACTTGTCCCTGCACAACATAGGTTGTGATTGCCAGCATCCAGTTAGATTCTTGGTCTCCTGAACACAGCTAAGAATGATGGATAAGCTCAGAATAAGACAAGAGCACTATTGGGTATGGTCCAAAAAGAAAAATTAAAAACAGTAAGTTGTTAGATGTTTATCATTTTATTTGTGAGTAAAAATCCTTAGGCAGTCTAAGTTTGGTCCAGACACTAAAGCGTGCTCTTTTGGCAGAGTGGATATTAGAATTTTTATGATTCTGGGGATTTCATATGATGCTTGAGATTAATGTATGTAGGTTTATGCAGGTATTATGAATGTAAGGCAAGTATTCCATCTCTGAATCACACCATCTATCTCCAATATTATAATTTCTGTGGTCAAGTCTTAAGTAACCTTTAATATGAATATAGTCATTTCACTTTACAGAAACAAAACATATTTTGGATATAAGGACAATCTACTATGAAAAAGAGTCTGTAGATATGTTTCTATTAATGTTCACAAGTTCTTAATTCACAAATGACTCTAAGGATATGTCCAGAGGATGGAATGCTGCCAAGTCAACAGCAAACAGAAGAGACCTCAGCTAGACAAGGTTAGACATCCCTATAGCTACAATGTCAGGCCTTGTAAGTTATAAAGGAAACTATTCAAGGAGTTGAAATAAATTCTACAAGACATCTCCCCCGTGCATTTATTACAGCCAAGAATGTTGGTGAGGTAAAAGTAAGCAGTATCTTCAGGGTTAGAATGTGGCTGACCAAATCTCCAACACCATCATATGTGTCTGCCCACTTTGGCACAAACAATCATGTTTTTGATTGCAAGGCACAAGCTAATCTTTAGTCTAAGGATTAGCTGTGCCAGCAGAGCATAAATTGAGGTCTTATCTCTTGGATAAACATACCATCCTGAATGTGTGCAGAAAAGGCAGGCTACAAGGAACCTCAATTAGAGTTTACAAATACCATCGAATAGAAAGCTAATAGTCAACATGACTCAAACATGTGACCTCTTTTAGAATTCCCGACACTAAGATATAACCCCTGCTGCAGGGTGTGGCTGTCAGCATAAGAATATTCCTCAACCATTCTTATTTTCAGACAACTCTGTCTCCAACATGTGCTGTAGATTTGATAAGATGGATCAAAATAATTTGGCAAGAGTAGTGGAAATGCTGCAAAATTCAAAAAACAAGATAAAAGTAATTCTGCAAATGGAAAGACTATGATGTGCCCAGCTTGTCTTTCCAGACTCTTTTCTGGTTTTTCTATTTTTTTTTTCTTGATCTGTTGGCATCTTCTTCTAAAGATCTACAGAACCTTTGCAACTGCAAGGCTGCTTCACAATAACCTGCTTCTTGCACACACTTAGTTTAGGACTAGGTGCTGCAAAGTTGTTGTTTATAAGAAAATAAAAACATTTAACCCCATTAAAATAAGGAGATTAACATAATTTTTCACAATAAAAGAAATATAAATGTTCAATAGGCATATAAAAATGCTCCACATAATTATTAATTAGGGAGATGTGAATAAAAACTAGATATTGTACACCACAACATCTACCTGGGGGTCTGGCAGCTCACCCTGACAGAAGTGGTGCACATGGTACAGCCTCAGGCAGTTCCCACTAGCGTTATTGCTTTCTCCTGCAGGAAGGGAGGAAAGTGTGTCATCTAGTTTTAAACTCATGTAACACATATACTATATCTCAGGCAGTAAATAACTTCAAAATAATACTGCATTTGTGGGGCCGGAGCAGTGTGCAAGTGGTAGGGCATTTGCCTTGCATGCACTAACTTAGAATGAACCACAGTTTCATCCCCCAGCATCCCATGTGGTTCCCCCAAGCCAGGAGTGATTTCTGAGCACATAGACAGGAGTACCTCCTGAGCGGCACCAGGTGTGGCCCAAAAAGCAAAAATAAATACTGCATTTGTAAGTATTCTTAATTTGAAAGTTATACATAAGTTTTGCAGTACTATTGTATATTTTAAAGAAAATTCCTTAGCATACACATATATGTAGGTATCGAGATGTATTTAAGAATATATAATTTATTTAAGAATTTTTTTCTATTATTTCATCCCCAATGGATTATACAGTGTCCTCCTTGAGACCATCTCGGGTTTCTATGTGCTTGATCTCTGAATAGCATTTCAGATTTCCCTAAGACAAATGTCCTACCTGAATGTCTGGTTCCAAAGATTAACTTTCCTGTCTCTGAACTCCACTGACTCCATTCTAACGTCCCAACTCCTAATGCAAAGAACCACTGTCAGCTCTGCCACCAATATGCTTCCCTGGCTTCCTAACAAAGGATTTGGACTTTCTCTTCAAGACACTACTCTGTGCTCTTCAAGACTCCTTATAATCCAGCCCCCAGTAATATTCAGGAGAAGCCCAAATGGGCAACCCAAAGCAATTGGCTAATTACTTTTCCAGAGGGCTTCCATATTGGGGAGGTGTCACTCCACCCTCTTAACTTCACACTGATCATCTAAGAAAATATTCTGATTCTTTTACTTTACTTGAAACGGAAAAAAGAGCTGTAGCAAGAACAGTTAAGGTCCACTATTCATAAAATGAAGTCTGTTGACATAAAAATACTGAGACGAGCTTAAAAAAGATGGGTTTCTTTGACAACACTTAAGAAATTATTGTCCTGAACAAGAAAGCTAAATAGTTTCAGAAGAGTCTATGGAGAATTTATAGTAGATTATAGTTCCAGGCAAGGGGTTTAAAGAGGGTTAGAATTCAGTCTGTTAAAATCATAAACACCTGGAGACCTGCCCCCACAATTCCCAAAAGAGACCAGATCTGCCATCTAGGACAGATGAAGCAGGTTCTGCCAAAGCTATGCACCTGGACAACTTTGTCTCTATATCTGAAAACAGCAGCAAAAACTTCAGGGTTAGTGTCCATAAAGCAGGCATTTGTGGGAAGTCAATCTCAAACCATATCATCCTTAAGTTTGGTTTTCCTGAGAGAATATATATGAGATTTTTTCTAATTTAGATTTCCCAGTTCCATTTTAGGTTGAGATTCTATTCAACTATCTATAAAAACAAAAGTTAAAAAAATTAGAAACAGGTCCATCCTCTTTTGCTACTCTTGTTTTTTCATTTTAATTTGCTGAGAAATCCTTGTAGCAAAGACTTCATTTAAAGGTCTTCTTGAATATGCATAGGTTTGTTTTTTTTTAATCTCTGCTGCTCCCCACCCCTGGCCCCATTTCAGGCAGAGAAATTCACAAGGGACCTTAAAAATAAAAGAAGAGTTCAACCTTAGTGCCATTGGATAATAAAGAGCAGGAAGACCAAGCAGGAAATGTCTCAAGCTGAGTCAGCTATCAAAAACTGAAGAGATGTTTTGTTGTTGTTGTGTTTAAAAAATACCTGCCTCATCTCTAGTACCTCTCTGCTTGGCATGCTTCTTGAGGGTAGAAATGCTGCCCTCAAAGTAAAAAACACCCTTCTCTCCTTAACACACATCCCCCCCCCCCCAAAAAAGGCAAACAAACACTCATTAAATTCTCCAGTACTACATTGGGAGTGAGATATAATGCTTTATAAACATGATCTCATGTAATCCTCAAATAATCCTATGAACTGTCTTTCTATCCCCATAGCTGATATGGAAACCAAAGCAGAGTAGTGAAGTCTAGTTTTACTTTTGCCACTGCAAAAGTTCTTACTCAGCATCAGAGGCCAGTGTCCTTTCAAGAAGCCCTTGAAGATCCTCAACCCTGAAACCTGAGAGAATCCCAGGACCTGAAGCATGATTTGTTCCACCTGAAATACATGGGAGGCACTGATGCCTGTACTCGAAACCAGGAAACTGGGGTTACTTACAGACACAGACATGTACCAAGTTAAATGCAAACAACAAAGGAATGTCAATGGCTAGAAGCAGAGCCATAAACAAGCAGCAGGAAGACAGAGAGCACAGCTTATAGAGAACATCTTAGGTTTTCTCCAACATTACAGCATGCAAGGCACACTAAATTGAAGTTCTCTCCTTGGCAAGTTCTGCCAAGTTCTAGTACAAATTGTGACAACCCCCAACATGTTTCTCGCTGGCACCTTCAGTCACCTGGTGTGTGCTCTTTTCTCCCATGTAGTGTCTTCCTCATACTAAGTGCTTCACATCTATCACCATGAGAATGAATTTGGTTTGAGCACAACCAAGCTATTCTTGACCCCTCAGCCTCAAAGATAAAAAAAAACTGGAAGCACCTAAAATTAGAGGACCCTAGCACCCACTTTTGTGAGTCCTTAGTAAGTTTTGGAGGAGGGTTTCCATTGGAAAAAGTTAGAAAGGAAACTGCTACTTTTACTGAAGACCAAATAAGCAGTTCAACTCATTCTTTATCCTTCCCCAGCACACAAATAAGGGGTTTTCTTTTATAAAGTGGTTATTATATAACAAGAATAAAGCAAGCATGGAGGGTGCAGTTATTCTAGAAGTTCTGTGAATCTAGTGCAGCAGAGTTTCCTTCTTTGTGCTATTATCAATTAGAGAAACAATCTATAAAAGAGGAAAAGAAACAGAGCAGTGCAGCATATCAAATAAATTCAGAAAGAGTGCTATTGTTTCATAAGATAGAACTAGAGTTTTAAGGTTCTGATTATCTTCCCATAGTTTTTTTGGTTTTTTCCCATTTCTTGAATTTCCACTTCCTATATTCAGTGTTACTCCTACTGAAGAGTCCATATTTCCACTAGGTAGTTGTCTAGTTATTAAAACATTGCCAAGATATTGATTCAGACTGATAGTACAATAGGTAAAGTGCTTGCCTTGCATTTAGCTAACATAGTTTGATCCTGGCACAACATAGGATTTCCTGAACAAAACCAAGAGTGATCCATGAGCACAAAGGCAGGAATAAGCCTTGAGTACTACTGTGTATAGCCTCCAAAAACAAAGTAAAATTTTAATATGTTGAAAAAAATTTTCTGTTGTGTAAAAATTAAAATTGCCCTACTTCTACACAAGACAGATTGCAGTGCTTACTTAATCCAAGTTAGCTTGATAATTTACTACTCAGCATTTCACTGCATCACTCTTGAAATATATCATTCTCTTCCTCTGTGACTCACTTTATCTTTACAGTCTTTTTCTGAAGTGTCTCCTCTGAGTTTTTTCCATTACCATGAAACCCATATTACATATATGAATACTGAAAACTTAATCTTTTGACCCACCTACCTCTCACTTGATAACAAAACTGATTTCTGAATCAGGCAGGGCATCTCTGTTCTCTATGCTCCCTATCCTCTGCACACCATCACTCTACTGCCCAATCTAAAAAGAGAAAGGGAACACATCTCAAGAAACAAGGGGTGAGCTTAAGTGATTCAGAGAGACTTTTCTCCATTAAATAAGTCAGTATGTAGATTTAACAGAATTATAAGTTTGGTTTTAGACATGTAAGGGAAAGGTGAAGTTGGAAGGAGAGCTTCCAGACATTCTCCAAGTCATCTGCACAAGCATCTGCACTCCCCATTCCAGTATCTTGACAAGACATCAGATTCTCTAGAGTGCTTGGATGTTATGTCTTCTTAATCTTATCACTACAATTTAAGGATCACATGAGTTCTAGGTTCAGAACATTGGGTTCTGTGTTCATTTGGCTTCTCTTAGGTTTCATTTCTCAAACAAAATGCTTGTAATAAAAACACTGGAAGTGATCAGGAGCATGCCTCACACAAGTTAGCTCTCAGTGTGGGCGAAAATAAAGCCAGATATACAGCATAGTTCTGACAATATGTTACTATTGACAAAAAAAAAAGTTAACAGAGTTGGGTTAAAGCAAAATCAGGGACCAAAGGATGTGTCAATGATATAGCACCTGCCCTGCAGGCATGAGACTGTGAGTTCAAACTCTAGAACCTTACACATGCCCAGTGTGACCCAAAAGTCATGCTATATGTCATCTTTGATGTCATAAGTAATCATAGTGCTCCCCTCAGTCCCCAGCAAGCACTGTAACCAAACATATATGACTTCTGTTTATCACAACAATACAAAGAAGGAAATTAAAAAAAAATAACCAGAGCCCAATAAGAACTAGAACACAGAATTCTAGACTCCTTATCTCTTACCTCAAAATTCTGCTCTGTGTGTATGCCAGGAATTGAATCTAAAGTCATATGTGGAGTTGATTATTGAACTTCTCTGGCCCTCAAAAGTAAACCAATGTAACTTTCTGACATCCTTATGATGTACTCCAAAGCCAGGTTATTTAAAATGAGGAAACTATTAAAGTTCTTTCCTAACTGTCATTGGAATGAATTATAGTGTAGCAGTGGTAGGGATCTTATCTGGCCTTCTGTGTGTGTTGTGAAAGGTTTTTCCAGTTCCCAAGCACCGAGCAAGGAGCTGGTGGTTTTCTTTGTTTCTCTTAAATGCCATTTGAATGTAAGAACAATGCTACTGGCCACTATAGACAAGAAACTGCAAGCAGCTAACATCTTTCCTGACTACTCAGACCCTGGTAGTTTGGCTTACCCATTTCCTATTAAAAGAACAGAAGTCTGGAAGATACTTCAGAACTACCCAAGATATTTTTAAAATGTAATTTAAAGTTGCTCAAAATAATATAATTCAATATACCAAGTTCTTATTTCAGTTTACCAGTATAAGAACTATTCTTGAGGTTCAAAAAGACAGCTAAACACAAAAAAATTTGCTTTCTATAATGCTATACAGCATCTGGGAGGAGAGTTGTGAGTCCCTCTTTGGGTTCACTGCATTGATATATAATAGCTATCAATTTAAAGTTGCTCAGATGTCTCTTCCTAAAACATAAATGGGAATATTTGTCTTTTAGTTACACATATGAATCTGCAACAGATGCTAAAATGGCTGAAACTATACTAAATTTATGTCAAAGAAGCAAAACAGTTTCTTCCAGCAACAAGGATATAATGAAGGCAGGACTTAGAAAAGGTAAACAGCAAGTCTGACGCTCCAGATTATCAGTCCATTTTCCCTAGATTCACTGGCAAAGAAGTTATGAGTTAATGAATAGCACATACTCAGCCCTGACAGGAACGAACACAAAAGCAAAATTCAGCAGTCATATGACAATGAGCACACTCCGCCATTCATCTGAGTGCTTAGTATATGAAAGGCAGAAAGGCACTGTGTCAGTGCTGGTGGGGTTGGGGTAAAAAGGAACCAGTGTAGGCTCTGTACTCACCAGAGTAATAATATGGTAGGGACACACATAAAATAAGTAGAGATCCAGGGAGATAACTCAAAGAACTGGAGCACATGCTTTAAACTCAATCTCTACATCCCATACTGTCCGGTGTCCAGGGCCACATCATTTGACTATTGAATCATTGTCCTCACACAAGGTTGATTATCCCCTGGTGTGGTTACTAGGCTACTAGGTCATCTGAGACTGCTTGGGAAGAAAATATATAAGCAAATAAATAAGTAAGTAGATAAAATATGACACCACTGTTATCAGTCTTTCATAATGCAAACAGTTCTGGTTGGAAGGATCAGAGAATTTCCTGATAACCTTTTCATTCTTGGGCTGGTATTATGTATGAGGTAAAATGCAAATATTTGGAATAGTGTCTGAGTGGTCATGAATATAAAATATAAAATATGTAGCAGAACTAAAGGTTTTTCGATTCCTACTTCAATTCCATTATTCAGGATGTATAAGGCCTTAATTTTTAAATGGGGAGAAATAAAAGTTAACACCAAAAATTAAATCCTTTATTAATGGTTTGTAGTATTTAAAATATTTAAAATATTTAAAATATTTATTTTCATGTAAATTGTATCTCTTAGTATTTGAACCTCTTTCAGGTCCCAGGGCAAGTTGAAAATGCAAATAGGTCTTTTCAGAGGAGTCCTTACTTGTTTTTAATACTAACTCCTCCTATGTAGAAAAAAGATTTGGAATTTTGCCTTGAATAAAACCCTTGGGTCTCCATACTGATATAAATGCATTGACCCCATGGAACACTGTGTGTAATAAGTGCTTAGTTTTTAAGGAATATTGTTTCTTTTTCTATTAAAATAATAAAGATACGAATTTTAAAGAACTTCTTTAGCTATAGAGGGCTATCACTGATGCTTTCAAACACTTAGCAGAAGTTTTTTTTTCAATGTTCTGGCTCACTGCTATGACTGACATAAGCAAAAGCAAAAAAATAAAGGAGACTTTTGACAAATATCCCACAATGCCTGCTTAAGATTTTAACCAAAGATGCTGAAATAAAAACAAAGAGACTATCTCCACTACAGACTCTCTTAACTTCACTCCCCTCCTTCTTGGATAAGCAGTCAAAAGAAATCTAGACTTCATGTTCAAAGCATAAACCAACCGCATTTCCAGACATAAATGTCTCAGATAGTACACATAATTGTGTCTTCATCTCTCACAATTCAGAAAAGCAAACATGTCTCTACAGTCTGGAATCTCTGTGTTCTTTGTCCAAGTTATCTGCCAAAACAAAATTCCAGCGAACAAATTTGAACTGCATAGTTGATTGAACAACTATAACATCAATTTGCTTTAAGCATATGTAAGATGATTTGCATGGTACAAAGTCAAACAAACTCTCTGGGGAGGGAGTAGGAAAGGGTGGTGTCATTAATGCTTTATTTTTTTATTGTAACTAGTGCTAAGAACCTATAGAGATTTAAAAAAGAAATATGTGTGATAACTAGGCAAAATTTCTATTTACAAAGTTGCTAAAGTTCTCATGTCACTGATATCTGCCTAATATCTGCCTCTCCCTCCTATTTTCTACTCCCCCCCCCTCCGTTTGCCCTCAGTACTGCCTGGCATGTTCCTGGCAGCAGGTGTTCTCTGATATTTTTCTATCTGGCACTGCACAGTTGGTCTCTCAGCCTTTCTTCCTCTCAGAGATAGACATTGATGAGAATGTGGTCTGACTCATGGGTGACAGGAAAATGATCCAGAAGTTATCAATTGGTAACAGACTGAGAAGCAGGCTTGAGAAAGCATAGCTGAGTTTCCACTGATCACTGTCTATCCCTACCCTAACCCTTCCACAAGCCTGTCTCCTAAATTTTAGGTGGATTTAAGGAACAGTGGTGAATTGGAAGGCAGCAATTCCAATCTCAAACCTAAAGATTCATTCCCTCAACTAGAGGATATCAGAACTTTTCTTTACTTAATGACTCTTAACTAAATTTAACATTTTTAAGGGGACCATGTCTATCTGATAAAAAGTAATGCTTAATTATTAGGAGCTATAATTCAATTATAATAAATCAGAAATAAAAATGCCCCGTACTCCATAAAACTTTATATTATTGGTGGAAGCTTTATATTTCATAATTAAATGTACTACTTTTCATTAATGAATGAAATATATCAAGAATAGCAGTAAGGGGCATAAGAAGCCTACTTCTAGATGCAAACTAGAATTCTGGTAGTGAACAAAATGTGGTAAATACAGATGTTGATTTAATTCTTTTGGTTCTAATACGTACCAGCAGATTTACTCTGGTTTACTCTATACTCAAGCCTCTCTTTTTTTTTTTTTTTTTGTGGTTTTTGGGTCACACCCGGCAGTGCTCAGAGATTATTCCTGGCTCCAGGCTCAGAAATTGTTCCTGGCAGGCACGGGGGACCATATGGGACGCCGGGATTCGAAGCGATGACCTCCTGCATGAAAGGCAAACGCCTTACCTCCATGCTATCTCTCCGGCCCCACTCAAGCCTCTCTTACAAGAGATCAAACCTGGGTTGGCCACATGCAAGACAAAAGATTGCTGTACAAGGGCTCTGACCCCAATTATTTTCTTTAATTTCATTCAAACACCATGATATACGAAGTTGTTTACAATAGTTTCAGGCATAAATGTTCCCATCCCTAATCCCATCACCCCATGATCTCAGACAAACCCCAGATTCCCTTCCATCCTATAATATGACTTTTTAAGACACATCTTTAAATTTAATGATTTTTTTTAGTAATCTAATGATTCAATATATACATATATCTCATTCTATACCCAGATAAGCCCAAGATCTCTGTCCCTTGTCCCTATTTTACTTTCAGACCAGTCCAGGTGGGAAGCGGGGGTCCTTCTGGGGTGTCAGGAGATCTGCTGGACTGACTCTCAAGAAGCCGACACGGGTCTGCTTCCCACTTGTCTGGAGCCACCCAGGCACCAACTCTTAGCAACCTCACGTCTCCAGGGGCAATAGAACCAAACAAACCGAAAGGACTGTGACGTCACTCCTTCCTAGTCCCCAACCCACGCGACATGCGGTGCCCCAATCGCCTGGTGCCCAATCCCACCCCACCGCTGTCGGACCCGTCCGCCCCACTGGGGACTTTCCAAGCAGAGGCTGCCGCGGGAGTCCCAGCCACGCCACTCGTGCATGGGCTACAATGTCCACTTTCCCCAAGCCGGCCTCCAGCGTCTGCCTCAAGTTTCCACCATATCCAGTCCACATCTATGTCCACACCCCCAGGATTCCAGGGTTCACTGGTAGAGGGTCAACTCTGGTGTTGGGAATGGCCTTGACCCACGGTATATATGAAATTCAACTAAGAAAAACTTTGTGAATCACAATGTTTTCAATAACATAAAAAAAAAATAAATTGCTCATGGGAGGCATATGGGAACAATATGTGTTCAGGGATCAAACCCGAGTTGGCCACATACAAGGCAAAGGCCTACCTACTGTGCTAAAGCTCCTCACCCCCACCAAATTCTATAATTTGACTAAATAATTTCTAATGACCCTTTGGTTCTCAATCAAAATGTATAACTCAGTAGCATCTCTGTATCCTCTTCACACTAACACCAACTAAATAACTTTAGTCACTTTCTGGCATTCTTTTTTTCTAAGCTGTCAAGTGTGGAATAAAGGTAAAGCCTTCCCCACCCACCTTTAAGCCAACATAAAATTTTATCTCAGTTTCTTCAAGTAAAGGAATTTTATTTTTTTCAGTTGAATTTTTTTTATATTCATGCCCCAGGTGTATGTGGAGCAAGCTACCATCCCTATTTGAGGGGGATAGAGTTCCTTTGAGATCCTTTTCTGATATAACTCAAATATTATTTTTAATTATTATTAATTAATTATTATTCATATTATTATTCTTGTATAACTCAAATGGCCGATGATTACTGCCAGACTACAGCTCAGTCCCTTTCAAGTAGTTAGTCCTCCAGCTTTCTTTCACCTGAACTTTCCTTCTCCTTTGAGGCATAGGACTCTGGGAGGGAGTAAAAAATTTGTTCCCTCAGAAACTTTCCCTGCCTTCTGCCTTCTGTTTTTCTTTTTCCCCTTCTCAAGAATACAGATTTGATGCCACACCATTGCAATGTAATGGTGTCCAGTAGAGTCTATGCACAGGCTGTCTCCTAGGGCTAGTAAGAAAGCATAGGTCCTTTGTTGTACTACTTTCTTTCTTCTCTCCCTCCAAATCCTAGCTTTTGGAAACATTAAAATCTTTGCTTTCAAATTAGACCTTTTGATTTCAGACTTTTTGATCCTGGAAGCACAATAATAACTGATTTGCATAGACACTATCCATCCTCTTACTAAATAAAAATGTATCAATTGATGCACAGCAATAAAAAAAACTGGAATTACTGGAAACAAGAACATACTAGAGTGGTATTTTCAAAACATTACCCATATTACAAAAATTTTTTGTATATGCCTTCTCTTTTCTATTTCCTTAAACATCCCTATTGTAGTTGTTGATCACTACAGAACTAATCCCAGACAATTTCAGAACTACATTACAGTTTTATTCACATCACAGCTTCAATCAAGGTTTTAAAAAGTAAGTGGATAGGTATTGATATTTTTCAAAGGGTTGAAGCATGTGCCTTTTATGTACCAGGCTTTAGTTTTATTCCTTGAACCATAGGCATTGTAGTAATTGTAGCCTAGTGGCACTCAGCATCACTGGGTGTGAAAACCAAACTATCAGGTCCACATCACTAAACATGGCAAAGTACAAAGAGGCAATGGGGAAGCAATCAAGTGAATAGTTACTCAAATTAATCTTCCAAGTCCATCCAGTGGACACTTCTCCCCATTTTCCTACCTTCTCCAGTTCCATAGTCCTAAGTCAGTGCTGCTCATAGGGCAGAGATACTTAATAAGGTAGTGAGCATTATCTCTCTGGGAATAAATCTGCTTAAGTCTTGGAAAAGATGGCTGATTACTGAGCTTTAGTTTATAAATACTCAACAATTCTCTGTACTAGAGTTAGATCAGAAAACTAAACTATACCAGAAAACTTGAAGAAATTTTTTAAGTCATATGCACTCTTAATCCAAATGGTCTTTACTAGTTCCTATTTTTAGTTTATCTCTTTCCAAATCCCACTCATTCATCAAGACTTAGATTAAATGTCATATTACTCACAAAGCTTTTTATTTTCTTTTATAAATTTCTATCCTGTCAAGTCCTCAAACACTTTGATTTCATCTTTACAAGTTTTATAAACAGGATAGTTCACACTGGTACAGAAATATTTAATAAAATATTAATAACATTTTCAACAAAAGTTGATAAAGCAACTGGTGAAAAACACCACCTCTCAATTTTAACTGAAATTAGACACATTATACAAAAATTAACAAAAATAGATCTCAGAAATGTGAGAAATTAAACTATATAGGTTTGGGGGGTGAAGAAAAATATCTTTAAAACTATGAATTCTTTGAAAAGTGTGATGAACCTTAAAAATAATAAATTTAAATTCACTGAAACTTTAAATTTTTCTCTTAAAAACATTTTTGAAGAAAGTGAAAATTTAGAAACTAGGAAAAACATTTGTAAACTAAATATATCACACATGTTTGGTATCTCATATCTATAAAGATTTTCAGAATTCAACAATAAAATCTCATTAAAATTGGGAAATAAACAAAATGACATGAATAAACTTTGGCCATAGTAGAAAATTAGCCAGGAGGATGAGACTATGATATAGGCAAATGATTGAGTCTGAATACCACTGAGGGTAATGAGTAAGAAAGAAATAAATGAACATGACATTGAAGCTAAAGGCAACTTCAAAGATGAAACACTACTGATCAAATAACTGGAAGCAAAAATAAACAACTGGGACTATATTGAACTGAGAAGCATCTGCACTAAAGGAAATAGTGACTTGAATACAAAGGCTACCAATGGAATAGGAGAAGCTATGCACCCAATACCCAAAATATAAGGGTTTAATATCTAAGACATACAAGGCACTGAATGAAATTTACAAAGAAAAAATCCATCTCACTCCATTAAAAAATGGGTCTAAGAAATAAACAGACATTTCTTAAAGAATAAATACAGGTGGACTAAAGGCACATGAAAAAATACTCAACACTAATTAACAGAGAGATGCAAATCAAAATAACAATCAGATATCATCTCAAGCCACAGGAAAGCACACATCACAAAAACAAACAACCAATGTTATTGGGGATGTAGGAAGAAAGAGACTTTCATTCACTACTGGTAGGAATACTAACTTGTTCAGCCTTTGTGGTAAAGCAATAAGGACATAACTCAAAAAGCTAGAAATTCGGCTCCCTGTGTGTGACACCAGGCGGGGAAAATCCGCGAAAGTACACCGGCCCAGTGGGGCTCAACTGTGAAAGACTGTGAGTGTGACCTGTCTATGTCTGTCTACTGTCCTCTTGCGTGAAACTCTTGCGAGTGGGGCAAGGAGAGGCTCCAGAAACCTCACTCGCCCAGACGCCATTTTCAGGGAGGGACTTCAGAGCATAAAAACCGGCTAAGCTTTGCAAAAGCCGGCTCCCTGTGTGTGACACCAGGCGGGGAAAATCCACGAAAGTACACCGGCCCAGTGGGGCTCAACTGTGAAAGACTGTGAGTGTGACCTGTCTATGTCTGTCTACTGTCCTCTTGCGTGAAACTCTTGCGAGTGGGGCAAAGAGAGGCTCCAGAGGAGCACGGCCGCGTAGCGAAGCGGAGCGGCCGTGCATTCTTTCTAAGGAAAGAACTCCATTGCAACAAGAAGGAAAAATCACACTAAGAACGGCGCTATATCACAGAAGCAAACATTTCTCTCTGGACTGTCTTCTCTGTTGCATGCTCGGGCCTAAGATTTGACCCAGTGTGAGGCTTCATCCACGGAGGACTCCCCTCCCTTAGAGGCAAGTCAGCCCATCCAGAAAGGGAGGAGCCAGAGGAGTGTGCTGCCTACATCATATAGACAATGAATACCACCACAACACATAGAAAAAACCACAATACAAGTGTGACAATGGGGAAACAACGCAGGCCAGCATCAGACATAGAGAATGAAGATAACAATTCTGAGGACCAGATAATGACTGACCAACTAATCAACCTCTCAGATAAGGACTTTAGACTAGCAATATGGAAGGTGCTCAACAGACTCCAAGAAACCATGGATCGAGTTGAACAGAACACTAATAAGAACCAAGAAAATATGAAGACAGAAATCACAAAACTCCAAACTGAAATAACATGTCAACTAACAGGACTGAAAAAGTCAGTAAACGAAGTGAATGACAAAATGGATAAGCTCTGGGACAGGGTATCAGAAGCTGAGAATAGATTTGGTGCTGTGGAAGAAGAGATACATAACAATTCCATACAGCAGGAGAGATTGGACAAAAAACTTAAAGCAAATGAGCAGACAATGGAAAAATTAGTCAAAGAATGGGAACAGACGAAAATAGAAGTCTATGATAAGATCAACAGAAACAACTTAAGAATCATTGGAGTCCCAGAGACCCAGGAAGAAAATTTCCAGGAAGAATCAATGGTCAAGAACATCATTAAAGAGAAACTTCCAGAGCTAAAGAATATATGTGATCAAATCCTGCATGCCCGAAGAGTACCAACCAAAAGAGACCCCAGAAAAACCACCCCAAGACACATCCTAGTCACAATGACAAATCCCACAGATAGAGACAGAATTCTGAAAACAGCAAGATCAAAAGGGGAAATCACGTTCAAGCAAGCTTCCCTGAGATTTACAGCAGACCTGTCACCAGAAACACTCAATGCCAGAAAGCAGTGGTGGGATATTGTGACAAGACTGAATGAAATGAATGTTTCACCCAGAATACTATACCCAGCAAAACTCACTTTCCGGTTTGATGGAAGAATGCATGGTTTCACAGACAAAAAACAGCTCAGAAACTTCACAGACACAAAACCAGTCTTAAGAGAAAAACTGAAAGACCTAATCTAAGACAAGACTACCCAAAAGACACACCAAATTTTGAAATAAAGATGGCGTTAAATCCCAGGACAATTCTTTCTCTCAACGTCAATGAACTAAATGCACCAGTTAAGAGACACAGAGTGGCTAAATGGATCAAAAAACTCAATCCAACCTTCTGCTGCCTACAAGAAACGCACCTGAATAGTCAGAACAAACATAGACTCAAAATAAAAGGCTGGAGAAAAGTTATCCAAGCAAACAACACCCATAAAAAAGCTGGAGTGGCCATACTAATATCAGATAATGCAAACTTTATACTCAGGAAGGTTGTAAGGGACAAAGACGGACATTTTATATTAATCAAGGGGTACGTAGAGCAGGAAGAATTCACTCTCCTAAACATATATGCACCGAATGAGGGGCCAGCAAAATATTTAATACAACTGTTGACAAATCTGAAAAATAATATCAACAACAACACAATAATTGTGGGGGACCTTAACACGGCTTTGTCAACACTGGACAGGTCAACCAGACTGAAACCCAACAAGAATATACTAGACCTGAGGAGAGAAATGGAAGAAAGAGGCCTAGTGGATATATATAAGACACTCCATCCCCAGAAACCTGGATACACATTCTTCTCCAATGTACATGGGACATTCTCCAGGATAGACTACATGCTGGCACATAAAACATACCTCCATAAGATCAAGAGGATAGAAATTTTGCAGACTACCTTCGCTGACCACAAGGCTCTGAAATTATTTGTGAACTCCAAAGGGACTCAGAAGAAACACTTTAACACCTGGAAGTTAAACAGCCTCATGCTCAATAACCAGTGGGTCCGAGATGAAATCAAGGAGGAAATAAAAAGGTTCCTGGAAACAAATGACAATAAAGACACAAACTCTCAGAACTTATGGGACACAGCAAAAGCAGTACTGAGAGGAAAATTTATAGCTTTGCAAGCACACATCAGGAAGGAAGAAGGAGCTTACCTGAGTAGCTTAATGACACAGCTAATAGAACTAGAAAATGCTCAACAAAAGGACCCAAGAATAGGAAGACAGAAGGAAATAACAAAGCTGAGAGCAGAAATCAACGAAGTGGAAACTCAAAAAACAATCCGAAAGATCAACGAAAGCAGAAGTTGGTTCTTTGAAAAAATAAACAAGATTGATAGACCACTGGCAAACCTAACAAAGAAAGAGAGAGAGAGAAACTTGATAACTCGTATCAGGAATGAAAAAGGAGAGATCACTACTGATATGACAGAGATTCAAAGGGTAATCAGAAACTACTTTGAAAAACTCTACGCCACTAAAAATGAGAACCTGGAAGAAATGGATAAATTCTTGGACTCTTATAATCTTCCACGGTTGAAGGAAGAGGATGTAGCATATCTAAACACCCCCATCACCATTGATGAAATTAAAACAGTAATCAAATGTCTGCCGAAAAACAAAAGCCCAGGTCCAGATGGATTCACTAATGAATTCTATCAAACTTTCCAAGAGGAACTACTGCCAATCTTGGCAAGACTCTTTCATGAAATTGAACAAACAGAAACACTTCCAAATAGCTTTTATGAAGCCAACATCACCTTGATACCTAAACCAGACAGAGACGCTACCAAAAAAGAAAATTACAGACCAATATCACTGATGAATGCAGATGCAAAGATCCTCAACAAAATCCTGGCAAATAGGATTCAATGCCTCGTTAAGAAGATCATCCACTACAATCAAGTAGGTTTCATCCCAGGAATGCAAGGCTGGTTTAACATCCGTAAATCTATCAACATAATACACAACATCAATAACAAGAAAAATAAAAACCACATGATCATATCAATAGATGCAGAGAAAGCATTTGATAAGGTCCAACACCCATTCTTGATCAAAACTCTCAGCAAGATGGGAATGGAGGGAACCTTTCTCAATATAGTGAAGGCCATCTACCACAAGCCAGTGGCAAATATTATCCTCAATGGAGAAAAACTGAAAGCCTTCCCTCTAAATTCTGGCACAAGACAAGGCTGTCCTCTCTCACCACTCCATTCAACATAGCACTGGAAGTACTTGCTATAGCGATTAGGCAAGAAAAGGACATCAAGGGAATCCAGATAGGAAAGGAAGAAGTCAAGCTCTCACTGTTTGCAGATGACATGATACTCTACTTAGAAAACCCTAAAGACTCTATCAAAAAGCTTCTAGAAACAATAGACTCATAGAGCAAGGTGGCAGGCTACAAAATTAACACACAAAAATCAATGGCCTTTCTATATACCAATAGTAATAAGGATGAAATGGACATTAAGAAAACAACCCCATTCACAATAGTGCCACACAAACTCAAGTATCTTGGAATCAACTTGACTAAATATGTGAAGGACCTATACAAAGAAAACTATAAAACTCTGCTCCAAGAAATAAGAGAGGACACACGGAAATGGAAACGCATACCCTGCTCATGGATTGGCAGGATTAACATCATCAAAATGTCAATACTCCCCAAGGCATTATACAGATTTAATGCCATCCCTCTAAAGATATCCATGACATTCTTCAAAGAAGTGGATCAGACACTTTTGAAATTCATTTGGAACAATAAACACCCTCGAATAGCTAAAGCAATCATTGGGAAAAAGAATATGGGAGGAATTACTTTCCCCAACTTTAAACTGTACTACAAAGCAACAGTTATCAAAACAGCATGGTATTGGAATAAGGATAGGTCCTCAGATCAGTGGAATAGGCTTGAATACTCAGAAAATGTTCCCCAGAGATACAACCACCTAATTTTTGATAAAGGAGCAGGAAATCCTAAATGGAGCAGGGAAAGCCTCTTCAACAAGTGGTGTTGGCACAATTGGATAGCCACTTGCAAAAAATTAAACTTAGACCCCCAGCTAACATCATGTACAAAGGTAAAATCCAAATGGATTAAAGACCTCGATATCAGCCCCAAAACCATAAGATATATAGAACAGCACATAGGCAAAACACTCCAGGACATTACAGGCATCTTCAAGGAGGAAACTGCACTCTCCAAGCAAGTGAAAGCAGAGATTAATAGATGGGAATATATTAAGCTGAGAAGCTTCTGCACCTCAAAGGAAATAGTGCCCAGGATACAAGAGCCACCCACTGAGTGGGAGAAACTATTCACCCAATACCCATCAGATAAGGGGCTAATCTCCAAAATATACAAGGCATTGACAGAACTTTACAAGAAAAAAACATCTAACCCCATCAAAAAATGGGGAGAAGAAATGAACAGACACTTTGACAAAGAAGAAATACACATGGCCAAAAGACACATGAAAAAATGTTCCACATCACTAATCATCAGGGAGATGCAAATCAAAACAACGATGAGATACCACCTCACACCCCAGAGAATGGCACACATCACAAAGAATGAGAATAAACAGTGTTGGCGGGGATGTGGAGAGAAAGGAACTCTTATCCACTGCTGGTGGGAATGCTGTCTAGTTCAACCTTTATGGAAAGCGATATGGAGATTCCTCCAAAAACTGGAAATCGAGCTCCCATACGATCCAGCTATACCACTCCTAGGAATATACCCTAGGAACACAAAAATACAATACAAAAACCCCTTCCTTACACCTATATTCATTGCAGCTCTATTTACCATAGCAAGACTCTGGAAACAACCAAGATGCCCTTCAACAGACGAATGGCTAAAGAAACTGTGGTACATATACACAATGGAATATTATGCAGCTGTCAGGAGAGATGAAGTCATGAAATTTTCCTATACATGGATGTACATGGAATCTATTATGCTGAGTGAAATAAGTCAGAGAGAGAGAGAAAAATGCAGAATGGTCTCACTCATCTATGGGTTTTAAGAAAAATGAAAGACACCCTTGTAATAATAATTTTCAGACACAAAAGAGAAAAGAGCTGGAAGTTCCAGCTCACCTCAGGAAGCTCACCACAAAGAGTGATGAGTTTAGTTAGGGAAATAACTACATTTTGAACTGTCCTAATAAGGAGAATGTATGAGGAAAATGGAGAGCCTGTCTAGAGTACAGGCGGGGGTCGGGTGGGGCGAAGGGAGACTTGGGACATTGGTGATGGAAATGTTGCACTGGTGATGGGTGGTGTTCTTTACATGACTGAAACCCAAACACAATCATGTATGTAATTAAGGTGTTTAAATAAATTAAAAAAAAAAAAGCTAGAAATTGAGCTTCCCTATGATCCTGCAATATCACACTCCTAGGAATATACCCCTGGAACACACACAAAAAAAAAAAATGCCCTCAGCACTCCTATGTTCATCGCAGCATTATTTACAATAGCCATAATATGGAAACAACCCAGGTTCCTGGCAACAGATGAGTGGCTAAAGAATCCATAGTTTATCTACACAATAGAACACTATGCAGCCATTAAGAAAAATGAAGTCATGCAATTTGCCTATACTTCTTTTGTTTTGTTTTGTTTTGTTTTGGGGGGCCACACCCATTTTATGCTCAGGCTTAGCGCTCAGAAATTGCCCCTGGCTTGGGGGGGAGCATATGGGACGCCCAGGGATCGAACCGCAGTCGCAATCTTTCCTTGGCTAGCACTTGCTACCTCTAGCGCCACCTCGCCGACCCCCAATTTGCCTATATTTGGATGGACATGGAGATTATTATGCTGAATGAAATGAGCCAGAGGAAAAGAGATAGACATAGAATAATCTCACTCAGTTGTGAAATTTAAAAACAATAAGATAATATGGTAACAATATCCAGAGACAATAGAGATAAGATCCAGCCCAGAGAAGGAAGCTCACCACAAAGAGTGGTGAGTACAGTTCAAGTAGAGATGGGTCTACAAGGACAATGATAGTTGGAACTGATCACTCTAGACAAGAACTTAGAGCTGAAAGGATAGAAAGTGACACACAAAGCATCCTCCATTAACAATATTTCAAACCAATATCAAAAAAGGAAAGAGAGAGGGAGGGAGAAACAAACTGTCTGCTCTAAGTAGGGGTGGAGGTTGGGGGTGCAGGGAAACTGGGGAAATTGGTGTCAGGAAGGGTACACTGATGAAATATGGTGTACATTGTATGACTGAAACCCAACAATGAAAAATTTTGTAACCATGGTGCTTAAATAAAACAGTTGTAATTTTAAAACGTGAACGTGAACTTTCTGTTGAAAATAGAGACTGATAATTTTGATGGGAGGAATAAAAAAGAGTTGTTATAAAAAGGAGATATATAAATATATCTGTATATAGCTTAATCTCTTGGGGTGAAAGAACAGAAAGAAGTAAAAATGTTGATTTGCTTTAGGAAGAACAATTTGGAGATGACTGTGGCTGGTAAGTGGCAGTTTCTATTGCTTTTAAGTATGCTATCCTCACTCTATATTCCCATGAAGCACTCACACTGAGTTTCTATCTTTTCTCTAAATCCACCAAGCTTTTTCTTGCCCAAAGGCTTATACACATCTCTTTTCTATACCTCAAATACTCTTTTTTAATATTTCTACCTTCCAGGTTCCATTTGCCATGTTTCAGTTAACATATTATCCTTAAAAAATCTGTGCTGCAACAAGAATGCTGTACCTGACCGCAAAGCACCTTCTGTTCACATTTTATTCTCTTCACAAAAGGATTTATCAACCTCTGCATTGATTTATGTTTCTCCTCCCCTCATCTCCAAGAGAGATAACCATTTAGAACACAGATTATCCATGTCATATCATCTCTAGTGAGTTTAATACTTGGGGCAGACAGGACCTGGCATACAGAAGATAATAATTATGTGCTTTCTGACTGGAGGAAAGGGAATTAAGACTGAGATTCCATAAATCAGTATTATCAGGAGGATTGTTTGTTTTCTATTAAGAAATATGGTCTCTTTTGCGAACTATCCTAACAATGAGAATATATGAGGGAAATAGAAAGCCTGTCTAGAGTACAGGTGGGGGTGAGGAGGGGAGGAGGGATATTTGGGTCATTGGTGATGGGAATGTTACACTGGTGATGGGGGGTGTCATCTTATACAACTGAAACCCAACCACAATCATGTTTGTAACCAAGGTGTTTAAATAAAAAATATTATAAAAAAAAAGAAAAAAGAAATATGGTCTCTTAAAAAGTGCCAAGCAATGTAATACAATTGAGAGTACCCAGATTCATAATACTTTCTGGACTAAAGGAGGAGGAAGCCCTATGAACACTATACTAGTTATCCTGTACTAGATATACTGTACCAGGAATATGAATAACTGCAAATGTATAGTATATATCCTTGAGAAAAATTACAACTGATCCTAGAAAAGTTGGCTATGGAATGATCCCTTTTGATCACCCCAGACTCCACGGTGAGACTACTGTGTAGAAATGGTAATACGATGTTTAGATGAAGAGGAGCATAAGTGGAAAGAAAGAATGAGGTAACCTGGGAAGAAAGTTCTATTGAACTAAGGAGATGAGTAGCTGGATCCATCAGACTTGCATGAAGAAATACAGAGACTTAGTCAACTGGTTGGTGGGAACTATGTGGACATACTAAGAGAGCAACGGAAGTACAAAACAATTTAGGATCACAAATTCCTGATGCTGAACAGATAATATAAAACAAAATTCTTACAGATGTCTCAAATTCTGAAAAAAATAAACATTTCCAATTATTATACTTTCCTTGTGTTTTTATTAAATATTTTATGTAAAGCATTGTGATTTACACAGCTATTCATAGTTAATTTTTAGAAATAAAATATTTCAACATCAATCCTACCACTAGTCTCAAACTCCCACCACCAGTTTCCAAAGTCCCTCTATACCTCCCCCATCCAGCCTGCCATCAAAACAGGCACCTTTTTTAAGTTTGGTTGTGAAAGTTTGGGTTTCATTATTTCAGTATCATTGACTTCTGATTTGGATGTTTAGTTCTGTCCTTACACAACACCAGCATTGCACTTAAGTCCCCTTGGTCATTGTATTACACATCTATCATTCTCTTACCCTCTATATTTTTCCTTCTCACTATTCTCTGGAACCAAGAATGTCAGATAACCCCCATTTAAAACATAATATTCCTTCATGCAGTATCTGAAATTTGTACTTATTTTTATAGTGCTTCAGTTCCTAATTTTTTCCTTTGCTACCAAAATAGTCTAATAACATAAAAATGTATCTAGAAAATCAAGTTTTAGTCAGTATGGTCCTTCCATCTGTTGTATTCTAATATAGATGTTTAAACTGGTTGCTAAAAAATGCTGTGGTAATGTGAAAAAAAGTATGCTGTCATGTCATGTTAGTGAGTATACTCAGTCCTTCTAGCCCTACTTTTCGGGTCATGCCACATTGGCTTATAATGTAGATTGTAAATATTGAAGCCTTATGTTTATATTTTCCTCAGTATACTTTATAGTTTCTAATTGGATCTAAAGGCCTTTAAGATCAACTTCAAATCAACTTTTGGATAAAGTTATCTAGTTTCCCCAGCATCATTAGTTGAAGATGCTATTTTTACTTAATTACATGTTCTCAGCTCCTTTATCCAAAATTAGTAATCCATAAATATAAGATTTTGTTCTTGAGTATTTGATTCTAACACATTTATTAGAAAGTCTATCTTTATTCCAATAGCTTTGAACACTATATGTTTATCATACAGTTTCAAATTAGATGGCATACCTCCAAATTTCTTCTATTCCCTTTGCTTGCTTTTTTAAAAATATTTTATTAAAACACCTTCATTACAACCATGATTGTGGTTGGGTTTCAGTCATGTAAAGAACCCCCCCATCACCAGCGCAACATTCCCAACACCAGTGTCCCAAATCTCCCTCCTCCCCACCCCACCCCTGCCTGTATTCTAGACAGGCTTTCTATTTCCCTCATACATTCCCATTGTTAGGATAGTTCACAATGTAATTATTTCTCTGAAAAAACTTATCACTCTTTGTGGTGAGTTTCATGAGGTGAGCTGTAACTTCCAGCCCTGCTCTTTTTTGTCTCTGAAAATTATTATTGCAACAATGTCTTTCATTTTTCTTAAAACCCATAGATGAGTGAGACCATTCTGCGTCTTCCTCCCTCTCTGACTTATTTCACTCAGCCAAATACATTCCATGTACATCCATGTATAGGAAAATTTCATGACTTCATCTCTCCTGACAGCTGCATAATATTCCATTGTGTATATGTATCACTGTTTCTTTAGCCATTCATCTGTTGAAAGGCCTCTTGGTTGTTTCCAGAGTCTTGCTATGGTAAAAAGTACAGCAATGAATATAAGTGTAATGAAGGGATTTTTGTATTGTATTTTGTGTTCCTATGGTATATCCCTAGGAGTGGTATAGTTGAATCAAATGGGAGCTGAGTTTCCAGTTTTTGGAGGAATCTCCATATCGCTTTCCATAAAGGTTAGACTAGATGACATTTCCACCAACAGTGGATAAGAGTTTCTTTCTCTCCACATCCACGCCAACACTGCTTGTTCTCATTCTTTGTGATGTGTGCCATTCTCTGGGGTGTGAGGTGGTACCTCATAGTTTTTTGATTTGCATCTCCCTGATGATTAGTGATGTGGAACATTTTTTCATGTGTCTTTTGGCCATTTGTATTTCTTCTTTGTCAAAGTGTCTGTCCATTTCTTCTCCCCATTTTTTGATGGAATTAGATGTTTTTTTCTTGTAAAGTCTGTCAGTGTCTTGTATATTTTGGATATTAGCCCCTTATCTGATGAGTATTGGGTGAATAGTTTCTCCCACTTAGTGGGTGGCTCTTGTATCCTGGGCACTATGTCCGTTGAGGTGCAGAAGCTTCTCAGTTTAATGTATTCCCATCTATTAATCTCTGCTTTCACTTGTTTGGAGAATGAAGTTTCCTCTTGAAGATGCCTTTACTCTCAATGTCCTGGAGTGTTTTACCTACGTGTTGTTCTATATATCTTATGGTATCAGGTCTGATATCGAGGTCTTTAATTCATTTGGATTTTACCTTTGTACATGATGTTAGCTGAGGATCTAAGTTCAATTTTTTGCAAGTGGCTAGCCAGTTGTGCCAACATCACTTGTTGAAGAGGCTTTCTTTGCTCCATTTAGGATTTCTTGCTCCTTTATCGAAGATTAAGTGACTGTATGTCTGGGGAACATTCTCTGAGTATTCAAGCCTATTCCACTGAACTGAGGGCCTGTCTTTATTCCAATACCATGCTGTTTTGATAACTATCGCTTTGTAGTAAAGTTTAAAGAGGGGAAAGTAATGCCTCCAATATTCTTTTTCCCAATGATTGCTTTAGCTATTCGAGGGTATTTATTTTTCCAAATGAATTTCAAAAGTGATTGATCTACTTCTTTGAAGATTGTCATGGGTATCTTTAGAGGGATTGAATTAAATTTTTACAATGCTTTGGGGAGTATTGCCATTTTAATGATGTTAATCCTGCCGATCCATGAGCAGGGTATGTGCTTCCATTACCATGTGTCCTCTCTTATTTCTTGGAGCAGAGTTTTATAGTTTTCTTTGTATAGGTCCTTCACATCTTAGTCAAGTTGATTCCAAGATATTTGAGTTTGTGTTGCACTATTGTGAATGGGGTTGTTTTCTTAATGTCCATTTCTTCCTTATTACTATTGGTGTATAGAAAGGCCATTGATTTTTGTGTGTTAATTTTGTAGCCTGCCACCTTGCTATATGAGACTATTGTTTCTAGAAGCTTTTTGGTAGAGTCTTTAGGGTTTTCTAAGTAGAGAATCATGTTGCCAGGGCATACCTAAGCTTTTAGGGGAGCTCAGCCCACCAGATGTATCCTCAGATTTACCTGGTGGGTAGAACTAATTTAACCCCATGGGCTTCCTCAAAAAATCCCGCTATGGACACCTTTTTCCACTGCGTGGATGGTTGAGGAATTTCCAAAGAGATGCCTGACATTTAACTATCTCTCCTTTGTATATATCAGGCAAAATAATGGCCTCTATCAAATAATTTGGCTCAGAAAATCCAGCACCAAAGTTTATTTGAGAACCCTTTTTTCTGGATATAGCCAGCCCTAAAAGCAAAGACAATTTTTCTCTCTTTTTCAAATATTCCTTGCAGCTGCAGTTTCTGGTAATCAAGGGTGTAATGCACATCTTGACTACTGACCCTCTTTAGAAATAGGGAAGCTCATTTGGGGGGAGTTGGCTCTCCTTTTACTTAACCTCTAAAACAATAGAGTCCAGCCCAGAAATGTCAAGTTTCTAGATATTTCCCACTCCCTTCTAATCCTAATTTTGCAGTTAAAGTAAGCTTGCAAAGACTTACCTTGAGTTGTGACCTTCTCTCTTGTAACTTAGAATTTTTACAGTCACACCCATAGCTTAGGTATTGTTACTGTTCTACTATGCTTTGTGATTATAATTATTCTTTACCTCTGGCTAATTTTTCCCCTATTAAATTCCCCTGCTCAAAAAATTAAACTTGTCGCACTCCTGCCAGAAACGTGTTGACCCCTCATACTCTGTGTGGTTTCATTTATTTAATATTTTATATTTGGCCACTTGTGTTACCCATTTTTCTCTTGTGAAAGACTCTGTCCCACTAGGATTGCTGAGAGGCAAGACGACTGCAGCATCATGTCATCTGCAAACAGCAAGAGCTTTACTTCTTCCTTTCCTATCTGGATTCCCTTGATATCTTTCTCTTGCCTACTCGCTATAGCAAGTACTTCCAGTGCTATGTTGAATAGGAGTGGTGAGAGAGGACAGCCTTGTTTTGTGCCAGAATTAACAGAAAAGGCTTCTAGTTTTTCTCCATTGAGGACAATATTTGCCACTGGCTTGTGGTAGATGGCGTTAACTATATTGAGAAAGGTTCCTGTCATTCCTATCTTGCCGAGAGTTTTGATCAAGAATGGGTGTTGGACCTTATCAAATGCTTTCTCTGCATCTATTGATATGATCATGTGATTTTTATTTTTCTTGTTGTTTATGTTGTGTAGTATGTTGATAGATTTATGGATGTTAAACCATCCTTGCATTCCTAGGATGAAACCTACTTGATCATAATGAATGATCTTCTTGATGAGACCTTGCATCCTATTTGCAGGATTTTGTTGAGGATCTTTGCATCTGTGTTAATCAGGCATATTGTTCTGTAATTTTCTTTTTTGGTAGAATCTCTGTCTGGTTTGGGGATCAAGTTGATGTTGGCTTCATAAGAGCTATTTGGAAGTGTTCCCGTTTTTGTTTGTTTGTTTGTTTGTATTTTGTTTTTTTTTTATTTCATGAAAGAGTCTTGCCAGGATTGGTAGTAGTTCCTCTTGAAAGGTTTGAAAGAATTCATTAGTAAATCCATCTGGGCCTGGACTTTTGTTTTTGGGCAGACATTTGATTACCGTTTTAATTTCCTCAATAGTGATTGGGGTGTTTAGATATGCTACATCCTCTTTATTCAACCGAGGAAGGTTTTTGGAGTCCAAGAATTTATCCATTTCTTCCAGATTCTCATTTTAATAGCATAGAGTTTCTTAAAGTAGTTTCTGATTACCCTTTGAATCTCTGCAACATTGGTAGTGATCTCCCCTTTTTAATTTCTAATACAAGTTATCAAATCTCTCTCTCTCTCTCTCTCTCTCTGTTAGTTTTGCCAGTGGTCTATCATTTTGTTTATTTTTTCGAGAACCTACTTCTGCTTTAGTTGATCTTCTGGATTGCTTTTTTGGGTTTCCACTTCATTGATTTCTCCTCTCAGCTTTGTTATTTCCTTCTCTCTCCCTATTTTTGGTTCCTTTTGTTGAGCACTTTCTAATTCTATGAGCTGCGTCATTAAGCTATTCAGGTATGCTCCTTCTTCTTACTGATGTGTGCTTGCAAAGCTATAAATTTTCTTCTAAGTACTGCTTTTTCTGTGTCCCATAGGTTCTGATAGTTTGTGTCTTCATTATTATTTGTTTTCAGGAAAGTTCTGATTTCCTCTTTAATTTTGGACACACTGGTTATTCAGTATTAGGCTGTTTAACTTCCAGGTATTAAAGATTTTCTTCTGTGTACCTTTGTAGTTAACATATAATTTCAGGGCTTTGTGGTCAGTGAAGGTAGCCTGCAAAATTTCCATCCTCTTGATATTATGGAGGTATGTTTTATGTGCTAGCATGTAGACTATCCTGAAAAATGTCCCATGTACAATAGAGAAGAATGTGTATCCATGTTTCTGGGAGTGGAGTGTCCTATATATGTCTCCTAGGTCTCTTTCTTCCATTTCTCTTTTCAGATCTAGTATGTTCTTGTTGGGTTTCAGACTGGTTGACCTATCAATTGTTGACAAAGCTGTATTGAGGTCTCCCACAATTATTGTGTTGTTATTGATATTCTTTTTCAGATTTGTCAACAATTGTATTAAATATTTTGCTGGACCCTCATTCGGTGCATATATGTTTAGAAAAGTGGTTTCTTCCTGTTCTACATATCCCTTGACTAATACAAAATGTCCATCTTTGTCCTTTACAACTTTCCTGAGTATAAAGTTTGCATCATCTGATATTAGTATGGCCACTCCAGTTTTTTTATGGGTGTTGTTTGCTTGGGTGATTTTTCTCCAGCCTTTTATTTTGAGTCTATGTTTGTTCTGACTATTCAGGTGTGTTTCTTGTAGGCAGTAGAAGGTTGGATTGAGTTTTTTGATTCATTTAGCCACTCTGTGTCTCTTAACGGGTGCATTTAATTTAGTCTATTGACATTGAGAGAAAGAATTGTCATGGGATTTAGTGCCATTTTTGTGTCAAAATTTGATGTGTCTGTTGATCAGTCTTGACTTAAAGTAGGTCTTTCAGTTTTTCTTTGAAGACTGGTTTTGAGTCTGTAAAGTTTCTGAGCTGTTGTTTATCTGTGAAGCCATATATTGTTCCTTTAAACCTGAAAGTGAGTTTAGCTGGGTGCTGTATTCTAGGCGAAGCATTTATTTCATTGAGTTTTGTCACTATTTCCCACCACTACCATCTGGCCTTGTGTGTTTCTGGTGACAGGTCTCAAGGATGTTCCCTTGAATGTAATTTCCCTTTTTGATCTTGCTGCTTTAAGAATTCTGTCTCTATCTGTGGGGTCCTGGGGTGTTTTTCCTGGGGTCTCTTTTAGTTGGTACTCTTTGCGCTTGCAGGATTTGGTCTCATGTATTCTTCAGCTCTGGTAGTTTCTCTTCAATGATGTTCTTACCATTGATTCTTCCTGGGTCTCTGGGACTCCAATCATTCTTAACTTGTTTCTGTTGAGCTTATCATAGACTTCTATTTTCATCTGTTCACATTCTTTGACTAATTTTTCTATTATCTGATCATTTGCTTTAAGGCTTTTTTCCAGTCTCTACTGCTGTATGGAGTTGTTATTCATCTCATCTTCCAGCGCACTAATTCTATTCTCAGCTGCTGTTACCCTGTTGAAGAGGTTATTTATTTGCCTGTCAATTCATCTACTGAGTTTTTCAGACCTGTTATTTTACCTGATATTTCAGTTTGGAGTCTTCATATTTTCTTGATTCTTATTAGTGTTCGCTTCTATACTTTCTTTGAGTTCTGTGAACATCCTCCATATTTCTTCTCTTAACTCATCTGAGAGTGCCTAGTTGGTTGGCCGTTTTTGGGTCATCAAAGTTGCCATCTTCATTCTCTATGCCTGGTGTTGGCCTGCATTGTTTCACCATTGTCACACTTGTATTGTGTGTTTTCCTACATGTTGTCATGGTATTCATTGGCTAAATGATGTGCTTGGCTGCGTAGCAAAGCAGAGCAGCCACTCCATTGGTTCCTCCCTTTCCAAATTTCTTATTTTTCAGTACAGCTTTTGCCATTCAGGATAACAAACTTGATTATTAACTTTTCTAGGTCCTTTAATATTGTGTAAATTTGGATGGTGATTGCATTATAACTATATAATAGTTTAGTAAGAGAGTCATTTTAACAATATTAATTCTTCTAATCCATGAGCATAGAATAATTTGTTTCCTAGGATCTTCTTATACGCCTTTATTAAAGTTTCTATGGAATAGTTCTCCCACAACTTTTGTTAAGTTGATTTCTAAATAATTGATGTTTTTAGACATTATTTTAAATGGAATAGAATCCTTTATTGCTTTCTTCACTGGTTTGTTCTTTGGATATAAGAATATGATCTTTATTTTGTGTATTGACTTTGTAACCAGCTACATTGCTCTATTAGTTTATTGTTTCTAGGAGATTTTGGTGGAATTTTTATGCTCTTCTATGTGTCTTCATATTAGCTGCAAGTAGATGAGCTACAATGCAAGGATATCCACTGTCTCCACTCATCTCAAAAGGAATGCTTTCAGTATTTTACCATTAATAATGACAGTGCTTAAATAATTATTAGTATTAGTACAATAATTATTAATGTACATCATCTCAAAGATGAGGTCTCAATCTTGGGGTGTTCTGCCTATGTTTTCCTCAATGAACTTTATGGATTTGGATCTAATCTCAAGATCTTCAATCCACTTTGAACTGACTTTTGTCAATTCAAGTATGAGACATGGATCAATTTTGAATTTTTACATATAGTTAACCAATTGTTCAACATCATTTGTTTTAAAGACTGTCTTTGTTCAATTTCATATTCTTGGTCCTTTGTCAAAGATTAGTTGACCATATACTTGGGTTTTGTCATTGCCTATGCTGACTTATTGTTCTGAATATATAGGTCTGCAATAGACCTATTAGTCTATTTATCTTTGTTCCAATATAATGCTGTTCTGATCACTGTGGCTTTTAGTAGAGCTTTAAAAATTAATGTCTTTCTGTCTGGTATATAAGAAATCAAATTGATGGGCACACAGTAGCTCTATCTTTAATTTTTTTTAGGATGTCTCCATACTGTTTTTCTTAGAGGCTGAGCCATGCAATATTGTATGGGAGTTCCTTTTTCACTGTATCTCTGTTTATGGTCTTTTGGGGATATTTTTTTTAATTTAAAAATAATATCTTGATTATACATGATTTTAGTTGGGTTTCAGTCATATAAATGACACCACCCCTTCAGCCGTGCAACATTCCTATCACCAATGATCTCCTTATTAAACACTTTATTTTATATGTAAAATATATAAAATACATATAATTTAGGCACCCTGAGTAACAATTTTATTGGTAGTGTTCCATGCATAAAAACTCCAGTACCACACATTTGGGGATTTTTTTTTTAATTTTTACTTAGATCATAGTGGCTTCCATATCTTTCACATTAGTATTTTAGGTACATATTAACATTGAGTTAGGGGAATACCCACCACCAAATTTGTCCTCCCCCCTTCCCCGTTCCCTTTCTGCAACCCATATCTTCCACCATCACCCCCCGGGCTGCTAAAGTAGGTGGTCCCTCTTTGTCTAGCTTACTATCAGTGATCATACATCTGTTTGGTCCTAGTGCCCTCCCTTGTTTCTCCCTCTATTTGAGAGGCTAAGCTAGATAAATCGAGTTATGTGGTTTTGTTTGAGGGAAAGGAAAGCAATAGAATGGAGTAAAGATTAAGCAAAAAAATTTAAAAAAAATAATAAAAATATGCAGAAAATGGAAGGAGTCCCTTCTAGTGGCTATCAGCCTCAGTTTGAGAGAGGACTTGAAAAAGGTAATTGAAACACCATAACAATACAAAAATAAATGTCAAATTAAATATCCAGTGAGCCCTACAGCAATAAAGAGAAGCACCACACAATAGTCTCAGTTCTGAATTCAAATCATGCCAGAGTGCAAAAAGAAAGAGAAAGATAATATAAAATTAAAAAGGAGACATCAACTTCAATATCTACACCAAAATAAGGATGTCAAAAAAATCAATCAATCAATAAATATATGTGTGAAAAAATAATTATTTTGTGCTTTTTTTTCCTTTTTTTTTTTTCCTTTTTCCCCCTGCATAGGCACAGTAACTATTGGGGATATTATAGAGGGAATTCCCTTGGCCTAGGAGATACAGGGTTTCTCCATCCCTGAAGTATACTGTCATGGGATTAACTCTAGACTCCTTGCATGATCATTTACTCTCCCCTTGTGCTTTTGTGGTGTATGGAAGACTTCTGTTTCATCACATTTTGGGGATTTTATGGTCTGTTTATGGTCTTTAATATAGGTCATTCTCACCAATGTGAGGTGATATCTCACGATTGATTTGCATATACCTGATTATCAGACTATCTCTAGCCTTCTTTGAGGAAGTGTCTGTGCATCTCCTCTGCTCATTTTTAATGAGATATGTTTCTTTATATTCTCAATAATCTTGTTAGCCAAAATTGTCATGTTGTTTAAAAGTCTCAATAAAGTTTTTTTTCGTTTTCTTAAATTTTATTGTGTCCTCTGCCCAATTTTTATGTGGTGGCCTAGAATATATAATTTAAATTGATGATGTGACAATTCTAAAAGCAGTCACATACATATGAAAAATATAATTCACTTTAAGAATTAATTAAAATTTCAAGTGTTAGATTTGATGTTCCTAACAATAGTTATTATATAGAACCTTTTCAAATGCTCTAATCTTTAGATACCTTTATCAAAAGCAAAATATTGATGACAATTCAGAGAAATGCATTTCCTTTCCCAAGAAATACATTTCCTTCCCCATTCACTATCACTTAACATCCACTGTAATTTGGCAAACTGGTTTACCAAATAAAGTACAGGCCAATACAAGAAAAGTAAACATGGCAGGCTTGAGATTATCAGAAAAGATTGTTTTTAGGGCTGGTCCATGATTGGTGTCTGGGAACTAAGCTTATAAAAAAAAAGTTCCCTACACTTTTATGAAATGTTTTCTGACTGATAAGACTATTTTGGTGTATCTACACTATTTGTACAAACAAGATGGTTTATAATAAATATCTGATTTTTCTCTAAGAGCCTAGAAAATTTATAAAGTTGGTTAAAAAAAACTGCCTAAATACTCAGCCCCCACTTGAATTTTTGATGACCTTCATTGGATAGAGGCCTATGCACATGTATTCCATATGTCCTTTCACACAGAAAACACTGGAAAGCTCTGCACAAACTCCTCCAGATCTCAACTGTATCTGGAAAACATTTCTCATGGAGTACTGCCATTGCTTTGTCTCTGTAGTCTATTTTCACCACAGTGGACAGGGCTTATCCAGAGTTCCTTTGGGACTGACCCAAGATCCAGTAGGTCTGGGAGCCCTTCACAAAAGCCCTAGTACAAAATTTTACCTTTTACTAATATTTTATTTTCATGATATTTTTATATTTCTACTATTTCCAAATGCAGAAAATATATTATAATCATTTAGAGATTTTAGAGAAATATAAAGAGGTTGGCTGTCTAACAAAATGCATAAGAAAACAGTGCTGTCAAGATAATAGTATTTTCTATTATGGAGAGACGATTGAAACTTTTTAAAAGTTGTTTGCTACTATTTAGCTCATGGGAAAAACAATAGTTTGGTGACCATAAGGACAGGGATGTTAAACTATAGACTTTTACACAGTCTGAACACTAAACCTGTTCCTTGCCAGAAGCAACAAAATTAAGAAGACAGCTGGAATATGTGATATCACCACAAAGATTAGGGTTTTATTTCTCAAATTCAACAATGAGAAAAAAAGATAACTTACTTGGACTCACCTCCACTATATATTAAATGCACACTTTAAAGAACTTTAAGAGCAAATTTTACTGAGTAACTTTTATTACTGAAATACTAAACAATTAACATGAGAATATGTTTAAAATAAGAATATGCAATTAAAAACTTTCCAATGGTTCCCAATAACTTTGAAAGAAATCTCTTGATTTTGAGTACTTTATATATACATATACATATAAATATGTATAACTAAACCAAAGCTAGCCCCAAACAAATATTTATATGCTGAATGGCTTCTGTTTAGACACTTTTTAATGTTACAATGTTATAATGTTATTGAGAACTATTTTTAGGGAAATATCTATAACTATACAGTAGAAGTCATAAATAAATTAAATATCTGGCAGATAAAATTTTTTATTTATTACTTTATTTAAACACCATAGCTATAAGATTGTTCATAATACATTTATTGTTTTTTCCACAGTTAAACTCATACAATATACAATACCCTTTACCAGAGGAGAGGAGAGAATAGGGGAGTGAAGGAGAGGAGAGAAAAGAAAAAATGTATGTCTAGAGACAGGCAGGGGAGAAGGCATAAAGGAGGATGGGAGGAAAATTGGAAACATCAGTGTGGGAAATGTGTACTGGCAGATAAAATTTTAAAATAATTGTTGCATATAGCTTTGACTACATAATAGGTCTGATCTTTACTTTGTCAGAAGCAACTTTTCTGTCAAAATGGAGATTGTATATAAAATGCAGGAAAGGTCCACTGAATCGATTCCAAGAAATATAGTTTAACAGAAGAGACTTCAACCTTTTTCCTTTCTAAAACAAAGAGCAAACCCAATGTGAGAAAACAGTTCATGCTTTGCTTTCTATTTTCTTTTTTCTTTTTTTTTTTTATTGGTTTTTGGGTCACACCCGGCGTTGCTCAGGGGTTACTCCTGGCTGTCTGCTCAGAAATAGCTCCTGGCAGGCACAGGGGACCATATGGGACACCGGGACTCGAACCAACCACCTTTGGTCCTGGATCGGCTGCTTGCAAGGCAAACGCCGCTGTGCTATCTCTCCGGGCCCTGCTTTCTATTTTCAAGACTTTTCAAGATGCCAGAGATAAAGTAGAGGCAGTTAAGGCATCTATCTGTCTGACATGTGGGCATTCCTGGTTTTATCCCCAGCACCATACAGTTCCCACAAGCCCCAGCAGGAGTGATTCTTGAACACAAAGGCAGGAGTAAGCCCTGACCACTACTGGGTGTGGCCCTCAAAAATGTTACAAGCACTTACCTAACAGAATAATGATAAAGTAATAGCTACAGAGAGACCACTGAACTGAAATACAAAACCACTTCCATATAATGACTGATACCAGAAATGCACATTTTTCAGTGAGACTATTAAAATCATATTTGTATTGGTGACTAAGCAAAGACAGTCTTGCATGTCCCCAGCGAGCCTATTCATAACAGCTAAGTGGCCATGCTCATTTGCTGAACACAGATGAAATGAATAAAGGAAAAATATTTTTTGCCACAGTCAGTCAAGTCATGGGATATGAGTTTGTGAGAATTTTCTTAGAATTTTTGCCTTGAAAAGCATTATATTGATTTTTATCTCTTCATTCATTGATAATGATTGGTTGTTGAGTATGTATAAAATTACATGACTGATTTTGCAGGTGACTATTCAATAGAGTTTACAGACAAAAGAACTTGCTTAGCCTCTTAGAATTCCTACCCAATGATTGGAGGAACCATAATAGGTATGCAAATATGGGTATAAATAAAAAATATATACCAAAAAGATTATGTACTGAAACAACAGAAAATAATTTGAAGTAAATGAATCAAATTACCAGAATATACCATAATGCATTTCTTCCTAAAGTAAAAAGAAAGTTGAGGGTAAATTTTCTGAGCAGCATATTAGACCCTATTTTTCTAAAAACAATTGAATAAAAGACAATAGATGCAAAGACAATAGTAATTATGGGTGGAAAATGCAGTTAAACAGAGAAGGGACCAATATAACAGAATAGTTAAAAATGATCACTTTGGGGCCCAGAGAGATAGCACAGTGGCGTTTGCCTTGCAAGCAGCCGATCCAGGACCAAAGGTGGTTGGTTCGAATACCAGTGTCCCATGTGGTCCCCTGTGCCTGCCAGGAGCTATTTCTGAGCAGACAGCCAGGAGTAACCCCTGAGCACTGCCGGGTGTGGCCCAAAAACCAAAAAAAAAAAAAAAATGATCACTTTGGACAAGAACTGGGAATTAAAAGAATGCGAAGTACTATGCAGATAATCTTCAGTAAAAGTGTTGCTAACAACAATTTCATAAAACATAAAGGGAAAAAAAAGAGAAGAAAAATGCTATTGTAGAAGTCATCTGGGTTTGGGATGGGGTGAAAATGAGATGACAAAAGGGTAACTAGGGAAATTGGTGTGTCAGGAAATAAAAGGATGTGTAGGGATAGATGCTGGAACATCATATAACCAAAATTTAACTATCTTATAGTGATTTACCTTTTTCAAAAAAGTAAAACAATAAAAGACAAACTATGTGTTTATCCTAGGATGAGGTGTTAGGCATAGTCAAATTCATAGAAACAGAAAGTACAAAAGTAATTATCAGGAGCTGGAAGGAGAGTTATTGCTTAAAGAGCGCAATGTTTAATAAAAGAGTTCTATGAGATAAGCAGTACTTTGCAGAAGCCAGGTACCCTGTTTGTGACATCAGGCTGGGAAAATCTACAAAACTACGCCTGCCCAGTGGGACCCGACTGTGAAAAATTGTGAGTGCTGCCTGTGTGTGTCTGTCTACTGTCCTGTTGCATGAACCTCTTGGGAGTGGGCTTAAAAGAGGCTCCAGAAGAGCAATTAGCTCCGCTTCCCTACGCGGCCATGCACTCTTTCTAAGGAAAGAACACCATCGCAACATGAAGAAAAAATAACACTAAGAACTATGCTGGATCACTAAAGCCCAGCATTTCTCTCCGGACTGTCTTCTCTGCTACATGCTCGGGCCTAAGATTTGATCCTGTGTGAGGCTTCATCCACGGAGGACTCCCCTCCCTTGGAGGCAAGTCAACCCATCCAGAAAGGGCGGAGCCAGAGGACTGTGGCTGCCTACATCATTTAGCCAATGAATACCACCACAACACGTAGAAAAACCCACAATACAAGGGTAACAATGGGGAAACAACACAGGCCAGCATCAGACATAGAGAATGAAGATGACAATTCTGATGACCAGATAATGACCAACCAACTAATCAATCTCTCAGATAAGGACTTTAAACAAGCAATATGGAAGATGCTCAACAAACTCAAAAAAACCATGGATCAAGTTGAACAGAACACTAATAAGAACCAAGAAAATATGAAGACAGAAATAACAAAACTCCAAACTGAAATAATATGTCAACTAACAGGCCTGAAAAACTCAAAAAATAAAGTGAATGACAAAATGGATAAGCTCTGGGACAGGGTATCAGAAGCTGAGACTTGGTGCTGTGGAAGAGAGATAAATAACAATTCCATACAGCGGGAGAGATTAGAAAATAAACTTAAAGCAAATGAACAGACAATGGAAAAATTAGTCAAAGAATGGGAACAGAAGAAAATAGAAGTCTATGATAAGCTCAACAGAAACAACTTAAGAATCATTGGAGTCCCAGAGACCCAGGAAGAAAATTTCCAGGAAGAATCAACGGTCAAGAACATCATTAAAGAGAAACTTCCAGAGCTAAAGAATATATGTGATCAAATCCTGCATGCTCGAAGAGTACCAACCAAAAGAAACCCCAGAAAAAATACCCCAAGACACATCCTCGTCACAATGACGAATCCCACAGATAAAGACAGAATTCTGAGAACAGCAAGATTAAAAAGGGAAATTAATTCAAAAGAACATCCTTGAGATTTACAGCAGACCTGTCACCAGAAACACTCAAGGCCAGAAAGCAGTGGTGGGATATTGTGACAAGACTGAATAAAATGAATGCTTCATCTAGAATACTGTACCCAGCAAAACTCACTTTCTGGTTTGGTGGAAGAATACATGGTTTCACAGACAAGAAACAGCTCAGAAACTTTATAGACTCAAAATCAGTCTTAAGAGAAAAACTGAAAGACCTAATTTAAGACAAGACTAACCAAAAGACACACCAAATTTCGATATAAAGATGGCATTAAATCCAAGGACAATTCTTTCTCTCAATGTCAATGGACTAAATGTACCAGTTAAGAGACACAGAGTGGGGGCCGGAGAGATAGCATGAAGGTAAGGCGTTTGCCTTTCATGCAGAAGGTCATCGGTTCAAATCCCGGCGTCCCATATGGTCCCCCGTGCCCAACTGTTCAGGAGCAATTTCTGAGCATGAAGCCAGGAGTAACCCCTGAGCACTGCCGGGTGTGACCCAAAAACCAAAAAAAAAAAAAAAAAAAGAGACACAGAGTGGCTAAATGGATCAAAAAACTCAATCCAACCTTCTGCTGCCTATAAGAAACTTACCCGAAAAGTCAGAACAAACATAGACTCAAAAGAAAAGGCTGGAGAAAAATTATCCAAGCAAACAACAACCATAAAAAAGCTGGAGTGGGGCCCGGAGAGATAGCATAGCGGCGTTTGCCTTGCAAGCAGCCGATCCAGGACCAAGGTGGTTGGTTCGAATCCCAGTGTCCCATATGGTCCCCCGTGCCTGCCAGGAGCTATTTCTGAGCAGACAGCCAGGAGTATCCCCTGAGCACCACCGGGTGTGACCCAGAAACAAAAAAAAAAAAAAAAAAAAAGCTGGAGTGGCCATACTAATATCAGATAATGCAAACTTTATACTCAGGAAGGTTGTAAGGGACGAAGATGGACATTTTATATTAATCAAGGGGTATGTAGAACAGGAAGAAATAACTCTCCTAAACATATATGCACCGAATGAGGGGCCAGCAAAATATTTAATACAATTGTTGACAAATCTGCTGGTGGGAATGCCGTCTAGTTCAACCTTTATGGAAAGCGATATGGAGATTCTTCCAAAAACTGGAAATCAAGCTCCCATACGATCCAGCTATACCACTCCTAGGAATATACCCTAGGAACACAAAAATACAATACAAAAACCCCTTCCTTACACCTATATTCATTGCAGCACTATTTACCATAGCAAGACTCTGGAAACAACCCAGATGCCCTTCAACAGACGAATGGCTAAAGAAACTGTGGTACATATACACAATGGAATATTATGCAGCTGTCAGGAGAGATGAAGTCATTAAATTTTCCTATACATGGATGTACATGGAATCTATTATGCTGAGTGAAATAAGTCAGAGAGAGAAAGAAAAACACAGAATGGTCTCACTCATTTATGGGTTTTAAGAAAAATGAAAGACATTCTTGCAATAATAATTTTCAGGCACAAAAGAGAAAAGAACTGGAAGTTCCAGCTCACCTCAGGAAGCTCACCACAAAGAGTGATTAGTTTAGTTGGAGAAATAACTACATTTTGAACTGTCCTAAAATGAGAATGTATGAGGGAAATGGAAAGCCTGTCTAGAGTACAGGTGGGGGTCGGGTGGGAAGGAAAGAGATTCGACATTGGTGATGGGAATGTTGCACTGGTGGTGGGTGGTGTTCTTTACATGACTGAAACCCAAACACAAACATGTATGTAATCAAGGTATTTAAATAAAATATAAAAAAATAATACACAATTCAACCTGATTAAAAAAATAGTTCTATGAATGTATGATAGTAATTATTTCATCGCATTGCCAACATACTGAATGCCCAATCTCAATAAATATGAATTTTAAACTAGTTACAGTGGTTTTATCTATGTTTAATTATTAAAATAGATAAATTTGTTATTTTAATTGTATTTTTATTTTAAGTTGTAAAAACTTGCAGTTAGACATCTAAAATGCAATTTAAGTAATAGCCTTATATTCATACTTAATTTTTTTTTCTGGTTTTTGGGTCATACCTGGCAGCGCTCAGGGTACTCTATGTTCAGAAATCACTCCTGGCAGGCTCAGGAGACCATATGGGATGCCAGGAGTCAAACCTCCAACCTTCTGCTTACAAGGCAAATGCCTTACCTCCATGATATCTCTCTGGCCCTGCACATTTAATTTTAAATATAAAATATATCTAGATTATTGGATACTTAAAATAGGTGCTTTTTATTTTTTTGTTCCCCAATTCACAATACAGGCCAGGCAAAGTGCCTGAGTTGAGGTGTATATGGGGTGTATTTACTGTATCTCCTCTTTCTATACAGTCAGTGGAAACACAGCCTATGGTAAGAATTGGGAGGCCAATAGGTGCTTTTAAAGAAAATAGATTAATGTGCTTTTATTGCAATAAAATTTTTCAGTGTAAGGACCCTTCCAAGCACTTCTCAATGGGCCCAGGAACAAGTATTAGCAATACTCAGAAAAAAGGTCATGCTTTTCAGTGGTAGGGCCTAATGATGAGGTTATTCTTGAGCCCCATAGTCCAAGGGACATATAGGCCTATTCAGTTTTGTTTGGGAGACCCAGGATTATATTCTTTGATGTTGGGGTGTGGAATATGTGGTGCCATAATTAAACTAGGGTTTCATTCTTGTAAATCTATCCTAATCCTTGTCATATTCTGGCCCTCAATATAACTTTTTTCGTTGAGTAGTGTCTGGACAATGTGGTCATAGAGGCCCCTGTACCCAATACAAGGTTGTCCTAATGACTCTCAGCACCACTGTGCCTAAAAGGCACCATACTGCAAAGTCTAAGCACCGAAATGCTTCCAGATAGTCAAGTATCACCAGGAGTGAGCCCAAGGTCTTCTGAGTTGAACACTGACTGGAAGGTCCCCGACCCCTTAAAACAAAACAAACAAAAACAGAAAACAATATTACAATGAGACTTGGCTCTTCTAGAGTGAAAAATCCCAATTTTATTCATCAGTCGAAGTAGCTGAGATCCCTCTTAAGCTAATGCTGTACTTAACAAATCTGGGTGGTGCAAATAATGAGATACTGGCTTTTTACAAGAAGTGACTATAGGCATCAGGGAAACAGCATAGTATATAACATATGCCAAGCATGTAAAGGTTCTAAATTCTATCACCAATACCATACACATCCAGTATGGCTGACATATACATACATACATACATACATACATACAAACATATGTACATGCCCCCACAGTATATCAGGGACAGATATTACTAGGAGTGCCCAGAGAGTTTAAACTCTGTTCCTATAAAGTCCTCATAAAAAGATGAAATCAGAAATTAAAGGAACATATCAAATTTCTATGTTTCTTTTTTTTTTAATTTTTTTTTTTTTTTTTTTTTTGTGGTTTTTGGGTCACACCCGGCAGTGCTCAGGGGTTATTCCTGGCTCCAGGCTCAGAAATTGCTCCTGGCAGGCACGGGAGGACCATATATGGGACGCCGGGATTCGAACCGATGACCTCCTGCATGAGAGGCAAACGCCTTACCTCCATGCTATCTCTCCGGCCCCTTTTTTAATTTTTTTTATTTAAACACCTTGATTACATACATGATTGTGTTTGGGTTTCAGTCATAAAAGGAACACCACCCATCACCAGTGCAACATTCCCATCACCCAAGTCCCAAATCTCCCTCCTCCCCACCCAACCCCCGCCTGTACCCTAAACAGGCTCTACATTTCCCTCATACATTCTCAATATTAGGACAGTTCAAAATGTAGTTATTTCTCTAACTAAACTCATCACTCTTTGTGGTGAGTTTCCTGAGGTGAACTGGAACTTCCAGCTCTTTTCTCTTTTGTGTCTGAAAATTATTATTACAAGGGTGTCTTTCATTTTTCTTAAAACCCATAGATGAGTGAGACCATTCTGCATTTTTCTCTCTCTCTCTGACTTATTTCACTCAGCATAATAGATTCCATGTACATCCATGTATAGGAAAATTTAATGACTTCATCTCTCCTGACAGCTGCATAATATTCCATTGTGTATATGTACCACAGTTTCTTTAGCCATTCGTCTGTTGAAGGGCATCTTGGTTGTTTCCAGAGTCTTGCTATGGTAAATAGAGCTGCAATGAATATAGGTGTAAGGAAGGGGTTTTTGTATTGTATTTTTGTGTTCCTAGGGTATATTCCTAGGAGTGGTATAGCTGGATCGTATGGGAGCTCGATTTCCAGTTTTTGGAGGAATCTCCATATCGCTTTCCATAAAGGTTGGACTAGACAGCATTCCCACCAGCAGTGGATAAGAGTTCCTTTCTCTCCACATCCCCGCCAACACTGTTTATTCTCATTCTTTGTGATGTGTGCCATTCTCTGGGGTGTGAGGTGGTATCTCATCGTTGTTTTGATTTGCATCTCCCTGATGATTAGTGATGTGGAACATTTTTTCATGTGTCTTTTGGCCATGCGTATTTCTTCTTTGTCAAAGTGTCTGTTCATTTCTTCTCCCCATTTTTTGATGGGGTTAGATGTTTTTTTCTTGTAAAGTTCTGTCAGTGCCTTGTATATTTTGGAGATTAGCCCCTTATCTGATGGGTATTGGGTGAATAGTTTCTCCCACTCAGTGGGTGGCTCTTGTATCCTGGGCACTATTTCCTTTGAGGTGCAGAAGCTTCTCAGCTTAATATATTCCCATCTGTTAATCTCTGCTTTCACTTGCTTGGAGAGTGCAGTTTCCTCCTTGAAGATGCCTGTAATGTCCTGGAGTGTTTTGCCTATGTGCTGTTCTATATATCTTATGGTTTTGGGGCTGATATCGAGGTCTTTAATCCATTTGGATTTTACCTTTGTACATGATGTTAGCTGGGGGTCTAAGTTTAATTTTTTGCAAGTGGCTATCCAATTGTGCCAACACCACTTGTTGAAGAGGCTTTCCCTGCTCCATTTAGGATTTCCTGCTCCTTTATCAAAAATTAGATGGTTGTATCTCTGGGGAACATTTTCTGAGTATTCAAGCCTATTCCACTGATCTGAGGACCTATCCTTATTCCAATACCATGCTGTTTTGATAACTGTTGCTTTGTAGTACAGTTTAAAGTTGGGAAAAGTAATTCCTCCCATATTCTTTTTCCCAATGATTGCTTTAGCTATTCGAGGGTGTTTATTGTTCCAAATGAATTTCAAAAGTGTCTGATCCACTTCTTTGAAGATTGTCATGGGTATCTTTAGAGGGATGGCATTAAATCTGTATAATGCCTTGGGGAGTATTGACATTTTGATGATGTTAATCCTGCCAATCCATGAGCAGGGTATGCGTTTCCATTTCCGTGTGTCCTCTCTTATTTCTTGGAGCAGAGTTTTATAGTTTTCTTTGTATAGGTCCTTCACATATTTAGTCAAGTTGATTCCAAGATATTTGAGTTTGTGTGGTACTATTGTGAATGGGGTTGTTTTCTTAATGTCCATTTCATCCTTATTACTATTGGTATATAGAAAGGCCATTGATTTTTGTGTGTTAATTTTGTAGCCTGCCACCTTGCTATATGAGTCTATTGTTTCTAGAAGCTTTTTGATAGAGTCTTTAGGGTTTTCTAAGTAGAGTATCATGTCATCTGCAAACAGTGAGAGCTTGACTTCTTCCTTTCCTATCTGGATTCCCTTGATATCCTTTTCTTGCCTAATCGCTATAGCAAGTACTTCCAGTGCTATGTTGAATAGGAGTGGTGAGAGAGGACAGCCTTGTCTTGTGCCAGAATTTAGAGGGAAGGCTTTCAGTTTTTCTCCATTGAGGATAATATTTGCCACTGGCTTGTGGTAGATGGCCTTCACTATATTGAGAAAGGTTCCCTCCATTCCCATCTTGCTGAGAGTTTTGATCAAGAATGGGTGTTGGACCTTATCAAATGCTTTCTCTGCATCTATTGATATGATCATGTGGTTTTTATTTTTCTTGTTATTGATGTTGTGTATTATGTTGATAGATTTACGGATGTTAAACCAGCCTTGCATTCCTGGGATGAAACCTACTTGATCGTAGTGGATGATCTTCTTAACGAGGCATTGAATCCTATTTGCCAGGATTTTGTTGAGGATCTTTGCATCTGCATTCATCAGTGATATTGGTCTGTAATTTTCTTTTTTGGTAGCGTCTCTGTCTGGTTTAGGTATCAAGGTGATGTTGGCTTCATAAAAGCTATTTGGAAGTGTTTCTGTTTGTTCAATTTCATGAAAGAGTCTTGCCAAGATTGGCAGTAGTTCCTCTTGGAAAGTTTGATAGAATTCATTAGTGAATCCATCTGGACCTGGGCTTTTGTTTTTCGGCAGACATTTGATTACTGTTATAATTTCATCAATGGTGATGGGGGTGTTTAGATATGCTACATCCTCTTCCTTCAACCGTGGAAGATTATAAGAGTCCAAGAATTTATCCATTTCTTCCAGGTTCTCATTTTTAGTGGCGTAGAGTTTTTCAAAGTAGTTTCTGATTACCCTTTGAATCTCTGTCATATCAGTAGTGATCTCTCCTTTTTCATTCCTGATACGAGTTATCAAGTTTCTCTCTCTCTCTTTCTTTGTTAGGTTTGCCAGTGGTCTATCAATCTTGTTTATTTTTTCAAAGAACCAACTTCTGCTTTCGTTGATCTTTCGGATTGTTTTTTGAGTTTCCACTTCGTTGATTTCTGCTCTCAGCTTTGTTATTTCCTTCTGTCTTCCTATTCTTGGGTCCTTTTGTTGAGCATTTTCTAGTTCTATTAGCTGTGTCATTAAGCTACTCAGGTAAGCTCCTTCTTCCTTCCTGATGTGTGCTTGCAAAGCTATAAATTTTCCTCTCAGTACTGCTTTTGCTGTGTCCCATAAGTTCTGAGAGTTTGTATCTTTATTGTCATTTGTTTCCAGGAACCTTTTTATTTCCTCCTTGATTTCATCTCGGACTCACTGGTTATTGAGCATGAGGCTGTTTAACTTCCAGGTGTTAAAGTGTTTCTTCTGAGTCCCTTTGGAGTTCACAAATAATTTCAGAGCCTTGTGGTCAGCGAAGGTAGTCTGCAAAATTTCTATCCTCTTGATCTTATGGAGGTATGTTTTATGTGCCAGCATGTAGTCTATCCTGGAGAATGTCCCATGTACATTGGAGAAGAATGTGTATCCAGGTTTCTGGGGATGGAGTGTCCTATATATATCCACTAGGCCTCTTTCTTCCATTTCTCTCCTCAGGTCTAGTATATTCTTGTTGGGTTTCAGTCTGGTTGACCTGTCCAGTGTTGACAAAGCCATGTTAAGGTCCCCCACAATTATTGTGTTGTTGATATTATTTTTCAGATTTGTCAACAGTTGTATTAAATATTTTGCTGGCCCCTCATTCGGTGCATATATGTTTAGGAGAGTGAATTCTTCCTGCTCTACGTACCCCTTGATTAATATAAAATGTCCGTCTTTGTCCCTTACAACCTTCCTGAGTATAAAGTTTGCATTATCTGATATTAGTATGGCCACTCCAGCTTTTTTATGGGTGTTGTTTGCTTGGATAACTTTTCTCCAGCCTTTTATTTTGAGTCTATGTTTGTTCTGACTATTCAGGTGCGTTTCTTGTAGGCAGCAGAAGGTTGGATTGAGTTTTTTGATCCATTTAGCCACTCTGTGTCTCTTAACTGGTGCATTTAGTCCATTGACGTTGAGAGAAAGAATTGTCCTGGGATTTAACGCCATCTTTATTTCAAAATTTGGTGTGTCTTTTGGGTAGTCTTGTCTTAGATTAGGTCTTTCAGTTTTTCTCTTAAGACTGGTTTTGTGTCTGTGAAGTTTCTGAGCTGTTTTTTGTCTGTGAAACCATGTATTCTTCCATCAAACCGGAAAGTGAGTTTTGCTGGGTATAGTATTCTGGGTGAAGCATTCATTTCATTCAGTCTTGTCACAATATCCCACCACTGCTTTCTGGCATTGAGCGTTTCTGGTGACAGGTCTGCTGTAAATCTCAGGGAAGCTTGCTTGAACATGATTTCCCCTTTTGATCTTGCTGTTTTCAGAATTCTGTCTCTATCTGTGGGATTTGTCATTGTGACTAGGATGTGTCTTGGGGTGGTTTTTCTGGGGTCTCTTTTGGTTGGTACTCTTCGGGCATGCAGGATTTGATCACATATATTCTTTAGCTCTGGAAGTTTCTCTTTAATGATGTTCTTGACCATTGATTCTTCCTGGAAATTTTCTTCCTGGGTCTCTGGGACTCCAATGATTCTTAAGTTGTTTCTGTTGATCTTATCATAGACTTCTATTTTCGTCTGTTCCCATTCTTTGACTAATTTTTCCATTGTCTGCTCATTTGCTTTAAGTTTTTTGTCCAATCTCTCCTGCTGTATGGAATTGTTATGTATCTCATCTTCCACAGCACCAAGTCTATTCTCAGCTTCTGATACCCTGTCCCAGAGCTTATCCATTTTGTCATTCACTTCGTTTACTGACTTTTTCAGTCCTGTTAGTTGACATGTTATTTCAGTTTGGAGTTTTGTCATTTCTGCCTTCATATTTTCTTGGTTCTTATTAGTGTTCTGTTCAACTCGATCCATGGTTTCTTGGAGTCTGTTGAGCACCTTCCATATTGCTAGTCTAAAGTCCTTATCTGAGAGGTTGATTAGTTGTTCAGTCATTATCTGGTCCTCAGAATTGTCATCTTCATTCTCTATGTCTGATGCTGGCCTGCGTTGTTTCCCCATTGTCACACTTGTATTGTGGGTTTTTCTACGTGTTGTAGTGGTATTCATTGTCTATATGATGTAGGCAGCACACTCCTCTGGCTCCTCCCTTTCTGGATGGGCTGACTTGCCTCTAAGGGAGGGGAGTCCTCCGTGGATGAAGCCTCACACTGGGTCAAATCTTAGGCCCGAGCATGCAACAGAGAAGACAGTCCAGAGAGAAATGTTTGCTTCTGTGATATAGTGCCGTTCTTAGTGTGATTTTTCCTTCTTGTTGCAATGGAGTTCTTTCCTTAGAAAGAGTGCACGGCCGCGTAGCGAAGCGGAGCGCAAGAGTTTCACGGAAGAGGACAGTAGACAGACATAGACAGGTCACACTCACAGTCTTTCACAGCTGAGCCCCACTGGGCCAGTGTACTTTCGCGGATTTTCCCCACCTGGTCAAATTTCTATGTTTCTTTTTGTTTGACTTGCCATCACCCCTTCTTCATCAGATAATTATTAATATAATTCTGAATAATAAAATAATATCTTAAAATCTGTCTCTATCTGTTACACCCCACTCAGGAAGGGCACACATCAGAAGTGCTTTTCAGCCTTCTTAGGTGTAGTGCACTCCTGAAAAAGAATTATTTGCCAAAAAGGCCCACTTAGAGTAGTCAAATCAGTTGACCCTTTGCGTGGATTGTTTGGCTATAATTCTAAACGTGGCTGTATCTCTCTCTTTATTTTTGACCATTATTAGAAATCAGGCCTCAGTATTTCTTTCTAACAAAGGAGTACAGTATCAAATCCCGCCAAAAGTCTCCCACTGACCAGTTCTCTGTGATCTCTGCTACCTTGGCGCCAAGATCATGTTTTTTCCAAAACTTAGCTCATGATGAAAGCAATTTTCGGTTTTCCCCAAAACTCTAAAACATTTCTCTCTCTTCCCACTTCCCTGAAAATTATCTGGTTTCTCCTGCTTACCCAAAACAAAGCTAACCCACAACAGAACTTCTTTTCACCTTCAGTATCAGTTCTTTAATATGCAGATTTTAGCCATGGCCTTTCATTCTGTTTCCCTGACCATCTCCCACTTTCTTTGATCTCCAAAATTACACCCCGCATTCCAGAGCTCACCCCTTAAAAGTCACCCAGCTCAAAAAATAAATTTGTCTTCGTCTTTCTAGACGCAAGTCCCCATGCATTGTGTGTGGTAATTCATTTCTACAATATTGTTCCGTTTTTCCGTCCATTTCGTGTTCCCACTCTCTCCCCGTGAAGGTTTCCCGGACTCCACAAAGAAGCTGCTTAGAGGCGCTGGCATCTGCAGCATCTTTCCCAGATGAAAATTTATCAAATAAACCGAAATTTTGCAAGATCTTTGAATTAACCAAGCTGAGGTCTTGCCACCATCATTAGGTCACAAGATGTTCCTGTGTTTGCACAGTCAAATAACTGCCAAGATCTTTCAAGAGGTAGTTGACAGCTGAATTACCATAAAGTTTCTTTCTTAAAAATACCTGACAAGTGGAGTAAAAACTGGCTATAAGAGTCACCAGGCAGAGAGCTGACTCCTTTGACTGTGGAGGAATCTGCCCTGCTGTGAGATTGGCAACTGGGAGAAGCAGAAGGGACCTGTTGGCTTTGCGTGTTTCTCTTTTCTGATCTCCTGAAACTCTCCTCAGAGGGCTAAGAAGGGTCCACAAAAAAGACTGTCTCTTGGGGGCACAGATGAACACAGCCGTGAAGCAAAGCAGAGTGGCTGCGTGCTCTTTCTAACCAATGAACCCCACCACAACACGCAGAAAAAAATTACACTACAAGCGTGACAATGGGGAAACCTCACAGGCAAACACCATGCACAGAGAATGAAGATGATAGCTCTGATGACCCAAAAAATACCAACCATCTGATTAACCTCTCAGATAAGTTTAGAATAGAAATATGGAAGATCCTCACGGAAATCAAAGAAAATGTAGCTTTAGCTGAAAAGAACACAAAGACAGAAATCAGAAAACTCCAAACTAAAATAACAGAAAGCCTCTTCAACAAGTGGTGTTGGCACAACTTGTTAGCTACTTACAAAAAAGCGAACTCAGACCCCCAGCTAACAAAATGTATGAAGGTAAAATCCAAATGGATTAAAGACCTTGATATCAGACATGATACCATAAGGTATATAGAACAACACGTAGGTAAAACACTCCATGACATTGAGACTAAAGGCATCTACAAGGAGGAAACTGCACTCCACAAACAAGTGGAAGCAGAGATTAACAAATGGGAATACATTAAGCTGAGAAGCTTCTGCACCTCGAAGGAAATAGTACCCAGAATACAAGAGCCACCCACTGAGTAGGAGAAACTATTCACCCAATATCCATTAGATAAGGGGCTAATATCCAAAATATACATGGCACTGATAGAACTTTACAAGAAAAAAAAAATAAAACATCTAATCCCATCAAAAAATGGGAGAAGAAATGAACAGACACTTTGATAAAGAAGAAATACAAATGGCAAAAAGGCACATGAAAAAATGCTCCACATCACTAATCATCAGGGAGATGCAAATCAGAACAACTATGAGGTACCATCTCACACCTAAAAGGTTGGCACACATCACAAAGAATGAGAACAAGCAGTGCTGGCGGGGATGTGGAGAGAGGAACTCTTATCCACTGCTGGTGGGAATGCCATCTAGTCAAACTTCTATGGAAAGCGATATGGAGATTCCTCCAAAAATTGGAAATTGAGCTCCCATTCGATCCAGCTATACCACTCCTAGAGATATACCTTAGGAACACAAGAATACAACACAAAAATCCATTTCTCACACCTATATTCATTGCAGCACTATTTACAATAGCCAGACTCTGGAAACAACCAAGATGCCCTTCAACAGATGAATGGCTAAAGAAACTGTGGTACATATACACAATGGAATATTATGGAGCCGTCAGGAGAGATGAAGTCATGAAATTTTCCTATTCATGGATGTACATGGAATCTATTATGCTGAGTAAAATAAGTCAGAGGGAAAGAGATAGATGCAGAATAGTTTCACTCATCTATGGGTTTTAAGAAAAATAAAAGACATTCTTGCAATAATTTTCAGAGAGAAAAGGGAGGAGGGCTGGAAGTTCCAGGTCACTACATAAAGCTCACCACAAAGTCTGGTAAGTGCAGTTAGAGAAATAACTACATTGATAACTATTATAACAATATGAAGGAAGTAGAAAGCCTATCTAGAGTACAGGCGGGATTGGGGTGGGGAGGAGGGAGATTTGGGACATTGGTGATGAGAATGTTGCTCTGGTGAAGGGGAAGGGGTTCTTTACATTACTGAAACCCAACCACAATCATGTTTGTAATTAAGGTGTTTAAATAAAGATATTTAATAAAGAAATACCTGACAATTACTTCCCAAAAATACCTTCTTATAATTTGCCAGTGCCTACAAGTAAACTTTCTTAGTATTTTTTACCCTGAAGTATAACATATACAAAAAGATAGTCTTGGTTTTTTTGGTTTGTTTTATTTTATAAAATATTTATTTAAGCACCATAATTACAAGAATTATTGTTGTTGGGTTTCAGTCTTAAAGGGAACACCCTCCCTTCACCAGTGGAACCTTCCCACCACCACTGCCCCCTCCCACCTCCTCCACCCCTGCCTGTATTAGAGACAGGCATTCTACTTCACTCATTCATTAGCATTGTCATGCTAGTTGTTAGTATAGTTATTTCCCTAACAGCATTCACTTGCTAATAAAAAAATACGGTAGTAAGAGATGAAAGGCTCTTGATGTCAAAGAACAAACTCACAGTAAAAGCTCTGTCTTATGGAGAGTTTGCCACTTTCTGGATTTTTGTGGGGGTAATATCTCCAGGAGTTCTCTGGGTGTTCAGGGGTTGAGGTGTCACCAGGGTCACACATTCTAGTACTAACAGGGTAGGGACATTCCATGCTACAAGGCATGTACTCTGCCCCTTGGAGCTATCTGCTGGGCTCAGGATTTCTTGAAGCTTAATGAACCCAAATAAGTAATCAAATCCTTATTTGTAGTCCACACCTAATCACTTAGCATAAAGCACAATTGTTCTATAGACTTGTATTTGCAATTCTTAAAAGTAAACACTGATATTTAATAACTCTGGGTAGTAAGTACGGATAAAGTACAACCTATAGAAAGAGTAAGAAAGAAAATATGGCCACTGATAAAATCCTGAAAAATTAAGGACTATTCCCAGGGGGAATAATGATGGATAGGAAAGAATGGAGAGCTGAATTTTATTTAAATGCTAACAATATTCTAAACACTCTATTAAAAATTACTATGTACCCAGATAACACATTACTCACAATGATTCTGTGAGGTTCTAGGTAGTGTTGCAAACTAAAAGTTGAACAGTGCATAACTACAATTCTCCTAAAGGACATCCAATATGGACATTTGTATAATACTAAAAAAATTTATCAAACAAAATAAATAAAGGTTCTTTTCTAATTTAGTACTAAGTTCCATATTTCTTGGCCTCTCCATCCTTCTGTCAAAAGCTATACTGTTAAGCTGAAGCTGATACCCAGAGATTCCTCTGAAACTTCCCTGTTTCTCCCAAAAGGGAACTTCATATTCCCATTGACCATGCATTATTTGTGCTTTCCTCTTTCATCTAGGTTAAAGCACCACCTCCAGGACTATGTAAACAAGTGTGCCTGAGAGGCCAATTTTGAAAAGTTGGATTTCTGTCAGAGAGGATCCTTATCCTTAAGTCTTGTATTTGATGGACAATTAACCAGCCCAGGTTGGAAATTGTTTTCCAAGAATTTGGAAGGTGCAGCTCAATTTCTTCCAGATTGTAAGTTAGAGAGTCAGCTAGCAATCGCTTCTATTTTTTATGGAGGGGATAGAGTTAAAGGAAAGTTTATTCCCACAGAGTCCAAGTAGCTCTGGCAACTCTTGACCCTGAGAAAACAGTCTACACCATTTTATACATTCTAATACTCAAACAAGCAAGTAAGGACTCTTACACAAAGTTATAGCCAAAGCCAGTGTGGCCTTGAAGAATAAAACATTCTTACACAAACTAAGCTACATCCAAAGCTGATATGGCTAGCCTTGACAAAGTGTTCCATGCTAATCTATCTCACTGCAACTGCTATGATCAGATGATGTGGGCACCTCCATGTTCATATAAATCTTTGTCAGCTGAATTTTTATTATTAATTTTTTATTTAAAGCATTGTGATTTACAAAGTTATTTATAGTTAAATTTTAGACATACAATGTTTCAACACCAATTCCACCACCAGTGTCAACCTCCTTCCACCAATGTTCTCACAGTCCATTAAGAACTTATTAATTTAAAAATTAAAATAAAATAAAAAAATGTTCAGACAACATTGAGTCAGATCAGCACCAACTCTCTCTCAATGTCTTACATTAACCACCACCCCAATCCTCCTGGCTGAAAATTGCTGGGTGTGGTTCTCAGACCCTGTGAGTATCATTCAGAAAGCCAAAAAAAAAAAAAAAATTAGGGAGTACAGTCAGATTATTTTGTGGTATGTTACTTGGAATTGGCACCTTTATAAAATTTCACTCCTGTTCTTTGACTCAATGTACCCTTTTTCTATAGAAATTTATATCCTTTAATTTTAGTTTTCTATATCAGCATCTTCCAATTGCCCCCTATGTGTCACGAGATATTCCAAGGACAAGTATCCCATCAATGGAGAGCTATAGCACAAAATTTGGGATCAACTAGTAGAACAGGGGTCCAAAGGAATAAAACAGATTATAAAATGTCAGAATCACTAACCTATTTGAATAGAATCACTGTCCTATTTGACTCCTTTAAAATCATCTCCCTTATGCTTATTTTCTTCTAAAAATCTGTACTAAACAGATTTGGGATATCCTAACAGAGGTTTGGTGTTTTGTTTCGTTTATTTTGTTTTTTGGGTTTTTTTTTTAGTTTAATTAATTTTATTGTTATAAAATTACATTCTTGGTAATAATTTAGTTAAACAGAGATAAGAAAAAAAGTGTAAACAATAAGGTACAAAATATGGTTCCTAGAGACAATTTAAATATGTATTCTAAAGTATATATCTCCTGAACACTGCTTCTTGTTGCCTGGTGGCCTCACTGAGAAAAGTTCCAAAAACTTTAACAATAAAAGAAACTGTATTTGGTACAAGCATGTGAACATAATGTTTTTAATATCTTTATTTAAACACCTTGATTACAAACATGATTATGCTTGGGTTTCAGTCATGTAAAGAACAACACCTTCACCAGTGCAACATTCCCATCACCAATGTCCCAAATCTCCCTACTCGCCACTCCACCCACACCTGTACTCGCGACAGGCTCTCTACTTCCCTCATTCATTCTCATTGTTAGGATAGTTCTCAATGTAGTTATTTCTCTAACTCCATTCATTTGAGTCATATTCTTAATTTGTAAATTCATTTTGGGTATGTTATACCACTCTAATCTATCGATGTATTTCAGCATTGATTTTCAAAATGTTGTTCTTCCCTGATTTTCCCTCCTTTTACTTTGAGTAACCTTTCAGTGTTATTAGCTTTTGACTGAGGAGTGTCTGTAAAAGAGGATTTTTGGTTGACCACTGTGACAATTAAGAGCCTGAACTAATGAATTTTCCAAAGAATAATCTTCTAATCCACAGAAAGATAAATGTAGGTCTGGTCATCAAAGTTGTTGGTAATCAGCTGCTATCTCCGCATATGTAAGCTTTTATGTAATATTTATATATTCTCTAATGTATCATATCTATATTGTCAATTGTACTTGTTCTCTTGTTTATTTACTTAATGTTGCACTGGTGAAGGGGGGTGTTCTTTACATGACTGTAATCATACAACTATAATCTTGTTTGTAATCACGGTGTTTAAATAAAGATAATTATAAAAATATATATACACCTTACTGGGGGAAGAAGATTGTTAAACAAATGAGATGGGACGAAATAAAGCTGTCTTTCAGGTTTTCTATTCAAGCACAGGCTTGAAATCAGGCTAAAATCTGTTTCCATGGTTTCATGTTTTAAGCCTTCTGGTTCTACCCACAAATCCATATTTTCATCTCTTCATGTTGACTTGTTTTTCTGTTGTCACTGGAATTTCAGTTTTCTTCACACTAATTAGGCAATTTCCATTTCTCTATTTGTTTTGTATCTTCCAAAACATTTTCTTTCCTCCCACCCCAAACCTCACCTACCATTTACTTTTTTCCACATGAATGTTTTTATTTGTTATCTGTAATTTTGGGTTGTATTTAGAAGCAGAAGTTAACTGCTTTGTGTTCGAAGTACCATATATAGCTATAAAGTCCAAAGTTTTTGTTATGAAAAATAAAAATCTTAACAGAAGTCTTAAATTAGAGATTCACTAAAATATATAAGTATTTTATCATTTCATGCAAAAGTATTAGGTTCAATTTTTATTCATCATAGAGTAATTTATGGGTGACATAAAAGTAATTCAGATGTAATAAAAACAGTCAATTGACTATTTTAACATTACTGTAAGAGAAAGAGGAAACAGATTAAATTTAGAGAGAACACAGTTTAGGATTTTGTACATTTTAGACCATGAAATACACAAAGGATTATTCTAAGCACAAGAAGGGTGGCTAATTTCTGTTTCACATGGTTAAGTAGATTAAATACAGCAGGAGGTGTAAAATTTTCTTTTCTGGAATTATACTAAATTGAGAATGGTCTGATTCCTAGAGTAAAATTTTGTAATGACATCTTAAACTTCTAGCTGTTTTCATCCCACCAGTAGACTTAAGTGCAGAAAATAATCACTACCTCTAAGCTTCTTATTTTTCAACTGCTAAAATTAATACTCTGCTAGAATAATAAAGGCTTAATAAGTAAGTTAATGCAATTTCCAAATTCACACTTGTAAACTTCAAACATTTTTAGCAAAATTAAAGATTGTCTTTCTGTATATTTGTTATAATTACATGTGAAACGTGTGGTATTTCAATGCTGACACCAAAATGAGCATTGCTGAATTTTAGATTTTGCTTTCAGCAAATTAAAATTTAAAAATACTTTTTCTATTATAAAAACAGATCACAAATATAGTAGGCCTCTAAAGCTTCTAGAAAATGCTTATAAGATCAGAATGTAAAGTATTTTCCAAAGAATTTTCCCTACCTCACATCACAAACAAATATAAATTCCTTTTGAACTGAAGAACTAGAATAAGAGTTGGAGAGGGAACTCAAAGGTGTGGAGTGCAGACTTTATAGCTGTAAAAACCTGAGTTTGATCCCAGGCACCACTTTTTCGTCCATGCTATGCAATTGCCAAGTGTGCAACTTGGAGCTCCCAGCACTGCCAGGCTTACGCAATACCACATCGTGAAGAGAATTTTGTGTAAGTGATATCCACCCCCACTGCTCAGGCGGTCCTCCAACCCCTAAAAATACTATATAAGTAATGACATCTAGAGACAAAAGAGGTGAGGGTCGGGAGGACCGGTCCATAGTACGAAGCTTGCCAAAAATAGTGGCATGATGCAGATAGAGGAGAGAAGAAACCATTGTAAAAATGATAATTAAACCTGATCACTCTGAAGAACTGGGTGATAAAAAGAAAAAGTAATGTGCATGGTATCCATTTTAGTAACAACGGAGCAAACAGTGTCTAAAAGGGATAAAAGGAAGAGGAAGAGAGAGAAGTAAAATATCTTCCCCAGAGATGGGGGTGGAAGGGTCAGAAGGGAAACTTGGGACATTAATGATGGGAAATGTGCATTGAGAAAGGTTATACATTGTATAATTTAAACACAATCATGAACAATTTTATAACAATTCTGTTTAAGTAAAGCAATAAAAACACCATCTAGGAAGGTAAACATGCAAATAATAAAGTGGCAAAAGATATTTGTACCATATTTGATAAGTCATTTGAATATAAGACATTATTTAAAATCCTACAAAATCAGACAAAAAATATTCAACAGTGAAAAAATAAATCCAATGGGAAAAATTACATGCAAAATAGAGGCATCATTAGTCATGAGTAAAGTGGGAAAGAAACTGTAATAAATGAATCTATACTAACCAGAGAAGCATTTTTAACCTGAAAATATGTTACATAAATTGGTAAAACTTCCTTAGAAACTAATGAAATTGAAGATATACATGATTTATGGCCAGTACATCAAAAGAACATGCATTTAGCAGGGTATCTGTACAAGAATGTTCCCAGCAGGATTATTTATCATATCACAAAATGGAAACAATAGACATGTCTAAGAATAGAGGATTATATAATCATATTGAAATATTTTGCAGCAATAAAAATGAATAAACTATTATAGTTACATTGTAGAATCAGGCAAAAGAGAAGTTAAACAAAAGTTAAGTAAAAGAAGATATGAAATAAGAATATAAGATGTAAGAAATAAGATATGATTCCCATAGCCAGATTTTATACTATTAGCTATTATAAGACTATACTACTATTTGTCTTGAATTAAGTTCAATAAAACTTGCTAGGGGGAGTGTAATGAGTAGAAGATAATACTATAAAGAAATACAGGGAAATAATAATATTCAGAATCCAGGAAATAGTGATAGAGATCAGAAAAGATTATGGCATGGAAGGGACACCAAGAAGCTCTGGCCGACCGGCAGTGTCCTGCTTCTGATATGGACAGTAATTTCTATTCTCTCTAACTTTTTCAACTGTACATTTGTGTTTTAGTGTACTTCTCTTTACTAGATTTTATTTAATGTTTTTAATAGTTAATGAAAGTAAATTCACCATTACATAAAGCAGATATTCTGGATCCTACCCCACACTACCAAAGTAACTACTTCTAACAACTGGTGTGTAGCCTTTAGGATATGTTGGCATGCCTTTACCAGTTAAAGAAAGTAAAAATTACTGACAAGGAATAAAAAATAGAATCAAGCAACACCAAATTCTCCTCAGAAATTTGAAATGAATTTACTGTACTTTCTCATCTAAGTAAAAATTTCATGGAGACCACTGTAATTCATATGGATTCACAGCAGGGCCAGAAAAAATAAGTTAATATACACAAAGTTAACTGTTATCCTATATTAAGCATTAACAGTAGGATGAAACCAAAAGACATGTCAGCCTTTGCCCTATGCAAAAACCAAAATCGCCAACTACAGGAGACTGATTTAGACAAACAAGGTTTGGACAGAATCTGTCATGGGACCAATGAGAAAGGTCCTAGCTTAGGCCTCGATCTAGGATTCTCACAAAAACCAAGATCTCTAATGCCAGAGGCCTGACTTTGACAACTGCGACTGAGCAGAACCTCTGGAACCGCACTGAAAGACTCTGTCCAAGGCTCTGTCCAAGGATCTAAGCAAAAACAAAGACCACTAATTACAAAGACCGATTACAACAATAATGATGGAACAGAACATCTAGAACCATGAAGAAAATCTCTCTCCTAGCCTTTGTCTTATGATCTACGCAAATATCAAGATCTCTAGCTACAAAGGCCTGATGTTATCATCCACAACTGAGCAGAAAGTTTTCTGGCACTTTATAAAGAATTCGAGATGTGAAAATGAATGTGTATGGAGCCTGTAGTAGTTCCCATGGCAGTATGCTTCAAGTGTGGAGAAAACCTGTATCTCTTAGGCCAAGGGAATTTCCTCTCCAATTTCCCCCATTACTTACTGTGCCTAAGTGAGAGGAGAGGAGAGGAGAGGAAAGGAGGGGAGGGGAGGGGGAGGGGAGAGGGAGGGGAAATGATAGGAGCTGAGGAAATAATAGAAGAAAAGAGTAAATAGGGGCAAATGATAGGAGCTGAGGAAATAATAGAAGAAAAGAGTAAATAGGAAATATGGAAGTTTTAGGATCTTCATCCTCTTAGGAGTCAAGTAAATCTATCTAAAAGTGGTGAAGATATTTCTTCAAATCCTTCAACTATTACATGCTCACTTTGGCAGCATATATACAAATCCTTCAACTATTACTAGATTACTTGTATTACCTAAATAGAAGAACTGAAAATTGTGATTTAATCAAGTGAGTGAACTCAAAGGTCTGTTTTCAGTTTTTTGTTGTGTTTTCATTTGGGGGTGGACTCTCAAGGGGGGCTGAGGAATTATTCCTGGCAGAACTTGTGAGACCATATGTAGTTCTAGGGATTAAACCAGGGACACTTTGTACATGGCAAATTTCTTACTAGGTGTACTATCTATACATCTTTTTTATTGATGAAAATGCATCACATAGTTGACATAACTGATCATAATACAATTGTTTCAGGAAGACCAAAAGCAACATGATTTAAAAAAAAGAAATGGAAAATTAAAAGAAAAACTAAAGATATGGGAGAAAAAGGAAAGAAAATGTTCAGTGGCATGTACATTTTTTGAAACTTATTGAATCACCAATGAACTCATTAAAGTACTAAATACAGTAAAAACTGTGTGGGTGGCAATTGTTGTTTGCATAGGCCCAGCAAAATATGAGGGAAATGGAAGGGAAAAGCCTTGGCCTAAATACAAAGGAGACCTTACCCCTGAAATTTTCTGACATAAAACCAACTCAGGGCTCCAGGATACTAGGCTATCCAACCCCTGATTCATTCTCTGTGGTCCTGGTAAAGATTTTTTTGAAGATTCTCTGCTGTTGGTGTCAGGTTTCTATAGTTAAAGATTCTGGTGTCTGTTCATCTTCTTCATCCAAGTCAGGTTGATGTTGAGCATCCTCTAGTTTCATCTCACCATTAGTGGGCAATGCGGAGAGCCCGGTTGTTGCTTTTATTAAGTCATCTGGTTATTAAGAGAACCCTCTTTGAAGTAAGTTCATGCCAGGGCAGTAGTAGGGTCTTGCTTGGTAGAGGTTTGCTTCCTGGTGATGTTATAGACAGTTGTGGACGTTTCTGTAGATGGTATTTATGGTTCAGGGGTGTATGGGCAATGCCTATTCCTATGCCTGAGCCAAGTCATTATGACCATGTTCAAAGTGTAAGGCCCCGCTGCATTACAAAATTTGTGTTCCCATCGCTATTAAATAAGAATTTGTTTGTATATGTAATATTTTCGCATTTTAATGTGCCTATGCAAAAGAGGAACAATGCCACAAGGTATTATTGGTGCATATGGGGGCCAAGGGAACAAGCCCAACAATCCCAGTAACTTGGCTCTAACATGAACTCTAAACAAAGAGGCTCTTCTGACAGAATTCTCTATTGAACAAATCGCAACAAAACAAAACAAACATACAGAAACCAAAAGCAATGGGTGAAATTGTCACTATATAAGATAATATTCAATAAGAGTTATAGCTGTTAAGAGAATACACTTAAGCTACTCAAGTGAGATATACATGTCCCCTTTATCTCTTTAGAAATAGTCCGGGGAGTGTTAAGTCCAGGACATGACTTTGGTATTTGAGTTGGAATCTCGTGTCTTCAAAACTGCTCCCAGCAGTCCCATATCAGGAAATGTCTTTGAGTGGAAACTTCTCAAAAACCAAATAAGGTAGCAAGCACATGTATGCAATGAAGGAAGGTAGAGGAAAGGAGGCAGCTGAAAGTAGATCAATAGCAACAGAGTATTGATTTCTTCTAAGTCTGAGACTGGACTTTTCCACTTTGGGAGCTGTTTGGCAGCTGGCTTGAGAAGGGTTAATGATCTGCTTGTGCAGAGCCAAGAACTGATGGTAAAAGGGTTAAATGTAGGGTAATAGGTGGTGGGATGAGTGGGCAAAGTACTAGAAATGCACCCAAAGGTGGTGACCCAAAGGGGAAAAGACAGTATATTACATTCTGTATAATGCAAAGTGGATGAAGCTCTCTCCTCCTTAAGAGCTCAAAGGTCAGGAGAGTTGCTTTAACCTTCATCATTGCAAGGCCCTGACACTGACAAGAGGAAATACAGATGAACTTTCAAATGCATATGTTTAGTTTACATGCTAGTTGGTGCTCCAAATTACACTTTAAGAAGGCATTTAACATACTGCAGTTAGATTTCAGGTGAATTAATACTCAGCGTATTCATTAGCCTACTAACTAAAATGTGTTACTTTTTTTTGTTGTTGTTTGTTTTTGGGTCACACTTGGCAGTGCTCAGGGTTACTCCTGGCTCTGCACTCAGAAATCATTCCTGGCAGGCTCAGGGGACTATATGGGATGCGGGGATTCAAACTACAGTCCGTCCTGGATTGGCTGCTTGCAAAACAAACCCCCTACTGCTGTGCTATCTCTCCCGCCACTGGAATTTGTTACTTTTTAAAATTCTGCCTAAATATATTTATATATACAGGTTTTATGGAAAATATTCAATCTTCTGTGTGAACTACTAAAAATGAAGCTCTAGAAATGCACCAATTCCAAACCCATCAAATTAGAAACTAAGCACTGCAGAAAGTCATAGGAATTGAAGAAGTAAAATACTTGTTTTTCTTTTGCCCCCAGAAGTCCATTTTTAAAACAGCCATCTGGAATGTGTATTCTGAGGCATATCTTTCCCTTAAAGATAAGAACAGTAACACAGAAACTTGTGATGATAACATGAGCAATAGCTTATGTTAATAAACTACATAAAAAGTAATATTTTACTAGGGAATGAAATCCTTATTTAAAGTGCATTCCTTTTATTTATTTATTTATTTATTTATTTTTGGTTTGGGGGTCACACCTGGTGGTACTCAGGGGTAACTCCTGGCTCTGCACTCAGAATTTGCTCCTGGCAGGCTCAGGGGACTATATGGGATGCCGGGAATTAAACCTGGGTCCATTCCAGGTTTGCCCTGTGCAAGGCAAGCGCCCTGATGCTCTGTATTGCTCCAGCCCTCCTTTTATTTTAGATTCATAACATCTGTGACAATGAGCATTCATGAAATCAAATAAATCTGCTTTTGGCATCAATTCAAAGTCAAGATTCAGTGTCAATGAAGCATATCAAGAAGACTGCTCTTCGATTTTGCTGTTCTTTAGCACACTTAATGAAACGACACAATCAAAATTCTGCATTATTGGGACTCTTCTGTATTCAAGCTCCTATCTGCTGCAAACAGGCTCAAGCTAACAGATTCCTTTCATTATTCCCAGGATAATTTCTTTATTACCAATACTGAAAACTATAACTGTATTAATACAACTCCTATATTTGAAGCCATTCTTAACCTAAAGCAGGCATTTTCATGATAATACAAATATTAAAGTAAAAATTGAGGTTTCCAGATGTAAACTAAAATTTAACCAAGTGTATACCTTATAGGTAAATCAGATACAAATTTAATAACACCTGAAAGCTGTTGAGCTGTAAGCTAATAACTGCAGAAAGCAGAATCTTCAGTTCAAGTCCTAAACTTGGCTAGAACATCCTTCTAAAAAGAATTATTAAATACTACAAACACATTCTAATTAGGTGAGGGAAAATGGGAAAAATTATTAAGGTTCCTGAACTTCCCTTATATTTAACAACCAAATCTACAAATCTTCTGGGTCTTCAATTAAAAATAAATATCCATCCTGGCACCAAAAGAATTCCTTGGGGTATGAAAAGGAGCGTGTACCGAGCCTGTAGTTATTCCCATGACAGTAAGCTTCAAGGGTGCAGAAACTGTGTATCTTTTAGGCCAAGGGACAGCACTTTCTAACTTCCCCGATATTTACTGTGCCTATGCAAAAACAAACAAACAAAAAAATAAACCTTGCCACACCAGCCCTCCTTCCTTTTTTTTTTTTCTTTGTTTTTATTTTCTCTTTCTTTTGGTCTTGTGGTTATTGTTCGATTGTTGTATTTATGGCTGTGGTGCTTTTTTGTAGTTGCTGGGTTTGGTCTTTTGTTTGATTTTTGTTTCTATTTGTATTTTGTCTATTTGGTTGTTGTTGATTTCTGTCCTTTGTGGTTTTTTATTTTTGTTATTATGATTTTCTTCATTTTTTCCCTTTCATCTTCTTAAATTGATATGTATAACCTCTAGATGAACTCCTCCCCAGTTTTTTATATTTTGGTTTTGTTTTTTTCTTTTTTCATTATCTTTTTTATAAACAGAACCACATAAATTGAATCATCTTGTTCTACCTCATAAATTGAGGGGGGAAAAATGGATGGTACCAGAATCAAACAGTTGTATGAACCTTGAGTGGAAATAAAAAATGATCAGACTTAAACACCAAACCCAAAGTCAACAATAACAGAATCGATATCCTATCTTCAACAAAGCTATACACAGAGGGGACGAGTTATACTAAAGTCCGGGGGGGCCAAGGAGAGGGATGCTGGAACAGTATTGGAGGGAGGACAACACTGGTGGTGGGAATTCACCTGATTCAATGTCACTAAGTACTTTAAATATTACTGTGAAAGACTTGTAATTCACGTTGATCACAATAAAAATTATTAAAAAATAAAGAGCCATTCAGTGTTTACTACCCCCTCACTCACTCACTACATGAAATTCCTACCTTCCTGATCTCTTACCTGAGAAGCAAAACTATAGCAACCTCCTCCCTACTAGCCCTCTTACAATTTTCTCTCTCTTCAATTTACTTTACATCCAAAGTGTACCTTCCAAAACTGAAGTCAGAATGTGTTTCTTTTCTGATCAAAGTTTTCAAATGTCTTTCCACAGACAGATACAGTTATATCTACCACAAAGTCTTTACATGCCTGCAGACCCCCACATAATGATGGTACCTCCCAAAAAGCTGAATGCACATTCTTCTCCAAATGCAAATGGGACAATTTCCAAGAGACCACATACTGTGCTGTAAAACATACTTCCATAAAATCAAGAGGATAGAAAAAGTAGCAACTATTTTCTCAGACCATCTAAAATACTGAAAATTGAAGTAAAGTACAAACAAGAATGGAGAAATAGCGTTAACACCTGTAAATTAAACATTTCAATACTGAACAACCAGTGGATCAGAATGGAAATCAAGATTTTGAGAAATAAGTCAGAATTAAGACAAAAATTATCAGAATATGTGGGACCAGGACAAGTGCTACTAGGAGGAAAATTTATAGCTTTACATGTTTTCATCAGAAAGGAAGAAAGGATCTATTTAGATAATTTAATGGCACAGTTTAAGAAAATGAAATATTACCAATAAAATGAACCATTAGCAAGAAAAGGAAGGAAATAATAAAAATTAAACTGGACATCCAAAAATATTTTCCAAAAAATCAATGAAAATAAGAAATGGATTGAAAGCAAGAGTTGTATCTTTGAAAAATAAAACAAGATTGATAAACTATTAGAAAGATTCAGAGCAATTTAATAAATAAATAAAAGGAGGATATCACTAAAGATGTTTCAGATATTCAACGAGTAAGCAGAATCTTTTTTTAATATTTTTATTTAAACAACTTTATTACATACATGACTGTGTATGGATTTCAGTCATGTAAAGAACACCACCCATCACCAGTGCAACATTCCTCACCAATGTGCCAAATCTCCCTCCTCCCTACCCAACCCCCGCCTGTACTCTAGACAGGCTTTCTATTTCCCTCATACATTCTCATTATTAGGATAGTTCAAAACGTAGTTATTTCTCTAACTAAACTCATCCCTGTTTGTGGTGAACTTCATGAGTGAGCTGTAACTTCCAGCTCTTTTCTCTTTTGTGTCTGAAAGTTATTATTGCAAGAATGTCTTTCATTTTTCTTAAAACCCATAGATGAGTGAGGCCATTTTGCATCTTTCTCTCTCTCTCTCTCTCTCTCTCTCTCTCTCTCTCTCTCTCTCTCTCTCTCTCTGACTATTTCACTACAGCATAATAGATTCCATGTACATCCATGTATAGGAAAATTTCATGACTTCATCTCTCCTGACAGCTGCATAATATTCCATTGTGTATATGTACCACAGCTTCTTTAGCCATTCGTCTGTTGAAGGGCATCTTGCTTGTTTCCAGAGTCTTGCTATGGTAAATAGTGCTGCAATGAATATAGGTATAAGGAAGGGGTTTTTGTATTGTATTTTTGTGTTCCTAGGGTATATTCCTAGCAGTGGTATAGCTGGGTTGAATGAGAGCTCGATTTCCAGTTTTTGGAGGAATCTCCATATTGCTTTCCATAAAGGTTGAACTAGACGGCATTCCCACCAGCAGTGGATAAGAGTTCCTTTCTCTCCACATACCCGCCAACACTGTTTTTTCACATTCTTTGTGATGTGTGCCCTTCTGTGTGGTGTGAGGTGGTACCTCATCGTTGTTTTGATTTGCATCTCCCTGATGATTAGTGATATGGAGCATTTTTTCATGTGTCTTTTGACCATTTGTATTTCTTCTTTGTCAAAGTGTCTGTTAATTTCTTCTCCCCATTTTTTGATGGGATTAGATGTTTTTTCTTGTAAATTTCTGTCAGTGCCTTGTATATTTTGGATATTAGCCCTTATCTGTTGGGTATTGAGTGAATAATTTCTCCCACTCAGTGGGGGGCTCTTGTATCCTGGGCACTATTTCCTTTGAGGTGCAAAAGCTTCTAAGTTTAATATATTCCCATCTGTTAATCTCTGCTTTCACTTGCTTGGAGAGTGCAGTTTCCTCTTGAAGATGCCTTTAGTCTCAATGTCCTGGAGTATTTTACCTACGTGTTGTTCTATATATCTTATGGTTTTGTGTTTGATATCGAGGTCTTTCATCCATTTGGATTTAAACTTTATACATGATATTAGCTGGGGGTCTAAGTTCAATTTTTTGCAAGTGGCTAGCCAGTTGTGCCAACACCACTTGTTGAAGAGGCTTCCTTTGCTCCAGTTAGGATTTCTTGCTCCTTTATCAAAAATTAGGTGATTGTATGTCTGAGGAACATTCTCTGAGTATTCAAGCCTATTCCACTGATCTGAGGGCCTATCTTTATTCCAATACCATGCTGTTTTGATGACTATTGATTTGTAGTACAGTTTAAATTTGGAGAACATAATTCTTCCCATATTATTTTTCCCAAAGATTGCTTTAGCTATTCTAGGATGTTTATTGCTCCAAATGAATTTCAAAAGTGCCTGATACACTTCTTTGGAGAATGGCATGGGTATCTTTAGAGGGATAGCATTAAATGTGTACAATGCTTTGGGGAATATTGTCATTTTAATTATGTTAATCCTGCCAATCCATGAGCAGGGTATGTGCTTCCATTTCCGTGTATCCTCTTATTTCTTGGAGCAGAGTTTTATAGTTTTCTTTGTATAGGTCCTTCACATTTTTAGTCAAGTTGATTCCTAAATATTTGAGTTTGTGTGGCACTATTGTGAATGGAGTTGTTTTCTTAATGTCCATTTCTTCCTTATTACTATTGGTGTATAGAAAGGCCATTGATTTTTGTGTGTTAATTTTGTAGCCTGCCACCTTGCTATATGAGTCTATTGTTTCTAGAAGCTTTTTCGTAGAGTCTTTAAGGTTTTCTAAGTAGAGTATCATGTCATCTGCAAACAATGAGAGCTTGACTTCTTCCTTATCTATCTGGATTCGCTTGATATCTTTTTCTTGCCTAATCGCTATAGCAAGTACTTCCAGTGCTATTTTGAATAGGAGTGGTGAGAGAGGACAGCCTTGTCTTGTGCCAAAATTGAGAGGAAAGGCTTTCATTCTTTCTCCATTGAGGATAATATTTGCCACTGGCTTGTGGTAGATGGCCTTAACTATATTGAGAAAGATTCCTTCCATTCCCATCTTGCTGAGAGTTTTGATCAAGAATGGGTATTGGACCTTATCAAATGCTTTCTCTGCATCTATTGATATGATCGTGTGATTTCTATTTTTCTTGTTGTTGATGTTGTGTATTATGTTGATAAATTTACAGATGTTAAACCAGCCTTGCATTCCTGGGATGAAACCTACTTCATCATAACGAATTAAATTCTTGATGAGGCATTGAATCCTATTTGCCAGGATTTTGTTGAGGATCTCTGCATATGTGTTCATCAGGGATATTGGTCTGTAATTTTCTTTTTTGGTAGCATCTCTGTCTGGTTTAGGTATCAAGGTGATGTTGGCTTCATAAAAGCTATTTGGAAGTGTTCCTGTTTCTTCAATTTCATGAAAGAGTCTTGCCAGGATTGGTAGAATTTCCTCTTGAAAGGTTTGAAAGAATTCATTAGTAAATCCATCTGGGCCTGGACTTTTGTTTTTGGGCAGACATTTGATTACTGTCTTAATTGACTCAATAGTGATGGGTATGTTTAGATAGGCTACATCCTCTTCATTCAACCATGGAAGATTATAAGATTACAAAAATTTATCCATTTCTTCCAGGTTTTCATTTTTAGTGGCATAGAGTTTCTCAAAGTAGTTTCTGATTACTCTTTGGATCTCTACCATATCAGTAGTGATCTCTCCTTTTTCATTCCTAATACGGGTTATCAAGTTTCCCTCTCTTTCTGTCTTTGTTAGTTTTGCCAGTAGTCTATCAATCTTGTTTATTTTTTTAAAGAACCAACTTCTGCTTTCATTGATCTTTTGTATTGCTTTTCGGGTTTCCACTTCATTGATTTCTGCTCTCAACTTTGTTATTTCCTTCTGTCTCCCTATTTTTGGGTCCTTTGGTTGAGTACTTTCTAATTCTATGAGCTACATCATTATGCTATTCATTCTTCTTTCCTGATGTGTGCTTGCAAAGCTATGCATTTTCCTCTCAGTACCGCTTTTGCTGTGTCCCATAGGTTCTGATCGTTTCTGTCTCCATTGTCATTTGTTTCTAGGAAGGTTTTGATTTCCTTTTTGATTTCATCTCAGACACACTGGTTATTCAGAATTAGGCTGTTTAACTTCCAGGTATTAAAGTTTTTCTTCTGTGTCCCTTTATAGTTCACATATAATTTCAGGGCCTTGTGGTCAGTGAAGGTAGCCTGCTAAATTTCTATCCTCTTGATATTATGGAGGTATGTTTTGTGTGCTAACATGTAGTCTATCCTGGAGTATGTGCCATGTACATTAGAGAAGAATGTGTATCCAGGCTTCTGCGGGTGGAGTGTCCTGCATATATCTACTAGGCCTCTTTCTTCCATTTCTCTTTTCAGGTCTAGTATATTCTTGTTGGGTTTCAGTCTGGTTGACCTATCATGTGTTGACAATGCCGTGTTGAGGTCTCCCACAATTATTGTGTTGTTGTTGATATTATTTTTCAGATTTTTCAACAATTTTATTAAATATTTTGCTGACCCCTCGGTGCATATATGTTTAGGAGAGTGGTTTCTTCCTGCTGTACGTATCCCTTGATTAACACAAAATGTCCATCTTTGTCCCTTACAACTTTCCTAAGTATAAAGTTTGCATCATCTGATATTAGTATGGCCACTCCAGCTTTTTTATGGGTTTGTTTGCTTGGATGATTTTCCTCCAGCTTTTTATTTTTAGTCTATGTTTGTTCTGACTATTCAGGTGCATTTCTTGTAGGCAGCAGAAGGTTGGATTGAGTTTTTGATCCATTTAGCCACTCTGTGTCTCTTAACTGATGCATTTAGTCCATTGACATTGAGAGAAAAAATTATGCTGGGAGTTAGTGCCATCTTTATATCAAAGTTTGGTGTGTCTGTTGGGTAGTCTTGTCTTAAAGTAGGCCATTCAGTTTTTCTTTTAATAATGGTTTTGAGTCTGTAAAGTTTCTGAGCTGTTGTTTGTCTGTGAAACCATGTATTGTTCCTTCAAAATTGAGAATGAGTTTTGCTGGGTGCAGTATTCTAGGTGAAGCATTTATTTCATTGAGTTTTGTCACTATATCCCACCACTGCCTTCTGGCCTTGAGTATTTCTGGTGACAGGTCTGCAGTAAATCTCAAGGATGTTCCCTTGAATGTAATTTCTCTTTTCGATCTTACTGCTTTCAGAATTCTGTCTCTATCTGTGGGATTTATCATTGTGACTAGGATGTGTCTTGGGGTGTTTTTTCTGGGGTCTCTTTTAGTTGGTACTCTTCGGGCATGCAGGATTTGATCGCATGTATTCATTAGCTCTGGTAGTTTCTCTTTAATGATGTTCTTGACCATTGATTCTTCCTGGAAATTTTCTTCCTGGGTCTCTGGGACTCCAATGATTCTTACGTTGTTTCTGTTGAGCTTATCATACACTTCTATTTTCATCTGTTCCCATTCTTTAACTAATTTTTCCATTGTTTAATCATTTGCTTTAAGGCTTTTTTCCAATTTCTTCTGCTGTTTGGAGTTGTTATTCATCTCATCTTCCAGTGTACTAATTCTATCCTCAGCTGCTGTTAACCCATGGGAAAGCTCAACCATGTTTTTCTTCAATTCATCTACTGAGTTTTTCAGACCTGTTATTTGACCTAAAATTTCAGTTTGGAGTTTTCTGATTTCTATCTTCATATTCTCTTGATTCTTATTAGTGTTATCTTCTATACTTTCTTTGAGTTCTTTGAACATCTTCCATATTGCGACTCTAAACTCCTTATCTGAGAGACTGACTAGTTGGTTGGTCAAGTTCAAGTCATCAGAGTTGCCATCGTCATTCTCTATGTCTGGCGCTGGCCTGCGTTGTTTCCCCATTGTCACACTTGTATTGTGGGTTTTTCTACGTATTGTGGTTGTATTCATTGGCTAAATGATCTGCACAACCGGGAAGTGAAGCGGAGGGACCATGCTCCTCTGGCTCCACCCTTTCTGAGCTTGTACACTCACCTCCAGGGAAGGCTCCAGGGAAGGTGAGCCATGAGCCATACACAGGATGAAATCAGGCCAAAAATAGAGCACAGCACAGAAAACAGGCAGATAGTGGTGCTGGCATCTGAGTTCCAGCAGAGTTCAGCGGCTTCCCCTTTCTGGGCTTGTAAACTCACTTCCAGGGAAGGAGAGCCATCCACAGATGAGCCACACATAGGATGAAATCAGGCTGAAAATGGAGCACAGCACAGAAGACAGGCAGATAGGGGTGCTGGCATCTGAGTTTCAGCAGAGTTCAGCGGCTTCCCTTTTTTGGGCTTCTTTTGGGTTCTTACTCACTCACTCGCTCGCTGGGTAGCTTCAGAATGCAGTTTTTTGGGAGTTCGCTTCCCAGGGCTCTGAGGAGAGCTTCAAGGATTCAGAAAAGACAGAGAATCACAGGACGGGGCTCCTTTCACGTCCTCTGTTCCTCAGAAGAAGCACCGCAGGGCAGAGACTCTGCAGGTAGAGCAATCAGCACTCCACCTGGCAATCCCCACAGTCAAACATTTCTTATTCACTTCCTTGCTCGCTGGGTAGCTTGAGAATGCAGTTTTTGGGGGGTTCGCTTCCTAGGGCTCTGAGGTGAGCTTCAAGGATTCAGAAAAGACAGAGAATCACAGGACAGGGCTCTCTTCAGGTCCTCAGTTTCCTCAAAAGAAGCACAGCAGGGCAGAGACTCCGCAGGTAGAGCAATCAGCACTCCACCTGGCAATCCCCACAGTCAGCCATTTCTTACTCACTCGAGTAAGCAGAATCTTAAGAATCTTTCTGCCAAAAAAAAGTGAACCTGAAAAAAAATAGATAAATTCTTGAACTCCTATAACCTCTTATGTTTAAATCAAGATAATGTGGATTACTTGAATAGACCTATCACTACTGAGGGAATTTAAATAGTAATCAAAAGGTCCCTCCTTCTTGAAATTTTTTTAAAAAAGGACCTCTTGCCAATCATTTTCAGGCTCTTCCAGGAAATTGAAAAAATAAAAGCACTTTTGAATACTTTCTATGAAGGCAACTTCACCCTGATACTAAAAGGGAAGACACTAAAAGCATGAGTTACAGGCCAATATCCCTCATGAGCACAGCTGCAAAGATTCTTAACAAAATACTATCAACTAGAATCCAACAGCTCATCAGAAGATTATATACACCAGGACCAAGAAGAATTCATCTCAGAGATGCAATGATGGTTTAACAGCAAGTTAATCGATATAATCAATATAAGTTAATCAATGTAACATGCCATATCAATAAAAGAAAAAATAAACTCATAACAATATATTCAAAGAAAGCATTTGACAAGCCCAGAACCTATTCATGATAAAAAAAATGCTAAACAAGATATGAATTAAAGGAACCTGCCACAATATGTCAAAGATAGTTACGAGAAACATGTGGCAAGCATTACACTCAATGGGATACAACTAAAAGTCTTTTTTCTAAGATTTGGTACAAGACAAGGTTGTTCCCTCTCATTATGTCTATTCAATAGTACTGGAAGTATTTGCCATAGTAATTAGGCAAGAAAAAGACATCAAGGGCATCCATATAGGAAAGGAAGAATTCATGGTCTCACTACAGATGAGATGATACTATATTTAGAAAATCCTAAAGACTCTATCAAAAAGCTTCTTAAAAGAATAAAGTTGTATAGTAAAGTGGCAGGCTACAAAATCAATATGCAAACATCCATGACTTTCCAGAAATAAAAAAAAGTGAAATAGAAGAGACATTAAAAACAATCCCATTCAAAATTGTGCCCCCAGGAAATCAACTACCATGGAAGCAACTTAACTAAAGTGGTGAAAGACCTATACAAAAAAAACCCTACAAAAACACTACTTTAAGAAAAAAAGAGGAAACAAATAAATGGAAATGTATATACACTGCTTATACATTGGGAGTATTAACATCATTAAATGGCAATACTTGCCAAAGCACTGTAAAGATTTAATGAAATCCCTGTAAGAATACCCATGTCGGGCTGGAGCAGTAGCACAGTGGTAGGGCATTTGCCTTGCATGTGGCTGACCTATTGCAGTTTGATCCCCTGGAGTCCCATGTGGTCCCCAAGCCAGAAGCGATTTCTGAGCATATAGCTAGGAATAACCCTTGAGTGTCACTGAGTGTGGCCCAAAAAACAAAAAAAATAAAATAAAAATAAAAAAAGAATACCCATGTTAATTTTTCTTTTTTTTTTCTTTTTTTTTACACCACCCATCACCAGTGCAACATTCCCATCACCAATGTCCCAAGTCTCCCTCCTCCCCACCCGACCCCCGCCTGTACTCTAAACAGGTTCTCAATTTCCCTCATACATTCTCATTATTAGGACAGTTCAAAATGTAGTTATTTATCCAACTAAACTCATAACTCTTTGTGATGAGCTTCCTGAGGTGAGCTGGAACTTCCAGCTCTTTTCTCTTTTGTGTCTGAAAGTTATTATTGCAAGAATGTCTTTCATTTTTCTTAAAACCCATAAATGTGTGAGACCATTCTGCGTTTTTCTCTCTCTCTCTGACTTATTTCACTCAGCATAATAGATTCCGTGTACATCCATGTATAGGAAAATTTCATGACTTCATCTCTCCTGACAGCTGCATAATATTCCATTGTGTATATGTACCACAGTTTCTTTAGCCATTCGTCTGTTGAAGGGCATCTTGGTTGTTTCCAGAGTCTTGCTATGGTAAATAGTGCTGCAATGAATATAGGTGTAAGGAAGGGGTTTTTGTATTGTATTTTTGTGTTCCTAGGGTATATTCCTAGGAGTGGTATAGCTGGATCGTATGGGAGCTCGATTTCCAGTTTTTGGAGGAATCTCCATATCGCTTTCCATAAAGGTTGAACTAGACGGCATTCCCACCAGCAGTGGATAAGAGTTCCTTTCTCCCCACATCCCCGCCAACACTGTTTATTCTCATTCTTTGTGATGTGTGCCATTCTCTGTGGTGTGAAGTGGTATCTCATCGTTGTTTTGATTTGCATCTCCCTGATGATTAGTGATGTGGAGCACTTTTTCATGTGTCTTTTGGCCATCTGTATTTCTTCTTTGTCAAAGTGTCTGTTCATTTCTTCTCCCCATTTTTTGATGGGATTAGATGTTTTTTTCTTGTAAAGTTCTGTCAGTGCCTTGTATATTTTGGAGATTAGCCCCTTATCTGATGGGTATTGGGTGAATAGTTTCTCCCACTCAGTGGGTGGCTCTTGTATCTTGGGCACTATTTCCTTTGAGGTGCAGAAGCTTCTCAGCTTAATATATTCCCATCTGTTAATTTCTGCTTTCACTTGCTTGGAGAGTGCAGTTTCTTCCTTGAAGATGCCTTTAGCCTCAATGTCCTGGAGTGTTTTACCTACGTATTGTTCTATATATCTTATGGTTTTGGGGCTGATATCGAGGTCTTTAATCCATTTGGATTTTACCTTCGTACATGATGTTAGCTGGGGGTCTAAGTTCAATTTTTTGCAAGTGGCTAGCCAGTTGTGCCAACACCACTTGTTGAAGAGGCTTTCTTTGTTCCATTTAGGATTTTTTGCTCCTTTATCAAAAATTAGATGATTGTATGTCTGGGGAACATTCTCTGAGTATTCAAGCTTATTCCACTGATCTGAGGGCCTGACTTTATTCCAATACCATGCTGTTTTGATAACTATTGCTTTGTAGTAAAGTTTAAAGTTGGGGAAAGTAATTCCTCCCATATTCTTTTTCCCAATGATTGCTTTAGCTATTCGAGGGTGTTTATTGTTCCAAATAAATTTCAAAAGTGCCTGGTCCACTTCTTTGAAGAATGTCATGGGTATCTTTAGGGGGATCGCATTAAATCTGTACAGTGCTTTGGGGAGTATTGCCATTTTAATGATGTTAATCCTGCCAATCCATGAGCAGGGTATATGCTTCCATTTCCGCGTGTCCTCTCTTATTTCTTGGAGCAGAGTTTTATAGTTTCCCTTGTATAGGTCCTTCACATTTTTAGTCAAGTTGATTCCAAGATATTTGAGTTTGTGTGACACTATAGTGAATGGAGTTGTTTTCTTAATGTCCATTTCTTCCTTATTAGTATTGGTGTATAGGAAGGCCATTGATTTTTGTGTGTTAATTTTGTAGCCTGCCACCTTGCTATATGAGTCTATTGTTTCTAGAAGCTTTTTGATAGAGTCTTTGGGGTTTTCTAAGTAGAGTATCATGTCATCTGCAAACAGTGAGAGCTTGACTTCTTCCTTTCCTATCTGGATTCCCTTGATATCCTTTTCTTGCCTAATCGCTATAGCAAGTACTTCAAGTGCTATGTTGAATAGAAGTGGTGAGAGAGGACAGCCTTGTCTTGTGCCAGAATTTAGAGGAAAGGCTTTCAGTTTTTCTCCACTGAGGACAATATTTGCCTCTGGCTTGTGGTAGATGGCCTTAACTATATTGAGAAAGGTTCCCTCCATTCCCATCTTGCTGAGAGTTTTGATCAAGAATGGGTGTTGGACCTTGTCAAATGCTTTCTCTGCGTCGATTGATATGATCATGTGATTTTTATTTTTCTTGCTGTTGATGTTGTGTATTATGTTGATAGATTTACGGATGTTAAACCAGCCTTGCATTCCTGGAATGAAACCTACTTGATCGTAGTGGATGATCTTCTTAATGAGGCATTGAATCCTATTTGCCAGGATTTTGTTGAAGATCTTTGCATCTGCATTCATCAGCGATATTGGTCTGTAATTTTCTTTTTTCGTAGCATCTCTGTCTGGTTTAGGTATCAAGGTAATGTTGGCTTCATAAAAGCTATTTGGAAGTTTTCCTGTTTTTTCAATTTCATGAAAGAGTCTTGCCAGGATTGGTAGTAGTTCCTCTTGAAAGGTTTGAAAGAATTCATTAGTAAATCCATCTGGGCCTGGGCTTTTGTTTTTGGGCAGACATTTGATTACTTTCTTAATTTCCTCAATAGTAATGGGTGTGTTTAGATATGCTACATCCTCTTCATTCAATCGTGGAAGATTATAAGATTACAAAAATTTATCCATTTCTTCCAGGTTTTCATTTTTAGTGGCATAGAGTTTCTCAAAGTAGTTTCTGATTACCCTTTGAATCTCTACCATATCAGTAGTGATCTCTCCTTTTTCATTCCTAATACGAGTTATCAAGTTTCTCTCTCTTTCTTTCTTTGTTAGTTTTGCCAGTGGTCTATCAATCTTGTTTATTTTTTCAAAGAACCAACTTCTGCTTTCGTTGATCTTTTGGATGGTTTTTCTGGTTTCCACTTCATTGATTTCTGCTCTCAGCTTTGTTATTTCCTTCTGCCTCCCTATTTTTGGATCCTTTTGTTGAGCACTTTCTAATTCTATGAGCTGCGTCATTAAGCTATTCAGGTATGCCCCTTCTTCTTTCCTGATGTGTGCTTGCAAAGCTATAAATTTTCCTCTCAGTACTGCTTTTGCTGTGTCCCATAGGTTCTGATAAATTGTGTCTCCATTGTCATTTGTTTTCAGGAAGGTTTTGATTTCCTCTTTGATTTCATCTCGGACCCACTGATTATTCAGTATGAGGCTATTTAACTTCCAGGTGTTAAAATTTTTCTTCTGTGTCCCTTTGTAGTTTATATATAATTTCAGGGCTTTGTGGTCAGCAAAGGCAGCCTGCAAAATTTCTATCCTCTTGATATTATGGAGATATGTTTTGTGTGCTAACATGTAGTCTATCCTAGAGAATGTCCCATGTACATTAGAGAAAAATGTGTATCCAGGCTTCTGGGGGTGGAGTGTCCTGTATATATCTACTAGGCCTCTTACTTCCATTTCTCTCCTCAGGTCTAGTATATTCTTGTTGGGTTTCAGTCTGGTTGACCTGTCTAGTGTTGACAATGCCGTGTTGAGGTCTCCCACAATTATTGTGTTGTTATTGATATTATTTTTCAGATCTGTCAACAGTTGTATTAAATATTTTGCTGGCCCCTCATTCGGTGCATATATGTTTAGGAGGGTGATTTCTTTCTGCTGTACATATCCCTTGATTAATACAAAATGTCCATCTTTGTCCCTTACTACTTTCCTAAGTATAAAGTTTGCATCATCTGATATTAATATGGCCACTCCTGCTTTTTTTTGGGTGTTGTTTGCTTGGATGATTTTCCTCCAGCCTTTTATTTTGAGTCTATGTTTGTTCTGACTATTCAGGTGCGTTTCTTGTAGGCAGCAGAAGGTTGGATTGAGTTTTTTGATCCATTTAGCCACTCTGTGTCTCTTAACTGGTGCATTTAGTCCATTGACATTGAGAGAAAGAATTGTCCTGGGAGTTAGTGCCATCTTTATATTAAAGTTTGGTGTGTTTGTTGGTAAGCCTTGTCTTAAAGTATGCCGTTCAGTTTTTCTTTTAAGAATGGTTTTGAGTCTGTGAAGTTTTTGAGCTGTTGTTTGTCTGTGAAACTATGTATTGTTCCTTCAAACCTAAAAGTGAGTTTTGCTGGGTACAGTATTCTAGGCGAAGCATTTATTTCATTGAGTTTTGTCACTATGTCCCACCACTGCCTTCTGGCCTTGAGTATTTCTGGTGAGAGGTCTGCAGTAAATCTCAAGGATGTTCCCTTAAATGTAATTTCTCTTTTCGATCTTGCTGCTTTCAGAATTCTGTCTCTATCTATGGGATTCGTCATTGTGACTAGAATGTGTCTTGGGGTGTTTTTTCTGGGGTCTCTTTTAGTTGGCACTCTTCGGGCATGCAGGATTTGATCACATGTATTCATTATCTCTGGTAGTTTCTCTTTAATGATGTTCTTGACTGTTGATTCTTCCCGGAGATTTTCTTCCTGAGTCTCTGGGACTCCAATGATTCTTAAGTTGTTTCTGTTGAGCTTATCATAGACTTCTATTTTCATCTGTTCCCATTCTTTGAGTAATTTTTCCATTGTTTGATCATTTGCTTTGAGGCTTTTTTCCAATTTCTTCTGCTGTATGTAATTGTTATGTATCTCATCTTCCAGTGTACTGATTCTATCCTCAGCTGCTGTTAACCTGTGGGAAATCTCAAACATGTTTTTCTTCAATTCATCTACTGAGTTTCTCAGACCTGTTATTTGATCTGAAATTTCCGTTTGGAGTTTTCTCATTTCTATCTTCATATTCTCCTGATTATTTTTAGTTTTCTCTTCTATACTTTGTTTGAGTTCTTTGAACATGTTCCATATTGCAACTCTAAACTCCTTATCTGAGAGACTGACTAGGTGGTTGATCATGTTCAAGTCATCAGAGTTGCCATCTTCATTCTCTATGTCTGGCACTGGCCCATGTTGTTTCCCCATTGTCACACTAGTACTGCGTGTTTTTCTACGTGTTGTGATTGTATTCATTGGCTAAATGCTGTGCACCGTCGCGAAGGGGAGCGGAGCAACCGTGCTCCTCTGGCTTCTCCCTTTCTGGGCGTGTCGACTCACCTCCACGGAAGGCTCACAGGAAGGCAGGCTGGCAGATGGGCTGCACCCAGGATGAAATCAGGCCAAAAATGCAGGACAGCAGAGTAGAGAGGCAGAAGGGTGCTGGCATCTGAGATCCAGCGAAGTTCAGTGGCTCCTCCCTTTCTGGGCGTGTCGACTCACCTCCACGGAAGGCTCACGGGAAGGCAGACTCCCCGGAAAGTTCACAGGAAGGCAGGCTGGCTGATGAGCCGCACCAAGGGTGAAATCAGGCCGAAAATGCAGGACAGCAGAGTAGAGAGGCAGAAGGGTGCTGGCATCTGAGATCCAGCAAAGTTCAGTGGCTCCTCCCTTTCTGGGCATGTCGACTCACCTCCACGGAAGGCTCACGGGAAGGCAGACTCCCCGGAAAGCTCACAGGAAAGCAGGCTGGCTGATGAGCCGCACCAAGGGTGAAATCAGGCCGAAAATGCAGGACAGCAGAGTAGAGAGGCAGAAGGGTGCTGGCATCTGAGATCCAGCAGAGTTCGGTGGCTCCTCCCTTTCTGGGCGTGTCGGCTCACCTCCAAGGAAGGCTCACGGGAAGGCAGACTCCCCGGAAAGCTCACAGGAAAGCAGGCTGGCTGATGAGCCGCACCAAGGGTGAAATCAGACCGAAAATGCAGGACAGCAGAGTAGAGAGGCAGAAGGGTGCTGGCATCTGAGATCCAGCAAAGTTCAGTGGCTCCTCCCTTTCTGGGCATGTCGACTCACCTCCACGGAAGGCTCACGGGAAGGCAGACTCCCCGGAAAGTTCACAGGAAGGCAGGCTGGCTGATGAGCCGCACCAAGGGTGAAATCAGGCCGAAAATGCAGGACAGCAGAGCCCCATGTTAATTTTTCAAAGAAGTACTCTGTACTAACTGGCATCATTTCTATTCAAAATTTTGTTGTTCATCACTGGCTCTCAGAACTTTGCCTGGGACCCAGAAAGTCCTTTGTAAATATGTGGTGAATAAGTAATGAATAAGTAAGTGCACATATCCAAGTTGTCTCAGCTAGCAGACTGAATGGTACTCAATACATGCCAAATATATGGCCCTGAGTAAGTCAAATTCACTTAGGAACTAAAATACCTGTTAGATTGCAAATTTGGCCAAATTTAAAGGTTATAATTATAGTCATGCTGCACTTTTCCTATCATATATTTAGAAAACACACACACATATATGTATATATATATATATATTTTTTTAGAGAACAAAATTATTACCTTGAGGATTAAACTACAAATTTTAGTAAAGTACTTAAATTGTTAAGCCTCCTACATAAGAGTGACTTCCAGCATAAGCAAATGAAAATAAACTCTTCACTCTCCTCTAGACAATGTGACAGGACTATTTGTAGAAAAATTGAGGCTTTTCTATTTATATATTAGTCCTTTTACTTTAAGTGTCTATTTCTAACTAGATTGAGATTATCATCTTCAAACATTAGTTTTACTCTTAAGGATGGTGACCTCTTAAGAATAATGACCACCAAAAAAATATGTCCATATTAAAATTTCTAGAACCTTTAAGTATTATTTTGCATGGCAAAAGACATGAGTGAGTTAATGGTATATCTCAGTATCTGAAGTGCAATAAATACCAATCATCCTTATTATAACAGAGGGATAGAGGAAGCTTTGACACAGAAGAATAGGAACCAAAGTAATCTTGAAAATAGAGACAATAATACCAAAAGTCAGCACAGGAATGGAGAGAGAGTTCAATAGCAAACATGTTCTTTACATGACTGAAACCTAATTACAATTGTATTTGTAATCAAGATGTTTAAATAAAGATATTAATAAAAAATTTTAGCATTATATTTTAAATAAAAGTAATTGATTTACACTCCATTGACATTGTACAGGTCAGATCCAGAATATGGTGCTTTATTCAAATTTTTAGCTATTTCTAAAAGATAGTTTCATATATTAAATATAGGATTACAGTTCCTGACACCATCATATTATAGAAATAATGTGAAAAACTATGTTTTTCATATACTCAAGTATTCTTGAAGCTAAAACTGCCTAGAAGAGTGCTTACTATAAACTATTCTAGGGATGATAATGACAAGGTTCCTGAGTGTAGGCCCTTATTATGATAGTTAGGAAGACTATAGGTATCTCAGTTCTAGCTCTAAGCCCTCTGCACAAAAAATACTGCCTACATAAAAATAAAAGTATTTATCAATTCAGAATGTTCTTCTTCATTCCTTGGAAACAAGGGGAAGCATTTACTGATTCAATTCAAACACTTGATTTTCTCTATGAAAAACAAGGACTTGGGATGGTTCCAATGGGAAAACTCATATGTAGGCTTTAAAGGAGGGGAAAATGGTGAAACCAAAACCAGAAAAGTACAGATAATAATGACCCAGTCCTGGTTTAGAAAGGAATTTTCACTAGCACAAAAAGAAAACTTTAAGACTTAGAATAGTCCATTATAAAGATAGTGTGGAACCATAAAAGACCTCAGATAGTCAAAATCATACTGAAAAAAATATATTTGGAGGCATCACATTTCCTAACTTGAATCTGTACTACAAAACCATAGTGATCAAAATAGCATGGTATTTAAAAAAAAAAAAAAGAAAGAAAGAAAGACGGGCCTGGAGAGATAGTACAGCGGCATTTGCCTTGCAAGCAGCCGATCCAGGACCAAAGGTGGTTGGTTAGAATCCCGGTGTCCCATATGGTCCCCCGTGTCTGCCAGGAGCTATTTCTGAGCAGACAGCCAGGAGTATCCCCTGAGCACTGCCAGGTGTGGCCCAAAAACAAAACAAAAAAACAAAACAAAAAAAAACAGAAAGAAAGAAAGACTTTTAAACCAATGGTAAGAATAGAATATCCAATGAGAAACCTCAACTATATGGAGAATTTATTTTTGACAAAGAAGTCAAGAAGATAAACTAAAGACAGCCTCTTTAACAAATGGTGTTGAGACAGTTGAATGACCATGTGTAAGAAATTAAAACTGAATCCATATTTTACACCTTACACAAAAGTCAACTCAAAGTGAGTCAAAGACCTTAATATCAGATCTCAGTCCATAAAATTCATTGAGGAACACATTGGCTGAACACTCCAAGACCTATACCTCAAAAATATCTTCGATGATTTGATGCCAATGGCAAGGGACTACATCGAACTAAAAAGTTACTGTATGGCAAAAGAAACCTAGGATAAAACTAAAAGACAGCTAAGCTAAATGAGTAGGGGAAAATATTTTCATTCAGCACATCAGTTTTCAAAAGCTTTTCAAAATACACAACTGAAAAGTATTTGGAAATGTATAGTGGGAGGGGGTGGAGTAGCACAGTGGCAGGGCATTTGCCTTGCATGTGGCCGGCCTAGGAAGGACCCGGATTTGGTTCCCAGCATTCCATATGGACACATGAGCCTGCCAGGAGCGATTTCTGAGCACAGAGCCAAGAGTAATTCCTGAGCGCTGCTGGGTGGGGCCCAAAAACAACCCTCCCCCCAAAAAATGAAAAGAAAAGAAATGTAAAATGGAGGCAGTATAACTGATACTGAGTGAGCCCAGGCAAAGAGATATACACTTAGCAACATTAAGGATCACATGTCATGCCATTGTTTAAAGTACTTTCAAAGGGTATACTCCAGAATTTTATTTCATTAAAAAAAAAAAAAAAAAAAAAAACTAGGTTGAGCAAGGAAGTACCTTTTAGTGAGAAAGCTATCTACAAATAAACTCTTCTTTGAAGTCTCAGTCTAAGCAGGAGTAGGTCAGCATTCTGCACATATTTTAAACTACCAGTATTTTTAAAATATACCAATTACTTTGCACAGTTGAAGTTCAAATCTATACAATTTAAAATATTCAGTTAGGTAACTTCAACTTTAGTTATTCATCATTAGAAGGTTGTTAACCTGCAGTCAAGATATCTAGTTAAGCAAAGATACAGGCCGGGTTTTGAAAGATTTATAGTTTTTTCCCAAAGGCAGAAGTGAATAACAATAAAAAATTTTGCAGGCAAATTGTTAATTCATATACATGAATTAAATAAAAAAGTAAAAAATCTAACCATAATAAACATAGTTAAATAGCTATTCTGTTCTTCACTGGTAAACAGGGCATAATAAAAATTCTCTGAGATAAAAATCAGAGCTCTTAGGTGGAGCCATATTTTAAGTGACAGAGGAATTTTCATCTTTTGCCAAATCAGTAAATGAGCCATCTCTGCCTCCTGTCTGTGTGGTGAAATTCTTATCCTGCTCCTAAATTGCCACTCCTAGAGCAGATATTTTGATGGGTTAATGCCACTACAGGATTACAAAATATCCTCAGGAAGATTCTATTAATTAAATGCAGTGCTCTCAAACTCTGTACCAAATTACCCCTTTGCAAGAAAGAAAATTCACAGAGGTTTTTCAGGAAATAAATTCTCAAACAAAGCACAGTAGTGTAAGTGATTGGACATCATGCCAACCACTAGCTCCAGTAAGTTCGGGTTTTCAACACTGGACTGGGCAATATTCCCTTTGATGGTATGGCATTTTTTTTCTAAACTACACTTTTAGCAATTATTGTAACAAAATAAATTGAGAGAGTCTAAACTGATTTGAGAAGTGGCACAGTGACCAGATATGCACATATCCAACTTTCTAAAAATGAGTTAAAAACTATTTTTCTTTAAATTTATGGTCACTTTTCAAATAACTACAAAATTTTAGTAAATAAATACCATGAGCTATCAAATTAGCTACCTTATGGAAAAATCGTGGCTACTTTGTTACAAAGGAATATTGAAAAAATGAAGGAGACCTTTATGGATCCACAAAGAAAGGTAGGCATCTAAGCAAACACCTCTTCAATGTTGGAAAGAATATAGTAAAGTTTCTCTTAAACAGATATTTAGACAAAGAGATCAGCTCCTGAGCTGATCTTCTCTTAAAGAAATCACAGAAAAAGCTCCAGCATTTCTTCATGAAGATGGGCCAAGTCAGTCCCAAATAGTATTTCATGGCCACATTTGCTTCTGAAGTGTTAAAGTGTAGAAGGGCAACTGTATTATGAACAACCTTGTAACCACAATATTTGAATAAAATAATTTTTAAGTGTAAGAGACAATAATGGTTTATTATGGACAGTCTACTAACATATGCCTACTACTAGCAGGCTAAAGGCATAGTTTATACCACCACTAGTCTGCAATCTTATATTAAGAACTTGGGAGTCAAGGCACTTCATAATAATTTATCACAGTACAAAAAATTATTTTTTTTCTGGACTACACCAGTGGCTTTCAAGGATTACTCCGGCCTCTGCACTCACAAATCACTCCTGGCAGGCTCGACAGACCATATGGGATGCCAGGGATTGAAACTGGCTCAACTGTATGCAAGGCAAATGCCCTACTCGGTGTGCTATCACTCCAGCCTGGTTAGCTTTTATAATTTGTTTAAAAATATAAACTTTCTTTTAAAAATTACTGCCGAACTCTTCAGTTTCCTTTTAGGTGTTAACAATTTGCATTCAAGCTATTCATCCAACACCCATCAGATAAGGGGCTAATGTCAGAGATATACAAGGTATTGATGAATTTAACAAGAAAAATATCTAACCCCATCAAAAATGGGGAGAAGAAATGAACAATTTCTCAAAGAAAAAATACAAATGGTCAAAAGACACATGAAAAAATGCTCTACATCACTAATCATCAGGGAGATGCAAATCAAAACAGCAATGAGGTACCATCTCACAACACAGAGACTGGCACACATCACAAAAAACAATCAGTTCTGGCAGAGATGTGGGGAGAAAGAAACTCTCATTCATTGCTGGGGGAATGCTGTCTATTTCAGTCCTTATGGAAAACATATGGAGATTCCTCAAAAAAACTGTAAATTGGTGGGAGAAGGTGCAAAAAATAAACTGAAAAATTGAGCTCTCATTTATCCAGCTATCCAGCTATACTACTCCTAGGGATGTACCCTAAGGACTCAAAAACACAATACAAAAATTCCTTCCTCACACCTATATTCATTGCAGCACTATTTACAATAGCCAGACTCTAGAAACAGCCAAGATGCCCATCAACAGATGAATGGCTAAAGAAACTGTGGTACATATACACAATGAAATATTACGCAGCCGTCAGGAGAGATGAAGTCATGAAATTTTCCTATACATGGATGTACATGGAATCTATTATACTGAGTGAAATAAGTCAAAGGGAGGGAGAGACACAGAATAGTCTCACTCATTTATTGGTTTTAAGAAAAATAAGACATTGAAATTCCCAGAGATGAGGGCCAGAAGGAACAGGTCAAGTTATGAAGCTCACCACAAAGAGGGGTGAGTGCAGTTAGAGAAATAACTACATTGAGAACTATCATAACAATGTGAGTGAATGAGGGAAGTAAAAATCCTGTCTAAAGTACAGGTGGGTGTTAGGGGAGGGAAGAGTTGGGGGCATTGGTGATGGGAAGTTTGCACTGGTGTCAGGGATGTTCTTTTTATGACTAATACTCAACAACAATCATATTTGGAATCATGGTGTTTAAAGATATTATTAAAAAATTAATAGGCATAAAAAAACAAACTTGCATTCAATAACTGAACCTCACCATCAGGTGGGAGCCTCAGCATAATCCATGTGTCTTAACTTTTAAAAGTAGACTTTTAAAATGCAATGCCATTATGAGCAAATAAATAATATTAAGTATCAAATCAAAAAAAGAATAAAATTATTATATTTCTTTCTGGAAAAAGTGTACTGTGTCTGGGTAATTTAATTATCTTTATTAGGCTAGAGAGATAGTACAATGGGTAAGGCATTTCCCTGGCATGCGGCCAATCCAGGTTTGCTCCTTAGCACCATATATGATCCCCCAAGAAATCACAGGAGTGATTTCTAAGCCCATATACAGGAGTAACTCATAAGCACTGCTGGATGTATCCCATAAAAAATTTAAGAAAAATTATCTTCACCAAATATGGGAACAAATGGAAAGTGTATACCTCCAGATAAAATATATAATGAGAAAAATACATCACTCCTGTTGAATTTTAGACAGAGAATGAATAAGAATCTGTCACTAATCCAAAATAAGAATATGCATAAAATACTGTACACTCCAAAAACAGTATTTTAGGGATCAGAATAATTGTACAGCAGGTAGATACCTTGCTTTGCATGCCACTGACCAAGGTTCAATACCTGGCACCCTATATGGTCCCCTGAACTTCACCAGAACTGATGATTCCTGAGTGTAGTGCCAGGAGTAAGCCTTGAGCAGAGCTAAATGCAAACAAACAAAACAAAGTAAAACTAAAGCAAACAAACAAAACCCCTAGAATTTTTTTAAATTAAAAAAATATTGGAAGAGTATATGTGGAGGAACTCTCGTTAAGGTATGATGTTGGAAAAATCCAATCATTGACTGTATAAAAAAATCATTGAGCCTTGAACATATATCTCACTTATCTCTGTCTCTTTTTGCTTGTCCTTTCAAGCCCGTTTTTTTCAAGCTCATGTTCTCTCTGATTAAAACTCTCTCTTTCCTCTCTCTGATTAAAACTTTCTAGATAAGTTTTGTTCAGCAAAAACTGTTACTTTATTAAAAATATATTAAATAAATCCCAGGTGCTACAATAAACATAAGTAATAAATAGACTCTAAAACTTCTCAGATTAAAGAAGCCTAGAGATATATGTAAACTTAATACCCAAACATAGTACTGAGGGAAGGGAAGGGAAGGGAAAGGAAGGGAAGGGAAGGGAAGGGAAGGGAAGGGAAGGGAAGGGAAGGGAAGGGAAGGGAAGGGAAGGGAAGGGAAGGGAAGGGAAGGGAAGGGAAGGGAAGGGAAGGGAAGGGAAGGGAAGGGAAGGGAAGGGAAGGGAAGGAGAAGTAAATGTTATTAAAGCCATTATTTATTTATAAGATTAAAATACAGATAGTATATTAGATAATTTTAAATAAGTGTGAATAGACTAATGTCCACAGTACTGTCATAACCGAGAATATACTTATATACAGAAAGATACGCTGAACTAAATAGCTAATTTAATAAAGGAATTTATTTTAAGTGATAAAAATTATCAATAGATTAATCTGGGAGGAAAAAGATATTTGTACCATCTTTTAAACGTTATAGATATTCTCTCCCTGTTCCCATACAGTGACTGTTGCAGTCTCTCAGATCACATACTTGGTTGGGAAGCTGAAAATCATACCAGTAGAATTCAAGATAATTCTCAGAGGGCATGAGGTGCACTAACACAGATCAAATTCAAGCCTTCACATGCCAGACAGGTGCTCTATTACTGAATAGCACCTCCAGACATTATGTCTAGGTATTATTATAGAAAATCTTTGTAGCTTTTCTATATTTTGATATTATTTTCAAGTAGGTTCATATTGGTTTGGGGCCATACCTAGCAATGCTCAAGGCTTATCCCTTACTCCGCAATCAGGGATCCTTCCTGGTGGGACTCAGAAAACCATATGGATACTGAAGATGAAACCCAGGTCAGTCATGTACAAAGCAAGTTCCTTACCTGCTGCACTACTTTTCCAGTCCCAACAAATAAGTTATTTTTAAAAGTAAAGTATTAAAAATATTAGGCCACAGAGTATTTTGAAGAGAAGGAAATAAATTGACTGAAAGAGGAAAAACACAAATATAAGAGGATAAAGGACAGGGGCCAAAGGATCTCAGTTACATTGGTAGTGTTAAGGACAGAACTAAATACCCAAGCCAGAGTCAGCAACAACAAACTCATGAGACCTACATTTCAACAACCAACATAAAAAACGGTCCTGTTATTCAGGCAGGCTGGGGGAAAGATATGGACTCTGGAGCCATTGGTGGTGGAATTGGTCTTGAAACACTTCATGTTAAACCCAACTATGAATAACTTTGTAAATCACAATTGTTTAAGTATAAAATTGTTTTAAAATATGTGTGCCACATATGGACACAAAAAAGCAACTGCTAGAGTAACTAAACCGGAACACTGCTTTTTAAGTATTAGCTAGACTTTTTGAACTTGTACTCTTTCCAGCACCAGTGTTATTTACGATTTTAGTCATGCTTTTTCTCATGAAAGGTCCTTCAGTAAGATTGGGGGAGGGAAGTGGACTGGAGAGACTAGTTCCCTGTGAGCAAGTAAATCAAATCCTAAAGCCGCTCACACCCTCTGCTGAGAGAGAACAAATATTTCTACTATTTATTATAAAAATGAAGTTTTTAACTACCATAAAAGTATTTCTGGATGATTAATAATATTCTATTTGTCAAAGAAAAGTACTTGAAGAAATGGTTAACTGCAAATACAGGCAATAAGAATAAAGGGCATCAAGCCAGGAGAGATTTCTGAGTGCATAGCCAGGAGTAACCCCTGAGTGTTACCGGGTGTGGTCCAAAAAAATACAAAAAAAAAAATCAATATTATATAGGTTTTTTTTTTGCCTGTTTTCCTTTATGTGCCTTATGGTTTCAGGTCTGAAATCAAGATTTTAATCCATTTTGATTTGACCTTTAAAGAAAGGTCTGAGTTCACCTCTTTGCATGTGATTCACCACTTGTTGAAGAGGCTTTCTTTGCTACATCTTGAATTTTTGCTTCTTTATAAAATTTAATTGTCTGTATAAACTGTGTTCTTCTAATTAAATTCTTTTCAGTATATGGAGGGCGGTTTAGGGCCACACCTGGCAGTGCTCAGGGTTTACTCTAGGCTCTGTGCACAGGGATGAATTCTGGTGGTACTTAGGGGATCATATATGTTGCCATGGATTGAACCAAGGCCAATTGCATTTAAGGCTTTAATCCCTATACTATTCTTTTTTTTTTTTTTTGGTGTTTGGTTTTTGGGCCACACCCAGCGGTGCTCAGGGGCTACTCCTGGCTGTCTGCTCAGAAATAGGTCCTGGCAGACACAGGGGACCATATGGGACACCGGGATTCGAACCAACCACCTTAGGTCTTGGATCGGCTGCTTGCAAGGCAAACACCGCTGTGCTATTTCTCCGGCCCCCTATATTATTCTTAACATCCCCTAACAATATTGTTTGTTTTAGTCATTTACCAGTTTGGAAAGACAAATTTTGAAGTTGGTACTACCAATATGTCACCATCTTTACAAATATTCAAAGCAGTCAATTAATTGTGCTATTAAAAAAAAGTATTCATCTTGAAATAATAATAAACTACTAAAAGTCAAATAAATATTGCACATTTCAATAGAACACCAATTATACTTGAATAAAACAACATTTTTTTAAGGAACACATGATGAACAGATTAATTTACCTTGAAGTCTGAAAAAGTATTAGGAAGGTGCTACATCATTCTTCCATTGGGGAAAAATTACCACAACTTCTCTCCTTGATATATAAAGTAATCTAAAATATAAAAGTAAAATTAAATAAGTTCAATTTTGTCTTAAGTTTTGGTATAACTAAAAGTTGTTTAATAATTTTAGTCTTTTAGAATATAAAATAAGAGACAAAGTATTCCCTAAAACTTAGTATCCCTAAATAAGGATAATCTTTTCCTGCCTCCTCCCTTTTTCAATAGCAAATGCAATGTATTTACATAAATAATGAATCCAGTTTTAACCTATATTAAGCCCATTTGTTAAAGTGAAGCAGAATCATAGTGTCTACAAAAAGAATTTCCCTTCTTTTTTTTTAATAAAATCTTCATTTAAACAACATAATTACAAGCATGATTGTAGTTGGGTTTCAGTCATAAACAGAACACCACCCTTCACCAGTGCAACATTCCCACAACCAATGATCTCTACCCTCCTCCCCCACCCCTGCCTCAAGACAGGTATTCTACTTCTCTAATTCATTAGCATTGCCATGCTAGTTGTTAGTGTAGTTAGTTCCCTAACAGCTTTCACCACTCTTTGTGATGAGCTTCATAATGTGAGCTAATCCTTCCGGCTCTTAACTCTATTGTCTCTGGGATTATTACAATAATGTCTTTTCTTTTTTTTTTTAAGGTCATAGATGAGTGAGACTATTCTGCGTCTATCTCTCTCCCTCTGACTTATTTCACTCAGCATAATAGAATCCATGTATATATAATTACATATATATACATATATACATAATATACATATATACATAACATATACATAATATACATCCATGTATAGGAAAATTTCATGACTTCATCTCTCCTGACAGCTGCATAGCATTCCATTGTGTATATGTACCAGTTTCTTTAGCCATTTCTCTGTTGAAGGGCATCTTGTTTCCAGAGTCTAGCTATTGTGATGAATACAGGTGTGAGAAATAGATTTTTGAATGGTATTTTTGTGTTCTCAGGGTATATCCCTAGGAGTGGTAAAACTGGATCATCTGGGAGCTCAATTTCCAGTTTTTTTTGAGGCCTCTCCATATTGTTTTCCATAAGGGCTGGACTAGATGGCATTCCCACCAGCAGTGAATGAGACTTCTCTCCACTTTCTCTCCACTTCCCCGCCAGTACTGCTTGTTCTCGTTCTCTGCGATGTGCGCCAATCACTGTGGCATGAGATGGTACCTTATAGTTGTTTTGATTTCTAAATAGCCCTAATAGAAAAGAAAGGTGCTTCGGGGGAGGGTGTGCTATCAGTCATTTGGCTTCCAATGAAGAATCACAACGCTACTCCCTCAAAAGGAATGCATCACTACTTTGCAATTATTTTCTAAGGCTGCTTGAAAGAAAGCACAAGAAAGCAAGAGCCTGTACACTGCATCAAGTGATAACAGAGGAATCTGCAGTGGAGGGGGGGTTACTGCAGGCATTGGAGTAGTGATGTGTAAGCTGGCAGCCTGGTGGGTGCATACAGCCTGGTCAGACCCTAACCCCACACCTGTGACCACTTAAGTTGAGCTCAAGGGAAATCTGATAGAGAAAGACTAGAAGATCCAGTCAGCCACTCATTCAGGACTTAAGGACCTCCCATTGGAGGACACAGCTTTACTAGGGGGCATTCAAACAGATGAAGGAAGTGGTAAGTAAAAACACTGGAAGCAAAGGCAAGGAAAATATTTTGGAAAGGAATATTCTAGAAAGCACTCCACTTGTTAGCTTTCACTTAGCAAAGGCAGAGTAGTTCCCTGAAATTTCTTCATGTCTTCATATCAAATGATAGCAAAAATATCTTTGTTTCATTTTTGCAGGACCAATGAATGGTCCCTCAAGCCCTATAATAGCCTTCACTGCAGATGTCAGGTATGTCATCTGATAGATCAAAAGGGGTAGCTTCTCAGACATCAGTGGATCGGTAACGATTTTGGTTCTTCCTCATAGATTTGGGCAGCATTGAGATATTGCCACTAATAAATATCCAGAAAGTATAGTGTACAGAGCTCAGATGCAGTCTAGTGGCAGGTGCCCATTTTATAGTGCTGTGGCTTTCTGCCCAGTGGCTCTCAGGCCCTCTTCTGCCTGCATTCAGCCATAGAGCAGCCTCTTGGCATTGCTACCTTCTTTGGCTGGATAATTAACCTGTGTTTAAATGGAATTCATTTGGCAGAAGGCAATGCTAAAGTGGAATAATCACTTGGATCTGAATTGCTTTCCATCCTTAACAAGTAATGTTACCCTGGCCTGCAAGCTAAAAGTTAGATGTGTTTATAATTTGACTTCCAGACTCACCTCAATCCTCCGCCACTTAAATCTTTTTTCTGCCTTTTAGTATATGCACCAGGTGACTTTAGAGGCAAAAATCGCTGACATGGTCATTACTGACATTCTTAATGACTATTCTTTCTCATCTAGATAAATTCAGAAAAAATCCACACCATCCAAATCAAATTATTTTCAAAAATGCAGCTAAGAAACCTATAATCATTAATAATCTAATTTTATTTAACAGTTCAGCAATTTGAAGAAAAATGTCTTATTCCTTTTTCATCTGTATCAGAAATCCACATTTATTAAACCTCTAAGTGCCTGGCTTCAGCAATGCCAAAATGCAGATTAAAGAGCCACAGGAGAGCTCAGCAACTACCTCTCTTTGTAGTGAAAGAATTTAAAAATTGCACCCCTTCTCCTGCCCCTTTTCAGTACTTTTTTTCCTAAGCAGTTCCACAAATTATATTCCCAAGAGAGGAGTCACCTCTCTAGCTAGTAATGAAAAAGGAAAGAGATTTGTAGGAATGTTGTCTGGGTCAACCCCTGTGGAAAATGAGATGGAGAGTCCTCAATAAATGTAGAATTGAATTGCCATATGACCCAGCAATCCCACTTTTAGATACCCACCTCAGAACTTAATAACAATCATTCAAAAGGAATATGCACACCATTATTCACTGCTGCAATAAGGTATCAATCAACCTAGGTGTTCAAGGATAGATGAGGATTATAAAGATGTGGTACACATACGCAATGCAGCTGCAAGGAATGATAAAATCATAAAATTTTCTAAAATCTGATTGGAATTGGAGGATACCATGATGAGTGAAATAGGTCAAAAGAAAGACATACACAGGATGATCTCACTTATCTAGGGCATATAAGATAATTGTATAAGAAAATGTAATGTAATAAAGGGGGGTGCCTAGATCATCCTTGGCCCCAGAACCCAGGGAGTAAAAGAACAAAGAATAAAATAAATCAAGATGAAAAGGAAGAAGATAAGAAAGGGAAGGGGAACAGGAGTCTGGGCTTCAATTATCCAAAGCACAGACTCAGCAATATTAAAAATACAAAATCTCAGTTGAAATTGGGAAACTTCAATGTGCCTGTCAAGATGGCAGGCAAGGAGTATAGGAGACAGGTTGGGGGTTTGGGGAAAGGTGGAGTATGGGAGCAATGGTGATGGTAGTTGACAATAGTGGTGGGATTGGTATTGAAATATTATATGGCTAAAACTCAACTATCAATAACTGTAAACCACGGTTCTTTAATTAAATTTAAAAAAAGGCAGAACCATATCAAGGGCCCCTTTAAGACAGAGGGAAATGAGAATGACCATCATAGAAAATTCCTGCAGAAGAATAAAAGGTTTGCTAAGAGAACCTGCTTATACATGAACTAATTCTATCCTCACAGCAATTCTATTGATTTGTATATTTATAGGACCATTTTACAAGTGAGAAAAATAAGGCTCAAACTTATTAAAACTTCCTGGTTTAAAGTCAAGATTCTTCTAATTTTAAATCTGAATGGAAAAAGGAATGTAAATTTTCATTTTTCTACTACACAACATTCCCTTGCTTTCAAGGTTTAAGCAATGGTCTTCAAACTACGGCCCACGGGCCACATATTATATTTATTCCCATTTTGTTTCTTCACTTCTAAATAAGATATATGCAGTGTGCATAAAAATTTGTTCATAATTTTGTTTTTACTATAATCTGGCCCTCCAACAGCGTGAAGGACAGTGAACTGCCCCCTGTTTAAAAAGTCTGAGGACCCCTGGAAAGGGTATGAAGCTTAAACTGTACTAGATTGTTTTAATGGTAGCATGATAAACAGTAAGCTGTCAAAGGTTGCCATTGAGGCCTTGGGAATATATACCCTCCCCAATTTCCTAAATCCCTCTTCCTTCATAAGAAATAATAGCAATAGAAATACACTTCTGCACAAATCATCCTGCGCATCAACAAAGCAGATAAGAATAATGTGCAAAAAAATAAATGTTAAATACAGAAAAGTAACTGTGAGAATGTACAAGTAACTTGTAAAGATACACAGAAAGCACCTTGCTTTGTGTTCAAATCAAAAAATAGTTTTCGAGTACCTAAATATTTGTGTCCAGATTTGAGGCCTTCTTTCCTTTCACCTGATGCTATGTGGATTCTCCACAGTTTGGCACAGAGGATGAGGATTATATAGGTGCTTATGTGGCTTTGCAAATAATAATTTTATTAAAAAGTGGGTAAGAACACTGATGAGAATACTATGACTGAAACTCAATCAGTAACAACTTTTTTAACACATGGTGGGTGATACAATTTTTTTTTTTAAAAAAAAGGGATGAGGGGATGAAAGTAGCTGGGCTAACTTTCAAGGAAAAATCAGATTATAGACTTGAGTTTTGGAATTTCCTGGATGGAATTCTAAAAGTTAGGAAATCTGTTCAATATCATCACAGCAGTAACAATACAGAATAGTAGTACTCAATAACAAATTTTAAACATGCTTAAAAGGGATACCAAGATTCACTGAAAAACACAAAAAGAGGAAAATTAGTATATCAAAATCAATTAAATTTTGGCAATGTAAGAAGCCATTGCATTAAAAGTATAATTAATAATGGAGAACCCTATCAATTTAATTTCTTAAGAACTAAAACACAATTTATTCTGATAGGTATGACAATTTCCATGCATATGCCTTCCTCATTTTCACAGTTGTAAACTTTTGAAACCTTTAGTCTACCTAAAAATTTTTTTCTTGGGGCCGGAGAGATAGCATGGAGGTAAGGCATTTGCCTTTCATGCAGGAGGTCATCCGTTCGAATCCTGGTGTGCCATTTGGTCCCCCGTGCCTGCCAGGAGTAATTTCTGAGCCTGGAGCCAGGAATGACCCCTGAGCACTGCCAGGTGTGACCCAAAAAAAACACAAAAAAAAAACAAAAAAAATTTTTTTTCTTTTAAAATAATACCTTTATTTAAACACCATGATTACAAACATGATTGTAGTTGGGTTTCAGTCGTAAAAAGAACACCCCCTTCACCAGTGCAACCTTCCCATCACCAATGTCCCCAATCTCCTCCCTCCCCCAACCCCACCTGTATTCGAGACAGGCTTTCTACTTCCCTCACTCATATGTACTAATTCTTAAAATTTAAAAAATCACAAGAACTAAAAACCTTTCTAGTTAAACTCTCTAAAGAGAACAAATGAGCACCAAAATCTAAGAGTGAACAGGCATTACCAACTGAAGTTGTCTGGTGATATTTTTGTTGTATATATCTAATTATATATGTCTTCAAAGTTGATAGTAATGCTTTATTGATATAAATTATCAATGGGAGTGTCTGGATTAATCAAACTTTTGCCACTGTGACCCCTTTTTACCTGAGAAATTATTGCACAAACCTTTATATCGATACATAAAATAGGCATACAAATTACGCATTTGCTAATGATAAATAATAAATTTATTTTAAACATTATTGTACCATATTCAGTACAATATGAAGTTGAGATCCAATACAAGAAGCTAGGTTCTGTATAAAAGTACTGAAGAACAGCAGAGAGAAAGCCAGGAACAGTACAACCAACTCCTAGAGTTACCTTTCTCCTGTGAAGTTCTTTTACTATACCCTTTAACACAGTCCTCCTACTTTAAATAGCTACTAAAAATAAAATTTTAGTACACAACTAACCTTAAAAGTTATTAATTGTTCTCCTCAAATGTTTCTCTTCTGCTATTCTGTGAAATGGGAGAATTCTATGTCTTAGGTCTGAATAAATAAGAAACTGACTAAATAAGAAAGTAACTTGTATTGCTGACTGTTCCACTATAGTAGGCCAATTATTTCCTCACTTCTGTTTCTTTCTGTGATTAATAGGCATAATCTTACTTCTCCTAAACTGACCAACACTCCAAAGAAAATTATGTCGCCAAATTACTTGAAGTCTCCTTGAAAATGTGTATATCTGTTCTGGACTTTAAGAGTATCAACTAATGTTTTCTTAAACTCTTGGCTACCTCTCTCCCTAGCTAGGTAGTCAGGCACTGTGAGGACCCTGTATGAGCTCATCATACTGACAATAAGTGAATCAGGAATTAAACAAGTCACATGATAAACAGGGATAAAGTGATATACTATTACTTTATGATAAAAATTGGCTAATTTCTTAGGTAAAACCAGGGCACAGAGGTAGCGCAGACTATCATTCTTTTTTTTTTTTTTTGATTTATTGATTTATTTTTTTTAATGCATAATTTTTTTTTATTTAAACACCTTGATTACATACATGATTGTGTTTGGGTTTCAGTCATAAAAGGAACACCACCCATCACCAGTGCAACATTCCCATCACCCAAGTCCCAAATCTCCCTCCTCCCCACCCAACCCCCGCCTGTACCCTAAACAGGCTCTACATTTCCCTCATACATTCTCAATATTAGGACAGTTCAAAATGTAGTTATTTCTCTAACTAAACTCATCACTCTTTGTGGTGAGCTTCCTGAGGTGAGCTGGAACTTCCAGCTCTAAGACTATCATTCTTGCCTCCAAATCCACCAGCAATATAATGTCACCATACCCTTTTGCATAGGCACTCTAAAAAAAAGGGAAGTATTATGCACATAAACAAGCTCTTATCTATTAGGGATAAAAACCCATACTTTTTATAATGCAGTGTCACCTCCAACCCTGAGCTTGTATCATGTGGACCCAACTTAGTTAGACTCCAGGCGTTTGGACAGCGACCAATCCAGAACCCCAGATCCTGGAAGTGGAACGCTGGTTCCAGTAACAGCACCAGAAACCAAATTCCTCCCGGGGAAACTCCAAATACCGGCCCGGCACCAATTAGTACAAGTTTTAACATGATATCCTGACATGAGGAAACGGCAACAACTTGAGCTAAGAGAGGGCTGCTCTATCTCACCACCTAATGGTATGATACAATTGGGAGACAATTTTGCCCTAAGCAAAAACCAAAATTACTATTTACAGAAGACTGACTTCGACAAACATGGTCTGGACAGAACCTATCGAGGGACCAATGAAGAAGTTCCTAGCCTAGGCCTTGGCCTAGAATTTGTACAAAAACCAAGATCCCTAATTCCAGAGATCTGACTTTGACAACTGCAACCGAGCAGAAATTCTGGAACCGTGCTGCAAGACTATACCCAAGGCTCTGTCCTAGGATCTGAACAAACCCAAGACCACTAATTACAAAGACTGATCACAACAACAGTGATGAAACAGAACCCTTAGAACCATAAAGAAAAAATCTCCCCTATCCATTACCCTATGTCCTACTCAAATGACAGAGCTCCAGCTACAGAGATGCCATCACCCACATCTGAGTGGAAAGTTTACCCGCAGGATAAAAAGACCTTGGGGTGTTATAAACGAGTGAGTACGGAGCCTGTAGGTGTTCCCATGACAGTATGCTTCAGGGGTGGCTCTAAACTCAGGAAACTATAAGGGATGCCAGGGATTAAACCTGGGTTGGCTATATGCAAAACAAGCACCCTACCTGCTGTGCTATTGCTCCAGCCATACAGTACCTTAAAAATTTTAATGGAAGACATTCAAATTACAAAAATATATACAGTACATTATAGTACAGAGAATTAGGTAGCTACCTTCCTACCAAGTGAATTAAGATACAATGAAAATCAGTCATCAACAAACTGGAAAAGATTCCAGAAAATAATCACATCATGCTAATAACATAAACTTGGACTTCCAGCTTTCAGATTGGGAGAAATTTTTGTTATTGATAAACCAATTTCTGGCATTAATAATTAAGTTACCTCTTGTTATAACAATACCAAATGACTAAAACATTATACAAAATATGTTAAAGATTTCAGACAAGTCCATAACTTCTTGTTCTTTGTTTTCAAATCTGTAAAGTGGTTGGTCTAAATCAGTGATTCTCAGTGAGGAAATAATGTTCAATTATTGTTTTCTTAGAGCTAAGTACTATTCCGTTGTGTATATGTGCCAGTTATTTTATTCAGTCAGCTGTTCTTGGATAGGTGAGCTGTTCCCAGATTTTCATAGGAGTATGTAAATGATTTTCAGAAGAGTTTTTTGGGCTCTTGGGATAAATGACTAAAATAAGAATTGTTGGCTCAGCTAGGAGATCAATTCCTACATTTTTTAAGTGTCTATATTGTTTTCCAGAAAGACTTAACATTCCCACCAGCACTGGATGAGCACTCCTTTCTCCTTGCATCCCTGCCAATAGTGGTTGTTTTTAATCTTTGTGATATGAGACAGTCTCAATAATGTTAAGTGATGACTTAGTGTTGTTTTGATTCAGATTTTCCCTATGTTGTTTTTCTCATATGCCTTTTGGCCATCTGTATTTTTTCTTTGAGAAAGTGACTGTTCATCTCTTCCTGAGCCCCCTTCATTTTTGGTTCTTGTGCCTCAGAAGCTATCAGGGTTTATTCCTGGCTCTGTACTAAAATAATAACTCCTAGGGGTGTCTGGTGGGCAATAGGGGTAAAGAAAGCAAACCCAGGTCAAGTGCAGGCAAGGCAGATGCTCTCTCCACTGTAGCATAGCTCTGGCCTTTACCCTCCACTTCTGATAGTATTTATATTTTTTTGTGTAAAAAATAACAGTGCCCTATATATCTTAAATAGTAACCCTTTGTCAGATAAGTAATGGAAAAAGATTTTCACCCAGTTTGTGAGATATATTTTTATTCTGGTCATCATTCTGTTGCAGTACAGAAATTCTTAGTTTGATGTGAATCATTTCCTTGTCTTTGCTTCTGTTTGTTTGTTTGGGGAACTTTTTTACTTTTTGGCCAATGACACTGAATCACTTACAATGTCTCTAGAATCAATCTCACAAAGGTTCTACCTATCTTTTCTTCATTATAATTTATAGATTCTGCTATTCTATCAAAATAAATAATTCTGTGTGTTTATTATTTCATATACATTTCAACAGCATTTGATCTAGGTCTTTTCAAAATGTCATAGTATTTTAATTGAGACTTCATTGATTGTATAATGCTTTGGGCAAAACTGATGTTTTGATAATATTGACAATATTGATCCTTCCAATACATAAACAGAGGATATGCTTCCATTTCATTGTATCCTCTTTTATTTCTTATAGCAGTTAAAGATTTTTGGGTAAAAGTCTTTCACCTCTATTGTTAAGATGAATCCTAAGTATTTGATTTTCTGAGGTACAAGTGTGAATTATATTTCTTTTTAATGTATTTCTCTTCTATGTTTTATTTCTATATAGAAAATCTATATATTTCTGTGCATTGATTTTATCCTTCTGCTTTACTGTACATTGCTATTATTTTTAGTAACATTTAATAGAATCTTTATAGTTATCTAGATATAGTATCATGTCATCTGCAAAACATGAGAGTTTGACTTCCTATTTTCTAATATTGATCTCCTTATCTCTTTGTTTAACTGCTATGGTTGGGACTTCTAATGAGCAAGTAAAGAATTGGGGGTATATAATTTAAAAATCTGAATGAAATTAATGCCTCAACAAGAATACTTTATCTGGCTAGCTTATCTTCTGTTTTAAAAGAATGACACAAAATTTCACAGACAATCAATTACTTATGAACTTACAAATTTAAGCTTAGGAACATAAAATAAATTTTTCAAGAAGCACTTAAAGAGTGTTTTCTCTAAAAATCAAGGCAAACCCAACAAACACATATAACTCCAACAAAATAAATCTCAATTGGCAATAAATCTCTCCATATCAATAAACTAATTCAGTGTAATTAAACTAAATTCACCAAACAAAAATCACAGAGTGACAGAAAGAATCAGAAAAACATACTCAACATTCTGTTGCCTATAAAGACCTGTGCAATAAGAATATCGGTAATTTATTTTTCAGTGGTGTCTCATACTTGAAGATGGCTTTAGATTTGCTGTGATAGAGAGTTCTTCCTGAATTTTCCTGAATTTTCTTCTATGGTTTCATGTCTGATATCAAGGTCTTTCATCTATTTTGCTTTGACTTTTGTGCATGATGTTAGAAAGAGGTCAAGCTTCCATTAAGAAGCAATAAAAACCCTGCATCAATATCTAATAGCACAGCATAAGCAGCTACTAAAAAAAAAAAACTCAAAAGTATTAGAAGGATGAAAATAATAACCTTAGAGTAGAAATCAGCAAAACTTATCTATGTTTTAAAGAATAAAAAAGATTTATAACTCGGGCCGGGCGGTGGCGCTAGAGGTAAGGTGCCTGCCTTGCCAGCGCTAGCCTTGGACGGACCGCGGTTCGATCCCCCGGTGTCCCATATGGTCCCCCAAGCCAGGAGCGACTTCTGAGAGCATAGCCAGGAGTAACCCCTGAGCATCACTGGGTGTGGCCCAAAAACCAAAAACCAAAAAAAAAAAAAAAGATTTATAACTCATCATCAAGAGTCACAAAGAGAGAAAATCTAATAAATCATAAATGAAAGGAAAACATCATATCAGATATCATAGCAATTAAAATGAGCATGAAAATATTTATGCCATGGAATTGGAAAACCTAGAAGAAATGAATACATTTTGACTCCAAGGTTGAATAAAAAGAAAACAGCAGCTGAACAGGCCAACTATTATCAAGAAATTCAAAGTGGTTAACAAAAATACCCTGAAAACAAAAATCAGAAACTAGATGGGCGTTCTTCTAAACCTTTAAAGAAGTACTTCGTTTTCCTCTTTGGCTCTTTTAGAAAGTTTAAACATAAATCCTTCTATGAGGCAAACTTACCCTAATACCAAAAGAACTTACACAAAGAAAGTAAACTATAGACCTATATAATTGATAAACACTGATGCAAAGATCCTCAACAAAAATGTCATTAAATGCAATAAAAAAGTATCAAAAAGATCATACACTATGGCTCAATTGACATACATAATTCAATCAGCATAAAACAACATATCAATAAAAGAAAAAATTAAACAATCATACAAACAGATGCAGAGATAGCATTTGATAAAATCCAACATAGTGAAAACTCAGCCAAATAGGAATTGAAGGAACTTTCCTCAATATAATTAAAGCCATAACTGCACTGAGGACTATCATAACAATGTCAATATGTGAGGGAAGTAGAAAGCCTGTCTTGAATACAAGCAGGCAGAAAGGAGATAAGGGCATTGGTGATGAGAATGTTGCATGGTGAAGCGGGATGTTCTTTTTATGACTGAAACCCAATACAACCATGTTTGTAAATATGGTATTTAAATGAAAATATACATATATATATTTAATTTTAAAGAGGTAAAAAAAACCTATACAAAAGGAACTACAAAACACCATTTTCAAGAAATTAAAGAGGAGCAGCACTATTTACAATAGCCAGACTCTGGAAACAACCAAGATGCCCTTCAACAGATGAATGACTAAAGAAACTGTGGTACATATACACAATGGAATATTATGCAGCCATCAGAAGAGATAAAGTCATGAAATTTTCCTATACATGGATGTACACGGAATCTATTATGCTGAATGAAATGTCAGAGGGAGAGAGATAGATGCAGAATAGTCTCCCTCATCTATGAGTTTTAAGAAAAATATAAGATATTCTCACAATAATTTTCAGAGACAAAAGAGAGAAGGGCTGGAAGTTCCAGCTCACTACATGAAGCTCACCACAAAGAGTGATGAGTGCAGATAGAAAAATAACTACACTAAAAACTATCATAACAATGTGAATGAAAGAGGGAAGTAGAAAGCCTGTCTAGAGTTCAGGTGGAGGTGGGGTGGGGAGGAGGGAGATTTGAGACATTGGTGATGGGAATGTTGCACTGGTGAAGTGGGGTGTTCTTGACCCAACCACAACCATGTTTGTAATTAAGGTGTTTAAATAAAGATATTAATTTCTTTTTAAAAAGAAAGTAAAGAGGAGTAAATGAAAACACATCCTCTGCTCACGGATTGAGATATTAATATCACTCAAATGGCAATACTTCCCAAAGCATATTTCAGATTCAATGCAGTGCATTCTAGGCCATTTTTTAAAAAAATTTTTCAAAAATTATATAAAATGCTCCTGAAATTCATATATATATTCACATTCACATATAACTAAGTAATAAATAATAAATTCACATATAACTAAAACAATATTTTGGGGAAAGAAAATAGGAGGCATCATTTTTCACAACCTAAACTCTACTATAGAGTGGCAGTAATTAGAATGGCATGGCTTTGGAATAAAGAGAGATACTCAGATCTTTGGAACAGAATTGAATAGCCTGAAATATATCCTCAGGAATCTGATATGTTCATCTTCAATATAGGAGCAAAAATATGAAGTGGATCAAAGGACGCCTCTGCAGCAGTGGTGTTGAGATTGGTGCATTACATGCAAAAAACTTAACTCAAACTACTTTCTACCACCATGTACAAAATTCAAAGAAAAGAGTATTAAAGAGATTGATATAATATTTTAAACCATATGGTACAGAGGATATGATGTAGAAATAATTCTTCATGACAGTAAAGCTAAAGGCATTTTAAAGGATGAAATATCACTGACCAAGCAAGTGGAAGCAAAGATATATAATGGAACTACATTAAATTAAGAAGTGTCTACACCTCAAAGTACCAAGGTACAAAAAACACTCATATGATAGGATAAATTATTCACCCAATACCATCTGATAAAGACTTGATATCTAAATTATGTAAGGTATTGGCAGAGCTTCACAAGGAAAAATTCAACCCAATCAAATTGGGTTAAGTTATGAACAAGAATTTCCTCAAAGAAAAATATAAAGGGTCAAAAGACACATGAAAAAAAGAATCTCTACATCATTAATGTACATGTAAATCAAAACAATGATGATATGTCATCTAATACCAAAGACACTGGCACACATCATAAAAGCACAAGAACTGATGCAGATGCTGGAAGCAAGGGACTCTCATTCACTGCTTATGGAAATGTAGACTTGTCCAACGTTTTTGGAAAACAATATAGATAGTCCTCAGAAAAAAAAAACTATAAATGAAACTTCCATTTGGCCGAGTCATGCTGTTTCTTGAAATATACCATTGGGACCCAAAATACAATTCATTGCATCACTAGTCTCAATAGCCAGATCAACAACCAAAGTCTCCAAGAATAAAAGAGTGAATAAAGAAACATGGTACATTGACACAGAAATGGAATGGTCACACTCATCTATAGGATTTTTTAAATCCATAGTATGAGAATAATACTTAAAGACAATGGAAATGATGTGCTGGAAGTTCAGGAACAGAGCAGGAACCACTATTACAATATTAGTTGGGAATGATAACTCAAAATAAACTAGGAATTAAAAGGAAGCTAATTGATATGCATGAAACTCCTTTAGTAAAAACATTGCAAACCACTATACATAAAAGTAATTAAAGGGATGAAATAAAGATATATAAAATTTTTCTGCCATAGAGGCAAGCTGGGGGTGGAGATTAGGAATGAGGGGAGATGGGGAAACTGGGAAAACTTTTGGAAAATGAACGCTGGTAAAGGAATGGATGTTGAAACATGGTATGACTAAAAGTCAAACATCAACCACTTTTTAACTATTTCATATCTCACGATTTAATAAAAATAAAATTTTAACATTTTACAAAATTAAATGACCTGGAGATTGCCATAACAAGTGAAATATGTCAAAATGAGATAAACAAATACTTAATGCTCTTATTCTTTTGTGGTTTATAAGTAAATTAAACCAAGAGGAGGTACTTCATGCAATGAACAATCTATACACTGACAACAGAATTGGGGTCACCAAGAACAGGAAAGAGTTGAACTTAAAGAGTCAAATAAACTGTAGTGGAGGAATATCAGTACTTTGCTGATGAGCATGATACAGCATTTAACAAAAGCAAAGAAATATTGACACTTATGCAAACTAATGTAATATCAATAAAATTAATTACAATAAAAATCAAATATAAAAATTAATGTCACCTCTTGGACTGATAGTTCAACTCTCTAAATAGCAAAATAAACTCACTCCCAGAAAGAAAGTTCAATAAAACCAGTTCATCAAGGATATGAAGTCTCAAGGAATAGAAACTCTGTACACAGAACAATGCAAAAGAAAACACACACTTAAAAAGCATCCCAATAGAAGCAGCCATATGGTGAGGACAAAGTGTGTGGTTCAGAAGTTCCAGGTTTAGTTTTGATGTAAGCTTGGGAAAATCACCTGCCAAATAAATATTTAGACCAAATAGCTACCAATTTACTGTCTATTGAAGAAACCACTTTATTTTCATTATTAATATAAAAGCTACATTTAATATGTTAATGTAGGCTATCCAGTTTCATACAGACTTAGTTTTATTATTAATTACTACATTCCCATACTTCTCAGGCAGAGAGCACTTAGAAAAACATAAAGTTTGTTTTTTTAGTTTTTTAACCATTTCTCTGGCTAAATCACTACCCTCTATAATACTAAGTCCCTATTATTCTGGTACCAAAGCTTGGTTTTTGATAATAATATTATAGAGACACTGGCACTGGGATATATGAATGATTAAGAGAGACTTATGATGATAAAAAGTCATTATAACAATGGATTTGTCTTCTAAATGTACTCTCATTATTTTGCAAATGTATTACTCTTGTTGCATCAGCTTTTTGGTTTATTTCATGCTATGATTCTCCTGCAAGGGTATTGAGAACATACTGTCTGAATTTTCACCCCCCAAAATGTAACATTAACAGAATAAATATTTCACCATAAAAATTGAAAGTATGTCTAAATATTTATAATTAAATTTATTCAATCCATTGGTTTATATATTAATTTAAAGATTTTTCTTGTGGGGCTAGAGAGATAGTAGAGAGGTAGGCTACTTGCCTTGAATTGCAGCTGGCCAGTGTTCAATCCTTAGCATCCAATACGCTTCCCAAAGCACTGCCAGAAGTAATTCTTGATTTAGGATTTATCCCTGAGCACCTGTGAACAAAAAAGAAAAAAATGTTTTAAAGAAAGTGGAAACCAGGAGCAAATTTAATCTAATACTAAAATAAATAAATCAAAATAGTGCTGACAAACTTTATTTTGAAAATATAAAGACAAAATTAATGGTGGTTACTCTACAATTACTATATAGTATTTATTCTATATATTGGGTAATGATCAAATGGTAAATAAATAAGGGAAATGGATATTTAATCAATACATATTTAAAACATTAAAATGTGTTTTCAAGCCAGAGAGATAACTTATCAGGCAAAGCACTTGGATGTGGCCAACCTAAGTTCAATTCCAAGTATCACAGAGCTCTGCCATGAGAACAGAGCCAAAATTAAGATCTGAGCATATCTGGGTAAAGTTCCAAAACCAAAATTTAATTAGTTAATTTGATGCTTTTATTCTATACAGTGGTCAGTTATGCAAAATCAAGACAAAGACTGAAAAAAAGAAAGAAAATGGCTGTAGCAATAAAATGGAATGGATGATGAGCAACTATTGATATTAACATAGATGATAATTATATTGAAAGAAAGAAGCCAGGACCCATTTCTTTAAGATTCTAGAAAATCAGTTTTGCCTATGGATGCAGAGGAGGCAGGAGGAACCAGAAAGTCTATGATTACCAAGAGGGGCACAAATAATTACCTGGTTCACAACCATGCTGTGGTAATGGCTTCATGTCACATATTCAAACTAATCCAACTGTATTTTAAATATGCATTCATTTTTAATTATACCTCAATAAAATATAAAATTATTAAATAAAGAAACAAAAATATGTTACCACCTCAGAAACAATAACAAAGGGAAGTGAAGGGGGAAATAAGCTATTGAGGAAAGATTTCTCATGTTATAGTTTATTATTAAGAGATTTTAATATTCAATTAAATCTATCTGGGCATCTACAGAGAAATAATAACTTTAATCAATCAATAAGTATTATTTTGGGGGGGGACAGACAGGGCTTAACAAGCTATCTTTATACATTATATGCAGGAGGCCTAGATTTGATACTTGGCACCACTTTATCCCTCCAGCACCACAAGGAGCAATCTCTAGCACCTGGGAGCAATGCCTACGCACTGCTGGGTGTGAATCCAAAGTGATAAAATTAATTAATGTCTTTTTTGTTTGTTTGTTTTTTGGTTTGGGGCTACACCCGGTGCTCCTCAGAGGTTACTCCTGGCTCTGCAGAACTGAGCCCACTGAACCCAGGTCCATCCCGGGTCAGCACGTGCAAGGCAAATGCTCTACTGCTGTGCTATCACTCCGGATCCCTAATGTCTAGTTTTCTTAAGACCTATGACAGAAGTTATTTTAACTGTTCTCAGAATAATAATAATAATAATAGCTAGTAATTATTTAGCATTTACTATAAACTGGGCTCCTATAAGATTTATTCCCTCAAACCCTTATCTAAGGATGTAACCAGTGAGTACTGTTGTTATCTTCCATTTCCCAGATGTGAAGTCTGACATTTTGGAGAGCTTAAATAACTAGCTTAATGTCATCTGCCATCCCAGTGATGGAGCTGGAATATGAATGAAGGTGATCTGATTCCAGAGTCATATCCTTGAAACTAAGCTTGTCTCCCTCTGTTAAACACACTTATGATTTGATGATTTAGATCCCTGCATTAAATGGCTATTTTTCTTCTGAAGGCTAATCTTTGTATAGCCAACACACACAAAAAAAAAAAGTTGGCAATGAAGTGATAGTGGAAGGTAGGGGACTTGAAGCAAGCAGAAGAAAGAGAAAAACAAAACAGAAATCAACAGATTTGGTTTTAGTCACATCTTCACTGCTAACTGTAAATTTAAATCAAGAATTCATATAAATCTGTCAAAGACTAAGCTCTGTGAATCTGCCAATCCTCTATTTTAACTTGTATTAAAATTTTCCATTGGAGGGACTAGAGAAATAGCACAGCATGGAAGGCAAACTTTCTTGCTTGTAGTCGACCTAAGTTCAGTCCCAAGCACCACAACCCTTGAGCCTCTCAAGAAGTGATCTATGAGCACAGATCCAGGAATAAACCCTGAGCTTATCTGGGCCTGGCACAAATACAGAACCCAAAATGTATCCACAAGGCCAAGAGATAATACAGCAGGTAAGGCACTGACTTACAGGCCGAATGGCTTCAGTCTGTGGTACCACATATGGTCCCCTGAGCACAGAATCAGACATAAACCCTAAGAACTACTGGGTGTGATCCAAAACAAAAAAATCACATATTGTCAACAATAGTGCAGATATAAAGCTTCCTTAAGTCCCTGAAACACAATGTTGCTCCTATACCAAGCAAAAAAAATTTATTTAAGAAGTATTCTGTTCTCAGGGGATAAGCACAGTTCATTGAAAAAAATTCCCTCAAGTACAGACTACAATATTCTGTGTACTTCATTCACTGAAAGAGCACTTTAAATTGGTTGGGCTTGTGACCGGAGTGGTGGTGCAGTGGTAGGGCTTTTACCTTGTATGAGGCTGACCTAGGACAGACCACGGTTGGATCCCAGGCATCCCATATGGTCCTCCAAGCCAGGAGCAATTTCTGAGCACATAGCCAGGAGAAGCCCCTAAGCTGGGTGTGTCTCAAAAGCCAAAGGGGGTGGCGGGATTGGTTGGGCTTTTATGTGAGAATAACACTTTCTTTCTCCCCTTTCAGCATCAAGTTCTTGTCCAGACAGATCAGTTCCAACTATCATTGTCCTAGTAGATCCCTCTCTTCTCTAACTGCACTCACTGTTGTTTGTGGCAAGCTTTCTACTCTGGCTGGACATGCATGGCACCTCTCCATTGACAATAATGCAGACCACGGTGTCCAAAAGAGAGAGTGAAAGAGAGAAGGGAGAGAGAGAGAGAAGGAAAAGAGAGAGAGAAGGGAGGTAGGGAGGAAGAAAGGAAGAGAGGGGAGAGAAAGGGAGGAAGAGTGAAAGAGAGAAGCAAATTGTCTGCCCTGGGAGGGGGAACCTGGAACATAGGTGGCAGTGGCAAGAAGGGTGCACTGGTGAAGGACAGTGCTATTGTATAACTGAGACCCAACGATGAACAAATTATATATATGGGATCATACCAAGCAGCACTCAGGGCTTTTATTCCTGGTTCTGTGCTCAGAAATCACTCCTGGCAGGCTCGGGGGACCACATGGGATGCCAGGATTCGAACCATCGTCCTTCTGCATGCAGGGCAAACACCCTACCTCCATGCTATCTCTCCGGCCCCTACAATTTTGTAACCATAGTGTTTAAATAAAGCAATTAATATATTTTTAATTTTTTAAATAAAGAGGTGATTCTTATGACAGATGTGGATTCTCACACATGTATACTCAATGGCACTGTCTATCTTATCCATACTATGAATAAATAAAATCCTATTATCAAAAGTGATTGTTCTCTCCTTGCACTAAAATCACATCATTTTCTTTTTTTAATGATAGATTTTGTGACTCTTTGGGGAAACAGAGCAACTAAAAAAGTGCAGTTGTAAGCCATTTTTGCCTTTATGGAACTTTCTCCTTTACCATGAAAAAGGAAGAAAGAACAGCAGGGGGGGAACGCAGCTGAAGGAAAATTCAATTTCTCTCATAAATTTTCATATCCATATTTTGCGGTGTTGAGATGGCTTGAAAATTATTTCTGGGAAAAGTGTTTCTCATGTGCGAAAACTACTTCCACCAGCACTGGTGAAGTGAATTCATAATAGGGGTCAGAGAGATAGCATGGAGGTAGGGCGTTTGCCTTGCATTGGTTCGAATCCCGGCAACCCATATGGTCCCCCAAGCCTGCCAGGAGCGATTTCTGAGCACAGAGCCAGGAGTGAGCCAGGAGTAACCCAGGAGCACTGCCAAGTGTGACCCAAAAACCAAAAAAAGAAAAAATGATTCATAATAAATCAAAAATCAGTCTCCTCTTTCCCATGTGAAACAAGAGATTTACAAAATTTACTTTCAGCCCTCATCACTGCACAAACACAAGTGGATGTATGACCATGATGCTCTCCTTTCTAATTTTTGCTCAAATTCCCTGTACAATTATTTATTCCCTCCATCTGACCCTTTAAATATAGCACTATATTATTGTGCTACTAAAAGAGCCATCTTTCAGCTGAAGGTTTGCATTATTATGAGAGTCAAGCATTTGAAAATTAAGTTAATTTTCTGTTTTGAACTATTTCTCTGAGGTTCAATATGAAAATGAGATTAACAGTTCAAAAACCATAAACATCTGGATATTGTTTGTTATAAATTTCCTGGTAGTTCTCTCCAAACAGGTATTACTAATTGGACAAATCCAAAGACAAATATGAGCTTAACTTTTTCTTTATAGTCACTAATACTGAGCATCAAGGGTTTTATTTATTAAGAGACAATTTCAGACAAATTATAAAGTATTTGCTTTCTTTGTTTTTTACATGTCTTCATATATTTAAATGTATGTATTGATCATTTACTGCATGCCAGATACTTTATTCAATAATCCTGCCTGCCTCATAGGCAATTTAGAGTACGTCTACTTGGTAGATAATTATTCCAGTAACACTCTATTGCTTGTCACTTATTTTTACTGACCCTAACTTTTAAGCAACTTTGACTCAAAAATATTTAATTTTTATGAGATATAAAATTAGTAATAACAAAACAAAATGTGTGTCTTTTAAGCCACTACATAGAAAACAGTAAATACTATTCAGGAAAAAAAAGCAAAAATAATACCAGGAAATTAAAATGGCCAAAGGCACATAAAATTGCTCAACATCATTAATAATTAGGGAGATATAAATGATATATCTCACATCACAGAGACTGGCACACATCAAAAAAGTACAAGAGCAACCGGTGCTGGTGCAAATTCCGGGAGAAAGGGACTCTCATTCACTTCTGGTAGAAATGCCGACTGGTCTATCCTTTTTGGAAAACAATAAGAACAAACCTCAAAAAAACTGAGCTTTTATTGATCTCATCAAAACCACTACTGAATATACCCTAAGGATCCAAAAATACAACGCAAAAAATGCTCCTGCATTCCTATGTTCATTGCATCACTATTCACAATAGACAGAATCTGGAAACAACCCAAGGATCCAAGAACAGATGAATAGATAAAGAAACAGTGATTCATCTATACAATGGAATAATACTATGCAGCTGTTAGGAAAAAATGAAATCATTAAATTTACTTTTATATGGATAGATATGGAGTCTCCTTCTGAGTGAAATATGTCAGAAGGAGAACAGACATAAAATGACCATGCTTATTTACATTATATAAAAAACAGTATGATATTAATACCCAAAGGCAATACAAATGATGGCCAGAAGGACTGGTCATTGGTAGGAAGCTCGCCACAAAGAGGAAGAAGTGCAGTTAGGTCAGAAAAGGGACCATTATGACAATGATAGTTGGAAATGATCATTCTGGACAATCATCATTTTTTAATTATGCATCTGATAGTGATTTAATTTAAAAAAATATCAAGGATCATATAGAGTAGATTATTTTTAATTGACTAAATAAGCCTGCTCTTTCAGACCCCTGTTCTCCATTGAACACATATCTCTTTCTGCTTTTTCCACTCTGGAGAAGTCCATGTTCTCTCTCGAATGTATATCTATTCCTCTCTTTCTTTCCCCTAATATCTTTGTAAGTAAATTTCATTCAATAGAAACAATCATTTTCAATGAAAGTAGAATAACTTAAATTGACAAAAGATAAAAGGAATAGTATAGGGGTTAAGGCGCTTGATTTATATAACCTCAGTTCAATACCTGGCATCATATGATATCCTAAGTATTCCTATGAGTGACCTGGGCACATAGCCATGAATAAGAGCCCTGATCACTGCAAGGTGTGGCCAACCTGGCTCCAATATAAGAAAACCTTTAAAATATAACAATAAATGTTAATGAATAAAATAGCCCCAACAAAGATTAAGATTTTCAGCAACTTTTCATATGCAATTTATAAATCAAACAAAACTAAAAGAGCTGAATATTTGAAGGAAAAGGCAGAGCAAAATGTATATAGAAACCACAGTGAAAAGAAATTTAGTTGGCAACATTTGTTGCCAGAGACCAAACCCTAATATGGAATTCAGTAGGACAAGCCAGTCTGTGTGGCCTGAATATGTAACCTAAGGCATTAGCTATTAACTAAGCCCCAGAGCTCAAAAAAATACCAGTGTCCTATCAGTCAAACATTCCAGGAAGCTTGTGACATCTTTGAAGCTTCACTAGCTTAGAGTGAAACGGTTCCTGTGTTTCTGATATAAAGATAGCATCCCACAGGATGCTCCCTATAAAGATTGTCTGTAATGCGTGCTGTTCCATCCTGCCTTTGCTCCACCCCCTGTAAAAAGTGCTTAAAAGGAACCTTTTGCTGATCAATAAAGTGAAACCTTGACAAGCCTCCTGTTGCTTGGTTCCCTTCTTTCCCCCGTTCTTTTTCAGGCTAGACCCTCTCTACACCCACGAATAACTTGTCCTGCAAGCCAGGACAATTTGTAAACAAAATTTTACAATAAAATTTGAGTCAATAGAAAATTTACCAGGAGAAAGAATATTCCTAAGTGTTTTGTTAGGTGAAAATCATGTAAATGGGGAACAACAGCATGACATTAGGAGGCCAAATAATAGAAATGGGGGGGGGGGGAACACAGGATGAAAACAAGTGTGAAAGAAGGCCAAAGTTGGAGAAAGATTGGGAAAGATTGATATAAACTATACAAATGAATTTTTTAATTCTGTGCCCCCTAAGCACATATTACTTTCCTACTGTAGTAAATAAGAAGGCAAGAGAACAATTAACTAATTTATTCACAAATATGTCCTAAAAAGAAAAAGAGTTGTCATGGTTGAAAAATAATTTGCCAGCATTAGAGGAAATTCTGAACAATAATTTCCTAAAACATTATTTTTGATTTTGGGGGCCACAGTAGGTGACACTCAGGACTTACTCCTGGCTCTGAGCTCAGAAATCACTCCTGGCTCGGGAGACCAAATGGGATGCCGACGATGGAACCCAGGTCCTTCCTGGGTCAGCCACATGCAAGGCAAATGCCCTACCACTGTGCTACCGCTCCAGCCCTCTAAAACATTTTAAACAAAATCAAGCTTAACAGAATAGCTTCACAAAGTATCTTTATGATACAAAGCATTTGTTTGTATCAATTTTATGTATATAGTTTAATATGTTAGGTATATTAATAGTACTGATTTATGTAAACATACTATTTGTTTAATAATCTTAAGAAATAGATAAAATTTTACAGGAGAGATTCAATAAAATCACCATTCTCTATATGCTTTAAGTGAAGTTTGGATATCAGCCACAAGTGAAAAATAGTCAGATCCCAGTTTATAAAAAATGTTCATAAATATGATATATTCTCATATATATTATATATCTGAAAATAAAATTTATATGTTTTATATACTCTCATATATATGCAAAAATTATAGCACAGGGGTCAGGGTAACAGAACACTGTGTAGGGTGCTTACCTTGCACACAGCTATTCCAGGTTCAACTCCAGTCACCTCGGATGATCCCCTAAAACCCACCAGGAGTAATTCCTGAGCTCAGACTCAGAAATAAATACAGAGATTTGCCAAGTATGCCAAAAATAACAAAAATTACATATATATAATATATAACACTAAAGTTGAAGTTGCATTTGGAATAATAAACATCCACAAATAGCTAATGCAATCATTGGGAGTAAGAAGATGGGAGTCATCATTTTGCCAAATTTTAAAATATATGCAAAGAAATAGTCATTAAAATGGTTTGGTACTGGAATAAAGACAGACTTTCACAAGGATGGAATAGATTTGAGTATTCTGAGACTAGCCTCCAGGACTATAATCAATTAATCTTTTTTAATTAATATCTTTATTTAAAACCTTGATTACATATACAACTGTAGTTGGATTTCAGTCATGTAAAGAACACCCCCCCTCACCAGTGCAACATTCTCATCACCAATGTCCCAAATCTCCCTCCTCCCCACCCAACCCCCCTTTATACTTGAGACAGATTTTCTACTTTCCTCATTCATTCACATTGTTATGATAGTTCTCAATGTAGTTCTCTAACTGCACTAGGGAGCAAGAATATGAAGTGGAGCAAGAAAATCCTCTTCAACAGTGGTGTGGGGATAACTGATCAACGACAGCAAAAATTGAAATCAGATCTCTCTTTAACATCATGTACAAAGGTCAAATCAAAATGTATTAAAGACCTTGATATCAGACCTGAAACCATAAGGTACATAAAAGAATAGGCAAAACACTACATGCCATTGAAACTAAAGGCATCTTCAAAGATGAAACACCACTGTCTAAGCAAGTGGAAGCAAAGATAAAAAATGGTACATTAAACTGAGAATCTTCTCACTTCAAAGGGAACAGTGACTAGGATACATAGACTACCCAAAGAATGGAAGAAACTATTTACCCAATATCCATTAAGGAGTTAATATCTAAGATACGCAAGTTACTGTTAGAAAAAATATCCAAAATAGGTGGAAAATGAACACATGTTTCTTCAACTAAGAAACGCAATTGGCCAAAAGTCATATAAAAAATTCACCACATCATTAAACATTAGAGAAATTCAAATCAAAACAACAATGAGACAATCATCTCACTCCACAGATTCTGGCACATATCACAAAGAACAACCAGTGCTTGATGCAGATTCAGTAGAAAGGGATTCTCTTCACTGCTGGTGAGAATGCCATCTAGTCCAGCCTTTCTGGAAAACAATATGGATAGTCCTCGGGAAACTGGAAATTGAGTTCTTATATGATCCATCAATACCACTCCTACAAAAACACAATATAAAAATGACTCTGCATTCCTATATTCATCACAGCACTATTTACAATAACCAGAATCTGCGAATACCCAGGTGCCTGAAAATAGATTAGTGGCTAAAGAAGCTGTGGTACATCACAATAAAATACTATGCCACTGTTAGGAAAAATGATGTCATAAAATTTGCTAATATATGGATGGACATGGATTCTATTTTGCTTAGTGAAATGAGACAGAAGGAGAGGACAGACATAGAATAATCTCAATCATTTGTGGTATATAAAAAATCAGGCAATATGATAATAATATCGAGGCAATAGTGATGAGGGATAGCGAACCAATCTATGGTAGGAAGCTTGACACCAAATGTTGTGAGTGCAATTAGAGAAGAGAAAGATCCAAGGTAACAATGATAGTTGGAACTTATCATTCTGGACAAGAACTGGGTAATAAAAAGGGATAAAGTGACATGTATTGCACCATTTAATTAGAGATAGTGAAAACCAGTGTCAAAAAGAAAAGAGAGAGAGAAGCAAAATGCCTGCCCAGTGACATGTGAGGAGGAGGGTCAAGGGAAGGGGAATCAGGGACATTGGAGGTGGAAAAAGTCCCCTGTGAAGGGTGGTCTACATTCTATGACTGAAACTCAAGTATGAACAATTTTGTAACCAGAGTGCTTAAATAATTTATTTAAAAGAAAAAAGAATTGCAATGTGACATGTAATTACAGAAGGCTTGCATTACAGTCAATAACAGTATTCTATTCTAAAACACTAATAAAGTTCAGCCTAGGATTTGCAGAGAAGTGTAGTTTAAATTTAAAACCTTTGTTGAACTTAGTCCATTAAAGAAGTCTTACTGTCAAATTATCCTCAGTGTAACTGTACATCTCTGTAAAGCAGTAAAATTAATATTATATAAACATAAAGAAAAATATTTTATGTTTTCAATGTCTTCAGTGAAATCTTTTCTGAAGATAAAAGTATGATTTTATGTAAATAATGTTTTGTAATATATAATATAAAACAAATATAAAATTTTAAATAAAAAACTTAAAAACTTGTATTTAATTATTCTAAATAAAAATTTGTGACAGAGCAGTCCTACTTTTAGGGAAAAATAGTTGCCTGGTTTATTTTTAAATCATTTAATAAATATGATTAGATCTCTTTTATAGCATTCAACTTTTCATTCTCTCAGAAACCTTAGCCCTTAGAGGTTCTCACATAATGTTATTACCACAATTCACATTCTCCATGCTAAAATCTTACTTTACAGAGAAAAATTTTAGTAGAATAAGGCAATCTATTGGACAGGCAAATTTCTCATCTCTCAGTCACCTGACAGAAGTGTGCTGAATGCCTCTTCCAAAGTATAAAATTTTATGATGGAGCTACTATTCTTGCCCTCAGAACACACACAAATGATTGATTCATCCATCTACAAGTCATAAAATATGGAATGTGAACAAAAATAAAAAATAAATATGGAATGTGGGGTCATGGGCAGGGTATTTTATGAGAAGGAAAGAATATCAGTTAAGATATAATCAGGCTCACATCCAAGGTCATGAAATGAAAGAGGAGTATAGAAGAACGTGAATGAACATAAGAAGAATCTTCTGAACAAGGGATTCTTGAAACAGCGGAGGCATGAGAAATTATGACAGAGTCTAGAGGCTTGCACAGAAGTTCACATTGGAAAGTAATGTTCACTATGGAAAGTAAACACAGATGAAGAAATCTTCATTATGGGCAATAATAGACATTCAAGTATTAAAGGAACTGGTCTTTTGTGATTTAAAAAGTTTATTATAGGAGCTATAAAAAAGCTTCGAGAAAAAAATAAATAGTAAAATACACATTCATCTCCAATGCACCTGGGAAATTCTCAAAGATAACACATAGTGGAACTCAAAACATAAGTCCATAAAATCAAAAGGCTAGAAATTGTATTAAATATCTTCTTGGACCATGATGAACTGAAAAGACAGTAAATTACAAACAAATGGATGAATAATTGGAACACATGAAAATAAAAGAGTCCAATGGGTCAGAAAGAAAATCAAATGAGAAACAAATGAGAATGAGTGTATGAATTATGAGAATTTGTAGGACAGAGCAAAAGTGGCATTCATCAGACAGGATAAAAGTAACTACAAAATAACTAAACACCTTAAGAAACTGGAAAATGACCCCCAAAATGAGCTGAAGTAAGGCAGGAGAAAGGAAATAATAAAACTTAGAGCAGAGATTAATTAACTTGAAACACACAAAAATGCAAAGTAATCAATTAAAGAAGACTTTGTTCTTTGAAAAATAAACAACATTGATAAATAATTAGCAATACATAAATAAAAAGAGAATCTAATAAACTGAATCAGAATGAAAGGGGCATTTCACAACACACTACATAAACTCAAAGGGTAATCAGATACTATTTGAGAATCTTTACAGTGTAAAGTTTACACCATGAAATAAGAGAAAATAGAAGAAATAGATAAAAAAAAAATTTTTTTTTTAGTCTCCTAAAACCTCCCAAAATCGAACCAAGATGATCTGGAATACTTCTATGAAATGGTAATCAAAAAGTGTTCTAAAGCAAAAGCTTCAGCTCAGATGAATTCACTATTAAATTTTTTCAGACCTTTAAAGAGGACCTAATGCCGATCCTTTTTAGACTCTTCCAGAAAAGTGCAGAAACAAAAATAGTACCAGTTTCTCTAAAGCTAACATCAAACAAAAGCAAACAGAGACACAACAAAAAAGAGAATTACAGGCCAATCAAGATGCAAAGATCCTCAACAACATACCAGTAAACAGAATGTAATACTTCATTAAAAAGGTCATACACCCTACTAGTAGGATTCATTACAGAGATGCAAGGATGTTTTAGCATATGCTAAATTACACCATTATCAAGAACTAAAAATATAATAATGATATGATCATATCAATAGAAAATATTTGAAAAAAATCTTGTACCTGTTCATGACCAAAACTTTCAACAAGAAGGAAATTGAAGAAACTTTCCTCAATATAGTCAAAGCCATGTAACACAAGCCCACAGCAAATATACTCAATTGGGAAAAACTAAAAACTTTTCCTCTGGCATGTAATAATGTTGCACACTCTCACCATTTCTGGAAGTACTGGAAGTACTTGCCATATCAATCAGGAAAAAAAATATCAAGGACATCCAAATATGAAGGGAAGAAGTCAAGCTCTCACTGTTTTAAGATGACATGATAATATATTTAGAAAATTAACTTGACAAAAATATTTTTCAGAAATAATAGGTTTGTATACAAAACTGGCAGGCTACAAAATTAAGCAACAATCCATGGCTTTTTACATATACAAATAATGAGAGAAGATAGACATATTTATAAACAATCACATACACATTGTGCCTACGAAAATCAAGTACTTGGATCAACTTAACTAAAGAGGTGCAAGACCTATACAAAGAAACCTATATGAAGCAAAACAATGTTTCTAGAAATAAAGAGGGCTGAAGGAAATGGAAACACATCCCAGGCTCATGGATGTTATTGGGTTACTGATCCTAACCTAATCAATAATTGTACTCCATTCTAGGGTGTGATCTGGTGATAGTGTATTGGATTATCCCTTCCTTGGTATTCTTCTCCCACCCTAGGGTGGTACCTGATTCTTTGTGTGTGTGTGTGTGTGTGTGTGTGTGTGTGTGTGTGTGTGTGTGTGTGTGTGTGTGTGTGTGTGTGCTCAGTGCTCAGAGGTTATTCCTGGCTCCAGGTTCAGAAATTGCTCCTGGCAGGCACGGGGGACCATATGGGGCGCCGGGATTCGAACCGATGACCTCCTGCATGAAAGGCAAACGCCTTACCTCCATGCTAACTCTCCGGCCCCGGTACCTGATTCTTGTCAATAAAAGCAGGGGTCTGAGGAAGGCAGGGATGCATTCTTCAGTCTTCTTCCACTGAGCTGCACTGCATCTTAGGAGCAGAAAGCTTGGGTGGTTTGAATTCCTTGCTTTAGCACTGGATTTCCTGAACCCATTCTTGTACCTCTTCACTGTGTGAATTATTTCCTGTGGATCTCTATAATTGAAACTGTTCCCCCCACCCCCCGGGAACTGCCTTTCCTGTATGGGAGCTTGGTGGGAATCAAACCTCAACCAATCTTCTAGAGAACGTGAATATTCAGATGGGGAGAAATAAAATCACTAAAACAGCAATACTTCTCAAAGCATTATACAGATTTAATGCAATCTTTATGAGTACCCATGCCATTTTTCAAAAACTAAATCAAACACTCCGAAATTAATATGGAACAATATATTAAAGTATTATGAAACTAATAATTAAAATGTTTCTAATAATACTAATAATTAGAATGCTCCATGACACTGAAGCTAAAGGCATCTTCAAGGATGTTATACAACCTTGACGAAGAATGTCATATTGAATAGAGAATTTTAGAAGAAAGTTATAGTCTCTGTAACTTTTCTCGAGAACACTGTTGACAGTGTTTATGACAGTGTTTGTATGGCACCAGTAAACCTCAGCTGCTGTGATGTTTTCATCAGATATCTGTATTGTTCAGGAGGATAAAAATAATGAACCATTTCATTTTATGAGTGGTCTTTCACTCAGTGGCAAAATTGTTACAGAGATGTCTTATTGGATGTTCACTTAAATTTAATTATAGAAGACTAATTAATAATGTCAATGTATCACTATGATACATTGAAAGGAAAGTGCTTTGTAAAGCATTTTATTTGTGTGTTTAAGTTTTTTTGTTACTAGTTTCAAAAAATATCTATTTCCATGGAAATATCTAAAATATTTGTCACAAAACTTTGAAACCAATTAAAATTTAATAAGAAATTCCTGTCTTCTTTGATTTACATTGTACGATTAGCTCAAGGGTCCCAAAACTACAGTCCATGGGCCACATGTGGACTACGAGCTGCACTCTCTGACTCTCCTCTTCTCTGCCTCTTGACTCCTCGCAGGTGTCCTCAAACTACAACCCATAAAAAGCAGGCTCACAGTTCCCATTGAAATACTGCTAAGTTTGCCAACCTTTCTGAAAAACAATATGGATTTTTCCTTAAAAAGCTGAAAATTGAACTCCCATATGATTCAGCAATACCACTATGAATACAAAAACACAATAAAAAATTTCCTCTGTACCCCTAAATTTATCACAGCACTATTTACAATAGCCAGAATCTGGAACCTGGAAATAACCAAGGTTCCCAACAACAGATGAGTGGCTAAAGAACTATGGTACATTTACACAATGAAATACAATGCAGCTATTAGAAAAAATAAAGTCATAAAATTTGCCTAGACATAGACGGTCATGGAGACTATTGTGATGAGTGAAATGAGCCAGAGGGTGAAGGATAGACTCTCACTCATCTGTGGAATATAAGAAAAATAAAAGACAGTATGGCAATAATTTTCAGAGACAATAGATCTAAATGTTGGAAGGACCAGTTCATTACATGAAGCTTGCCAAAAAGCTCTGAGTGCAGCTAGAACACTAACCACAATGACAACTACCATGACAATGATAGTGAAGAAGAGAGGCAGAATGCCATCTGAGAGATAGGCAGGGTGTTGAGGTGGGTGAGAGAAAAGCCACACTGGTGAAGGGTGGTGAACATTCTATGACAGAAAGCCCAGTATAAAATTTTTTGTAAACACAGTGATTAAATAAAAAATAAAAAGAAATGGCCCTAATGCACTGTCGCTATGTACCTTAAATACAATTGTGAAAGACTTAGAAATCATATTGGCCTTAATAAAAACTATAAATAAATAAATACAAAAATACATAAATAAATAAATATGAAGAAAGAAAGAAAGAAAAAGAAAGAAAAAGAAAGAAAGAAAGAAAGAAAGAAAGAAAGAAAGAAAGAAGAAAGAAAGAAAAGAAAAGAAGAAAAAAGAGAAGAGAAAGAAGAAGGAAAAAGAAAAGAGAGAAAAAAAGAGAAGAAAAGAAAGAAAAGAAAGAAAAGAAAGAAAGAAAGAAAGAAAGAAAAGAAAGAAAGGAAAGAAAGAAAGAAAGATAAAAGAAGAAAGAAAGAAAGAAAGAAAGAAAGAAAGAAATGAAAGAAAGAAAGAAGAGAAGAGAAGAGAAGGAAGAAGAAAGAAAAGAAGAAAGAAAGAAAGAAAGAAAGAAAAGAGAGAAAGAAAGAAAGAAAGAAGAAAGAAAAAGAAGAAAGAAAGAAAGAAAGAAGAAAGAAGAAAGAAGAAAGAAAAGAGAAAGAAAGAAAAGAAAGAAGAAAGAAAGAAAGAGAAGAAAGAAAGAGAAAGAAAGAAAGAAAGAAAGAAAGAAAGAAAGAAGAAAGAAAAAATAAAGAAAGAAAGAAAGAGGAAGTAAGGAAGGAAGGAAGGAAGGAAGGAAGGAAGAAAGGAAGAAGGAAGAAGGAAGAAAGAAAAGAAAGAAAGAAAGAAAGAAAGAAAGAAAGAAAGAAAGAAAGAAAGAAGAGAAAGAAAGAAAGAACGACAGAAAGAAAGAAAGAAAGAAAGAACGAAAGAACAAAAGAAAGAAGAAAGAAAGAAAGAAAGAAAGAGAGAAAGAAGAAAGAAATAAAGAAAGAGAGAAAGAAAGAAAGAAAGAAAGAAAGAAAGAAAGAAAGAAAGAAAGAAAGAAAGAAAGAAAGAAAGAAAGAAAGAAAGAAAGAAAGAAAGAAAAGAAGAAAGAAAGAAAGAAAGAAAGAAAGAAAGAAGAAAAAGAAAGATGAAGAAGGAAGGAAGGAAGGAAGGAAGGAAGGAAGGAAGGAAGGAAGGAAGGAAGGGAGGGAGGGAGGGAGGGAGGGAGGGAGGGAGGGAGGGAGGGAGGGAGGGAGGAAGGAAGGAAGGAAGGAAGGAAGGAAGGAAGGAAGGAAGGAAGGAAGGAAGGAAGGAAGGAAGGAAGGAAGGAAGGAAGGAAGGAAATATTGATAAGTTTGTTGATTTAACTTTGTTATTCTTTATTTTAAATATTGTATTTGTTTCTGGTTTTTTGGATTATTTTTACTTCAAAATAAGATATATAGGGGCCGGAGCAGGGGTGAAAGCAGTTGGGCATCTGCCTTGTGTGTGCTAACCTAGGACAGACTGCGGTTCAATCCCACAGCATCCCATATGGTCCCCAAAGCCAGGAGCAATTTCTTTTTTTTTAATCTTCATTTATTATCATTATTATTATATTTACCTATCTATTTTTGGTTGATTTCTTTTTTTTTGAATGATAAAAGATTTTTTATTGAGGATGAGAGACAAATGAAGTTTTCCAAAAAATTAAGAATCTGCAAGGACCTTTTAGTAAAAGGATTTTTTTTAATTGTTTAGATTGAGTTTACTCAATTCTAATTTTGCAGGAATAATAGCTTCTCTAAATGCATAACAGTAATTTTTTATTCTTTTTTTTTAAACACCTTGATTACATACATGATTGTGTTTGGGTTTCAGTCATGTAAAGAACACCACCCATCACCAGTGCAACATTCCCATCACCAATGTCCCAAGTCTCCCTCCTCCCCACCCGACCCCCGCCTGTACTCTAAACAGGCTCTGCCAGGAGCAATTTCTGAGTGCACAGCCAGGAGTAACCCCTGAGCATCACTTGGGTGTGGCCCAAAAAACAAAACAAACATATATAAATAAATAATAAGATATATGCAGTGTGCATATTTACAATAGCCAGCATGTAGAATTTTGCTCATAGTTTATTTTTAAACTGTAGTCTGGCCCTCCAACAGTCTGAGGAACAGTGAACTGACACCCTGTTTAAAACGTTTGAGAACATCCGACTTAGATCAAAGTAGGGACTTGATATATAGTATAGGGATTAAGATTCTTGACTTGAATATAGCTGACTCAAACTTGATCTTGGCATCAAATATGGTCCCCTGAGTTCTTCTAGGAATGATCCCTAAACACAAGGACATAAATAATCCCTAAACATAGCTAGGTATGGCCAATCTCTAGCCCCAAATATTTCAGTACCAGTTGCCCATGATCTATTTCTGGTATTCCATCTGCTACTTCAGAACTTAAAATTTCAGATTTATGTTATTTTCTCTGCATAGAAATTTTTCTCTTTTCTTTCTTTTTTTTTTTAAGTTTCGTCTTGTCTTAAAAGGGATGACTAGTTACTGATAACAAGTTATGGGAGAACTTCTTTTAGTGCAACTATTCAAATTAGGCCAGTTGAACAGAATCACATTTTTATATGGGAGTGATAAAAATCCCGAGTTTCCCATCTTATGTCCATCTGGCCTCTCATCCCAGGTGTGTCACTTTAGGGACCTGAAATCTGGAGCTGTACCTCTATGCTCCAGACACCAAACTCCACTTGCACAGCTCCATATTCAAGCCCATATGTTCAAAAGTTGCAGTCCTGTCATCCTTCTGCATTTTCATCTGAGACTATCCTGATATCCTTCTGCCCTTGCATCCCAGGTTCATGACCCTTGTTGCAGGATCTGATATCTGGAACTGAAGCTCTATGCAGCAGATTTCCCACCCCCAGCTCCCCTTTCAGACTATAGACCCGTTTTTCTTTTTGACATCCTTCTTCCTCTAACAAGTGCCTAGGCAAATCTCCAAGACCATCAAAATGCCTGAGCCTGTTTTATGACTATGGACACTATTTATTGATCAGAGGAATAATACACCAAGAAGCTCTAACTCTAATCAACATATATGCACCAAATATTGGATCAGCAAAGTATGTAAAACTTTTGCTTAAAAATATAGTGCATCATCCTAGAGATGGGTCTATATTAAACTGAGAAGCTTCTTCACCTCAAAGAAAATAATGCCTAAAATACAAAAGCCTTCCACAGAAAGAGAGAAGCTATTCAACCAATGCACATCAGATAAGGGGCTAATATCTAAAATATACAAGGTACTGACAGAATTAACAAGGAAAAAACATCTAACCCCATCAAAAGGTGGGGAGAAGAAATGAAGACAATTCCTCAAAGAAGAAATACAAATGACCAAAAGACACGTGAAAAAAATGTTCCACATCGCTAATCATCAGGAAGATGCAAATCAAAATAACAATGGGATACCATCTCACGCCAAAGAACAAGAACAATAAGTGCTGGCAGGGATGTGGAGAGAAAGGAACTCTCATTCACTGCTGGTGGGAATGCCATCTAGTCCAGTCTTTATGGAAAACAATATGGAGATTCCTCAAAAAACTGGAAATTGAACTACTATATGATCTAGCAATACCACTCTCTAGGGATATACCCTAGAAACACAAAAACGCAATACAAAAACCCCTTCCTCATGCCTACATTCATTGCAGTGCTATTTACAGTAGCTAGACCCTGGAAACAATTAAGATGCCCTTCAAAAGATGAATGGCTAAAGAAACTGTGGTACATATACACAATGAAATATTATGCAGCCATCAGGAGAGATTAAGTCTTGAAATTTCCCTACACATGGAATCTATCATGCTGAGTGAAATAAGTCAGCGGGAAAGAGAGATAGAGAATAGCAGTAGTCTCATCTATGGGTTTTAAAAAAAATAAAAGACATTGAAATAATTCCCAGAGTTCAGAGCCAGAAGGATTGGCTCAAGAAGCCAAATAACTATGCTGAGAACTATCATAGCAATGTCAATCAGTGAGGGACGTAGAAAACCTGTCTCAAATACAGGCAGGAGGTGAAAGAGGGTGAAGATGGGGGCACTGGTTATGGTAAGGTTTCACAAGTAAAGAGGGGTGTTCATTATTATGACTAAAACCCAACTAAAATCATGTTTATAATCATGGTGTTTAAATAAAGATATTATTTTAAAAAAGGAATAAAGAGTCAAAGAAAATAGAGAAACACATAGATAGAAATTTTATATTAGTGGGAGATTTCAACACACCCTTCTCATCACTGGATAGATCCACTAGGCAGAAAATTAGAAAGGACATTAGAGCCACAAATGAGAAACTACAAGAGATGGGACTAATGGACTTATATAGGGCCTTTCATCTTCTAAAAGCTAACTATAACTTATTCTGTGGTGCACATGGAACATTCTCTAGGATAGATCACATTCCAGTTCATAAGTTTAACTTATGAAAATTCACAAACAAGAATCATACAAAACATCCTATCAGAGCACAATGCCACAGAGAAAGAGTGTAAAAAGATGTGGAGAAACTCTAAGACCTGGAGACTGAAAACATGCTGCTTAATAACAACTTAATAAATGCTAATAACAAAGAGGATGTCCAGGAAAAATAAACTTGAGAATAATGATAATGAAGAAAGAAGTTACCAAATCAATGGGAAACAGTAAAACAATATAGAAAGAAATATATATTCATAAATTAAGAAAATACAAAATCGGGCGGTAGAGATAGCACAGCAGTAAGGTGTTTGCCTTGGACGCAGAAGGACGGTAGTTCAAATCCCGGCATCCCATATGGTCCCCCGAGCCTGCCAGGAGCGATTTCTGAGCATAGAGCCAGGAGTGACCCCTGAGCGCTGCCGGGTGTGACCCCCCCAAAAAAAGAAAGAAATGAAAATACAAAATCAATAAACCCATAAGCTGTGTGTTTTTTTTAAATAAACAAGATAGACAATCCATTGACAAGGTTTACATGGTAAAGAAAGAGAGAAAAATTGCCAGATCAGAATTTCTGATCTGATCAGAAATAAAAGGGGGAGATTATAACAGACTCCCCCAGAAATCTAAGACTTTATAAATGCTTATTATGAACAACTATTCTCTATTAAGCTAGAGAATCTAGAATATATGAACAGATTTCTGGAAACATATGTTAAAAAATTAATACTGGTCATATACACATATGGAAAAGTCTACAGCTAACTTTATTTGGTGAAAATTCAGAATAAAGTAGAACATATTAAGAAGTTTTCCTTTAGGACTAAATTACTTATAGAACTTAGTCTGAAGTTTTAAGTGAGGTAATAAGGGGGTGAAGGAAATAATGAGAAATTAATTTCTCACTGCCTTTGAGAATTGAAATCTAAAAATTATATGTGCATCTGGGCAAAAAAAATTCAAACTAAGACTTATGCTTCTGTATGAGAGATTACTCTAAAGTAATGTGACCAGTTGTCTTTTTGCTTTTGTTTTACTTTGGGGGTTGTTGTTGCTATTGTTGTTGTCATTTTATAACATACATATCAGACATTGTGTCTCTTGCAGACATAAGCTGGCATTGGCTTGAACAAAAGATAAGAACAGCTCCCTTAAAGGTTATCTGGAATGATGACTAAAGCAAGGTTGAAAAAAGATAGTTGGTTAAACTGAATCCAGGAAGTGTCCTTTTCAGAAAGGCAGGAAGTGTCAGTGGCTCAAGCTCAGGGGTTTGAGGACCAACCTAAATTGTCAGTTCCCTGAAACTAGCATTGTGGAAGAAGATTCATCTCTTGCTTCCCAACTACTGAAACATTTTCTGAGCCTGAAATTACTTTTTCTTTTATGTAGCAAATTTGTGTTAACCTCAATAAGTCAGGCCTTAAGTGATATTATTAGGAGAATCAGTATTCATAGTGGCCTCTAGGCCATCTATACAAGAGTCTTCTAAGCAAGGGAAGATAGTGAGAAACAGATAAGACCAACTTGAAGCCTGCACAATTGGTAACCACACATCAGTGCATACTTGTTAACCTGACCAAGAACCTCTCCTTCTTCTTCATGCCCTCTAAGACTTAAAATATCATTTGGTTCATTATTCTCATTAACTATAGTCCTCAGTAGGATCAGAAATTATATCCCTTAATAGAGTAAAAGAAACTGGAGGGTTGGGAAGGGAACATCGAAAGAGAAATCTAATAAAAATAAAGACATAACTCGTAATAGATAAAATCAACAAGCATCAAAGACTGATCCATTAATAATTTGTCACTTTGGGTGATGTTTGCAGAAAGTGATTATTTAAATGAACTGAGAATAGTAGTAGAAAGAAAGTGTCATTGAGGGAGTCCCGGGCTAAAAGATAACAAGTCATCACTTGCTTCTCATCACCATTAAAGCTCAGAACCAGGCTGTTAGTAAAAAACATTTTGTAAATTCAATAAATTATCATTTTCATAGATCACATTGTGACTTAAAAGCACATACAAACTTACTTATCTAGCTTCCAACCAACACATAAATTTTCCAAAGGTTTTCAGAGCTATAAATGCCTTCTTTCTGTGCTCTTTTTATTTATCTTTAATGGCTTACCAATAAAATAATATGTCCAGTGATCTTTTCTCTAATGAATCCTCCCTGTTTTCAGACTCTGAAAAGGGAAAATCAAGAATAACTGTAAGTGTCTTTCTTGCCCCTTTAAAAGTATGAAACTAAAGTGACCCATTATACCATAATGAAAGTATTTTACATAAATGAAACTTCATTTTCAAGTGACCATCGAACAAGCAAAACAATCAACAAAAGCAGCCTTTATGTCCTGGAGAGGAAGAGAAAGGCATGGCATGTTTGCCTTTTGTTGAGAAGGTTCATATTTAAACAATCATGGTTATAAATAAGATCTGAGGAAAATACGCTGGGTAGTTTTTTTTTTATATAATTTAATAGGAATTTTACTTTCAAATGCCCACTGAAATATCTTTTTTCTAATTTTTTAATTACACTTTTAAACACTGCCAGAAAAATGTCAAGAGTGCTGTGAAAATCTATTATGTCCCATCTGGAGCAATGTTGAGCAAACAGATAAAATTAGAGTATTCCCAATGAGCATCATGTCCCAGCAGACTTGACAGCCACCTGGAGGACTGGAGAAGAAAAATACATATACGACATCAAATTTAGGAGTCTGAGTGATAGTTCAGCCATTAGGACACATGCCGAGCATGATCCTGAGGTTGAATTCCTAGCACCACAGGGTCTCTTAGCACTGTGGCCATGGAAGTTCCCAGCACTGCAAAGCCCAAGCCCACAACCCAGTTAGCCAAGAATCTCCAGAAGATTCTTGAATCTCCCAAGCACTGCTTGGAAGCACCATCACCTCCCACCATTAACCCTATACTAACTGATGAGTAAATAAAGACAATATAGTATATGCACAGAAGGGAGTATTACTCAATTCTTTTAAATAAAAATTATATCCTACAGCTTGCAACAACAATGATGAAATGTGAGAGGAGGGATTATGCTGAGTAAAATAAACCAGTGTAAAACTGAGAAAAAAAAACACAGTCTCACTCATATGACAAGATAAAAAAAAATATAATGAACAAACACTATCAACAAAAAGCTTTAGTGTGTGATGAAGTATAATTGGCATAGGAAGGGTTTGGGGTAGGAGAGGAAAGAGAGGTCAATAGGATGTGGGTGGGGTGGAAATAGGCCAATGTGTGTGGAGGGGGGTAGGATAAACATTTGCAAAAGTGTGGCACTATTCTGAATCTGATACAAAATGATTTAAAACTGTTACCTTTTAAATAAAGTTATTTTGAGGTACTCAAAATGGGAGAAAAATATAACTACATCATTCCAAATTTTTGTAGAGAAGAGACATGATGAGTACTTTACCTCATTTAAAATTAAAATTCCCTTTTTTCTCACACTTAGAAATGAAGGGTGCCTTTCTTATTTAGTTACAGACAACAGTAGAATTTCTTCAATCAACTATATGCCACCAGTAACAGAGAAAAGCTATATATTTCATTGAACTTGCACTGACTTATTCATCTTTATTACCCAGGAATGCTCTTTGGGAAAAACCATTTAATAAAAAGATAAAGGTTTCAATTAAAACAAATTTGGTTAACACTTAATATTACTTAATCTACAACAAGCTGACACAGAGAAGACCACTTATATTAGCAGCCCAGGGGACACAGGAAGGGGATATGGGGTGCATGCTGAGAACAGGGGTGGAGGGGGTACAACACTGGTGGTGGGAATTTCCCTGACTCAATGCCACTATGTACCTAAAGTATTACTGTGAAAGATCTGTAATTCACTTTGGTCACAATAAAAATGATTGAAAAAAGAAACTTAACATTACTTAAGTCTACTGAGATGATTAAAATGTTTCTAAGAGTGAAGTTGAGTTTTATGTTGTAAGGTATAGTATTTTATAAACAAAACAACTACATATTGTAAGATCATTTAAAGTTTTAGTTCTCTTTCCCCAAGACTCTTGATGCTAGTAAAAACCTGCATGTAAAAAGTCTACACAAGACAAACGCAGAAAGTGGCAGTCAGTAAGAATGCCATTACATCTTTATACAGTACTTTATGCCTCTCCAGGTGCTATTTATATGTACCACTTTATATTACTATCATAACTATTACTGTTCCCTGTGTAAGAAAATTAACCCATAAAAGTGGTTTGAATACATATAAAAGAGAACTAGTAATGGAATTACCCCTCCAAACTCATGTCAATATTTTCATTATTATCCTCTTTATTATGGCCAAGTTTTCTTTAAGAGAAAAACCAATTTCCTTAAGAATGGCAGCATTGCATTGTGATTAAAAGGATGGGATCTGAAAACCAGCAATCTTAACTTTCAAGCCTTGCTCCATCACACACCAGCATATATATCATTTTGGACAATGTAACCGCTGAAGTAACCTGAGAGTCAGCGTGTTGAAAGCTAGTAATGAGGCTCTGTAACTCTGAAGCTCCACTTTAACTTTGAATTTCTAAAGTAATTGAAGAACTAATGAAGAGCATTAATAGCAGGAAATAAAGAGCTTTATTAGCAAAAAGTCAATAGGCTAGAAGATAGTAAAACATGGTCAAAGTAACATATTATCTTTAAGCATAAGAAGCTGATTTTTAGGGAAAAAAAGAAACAGGAAAGCACATTTCTAGAAAAGCTGTTGGGCCCAAAAAGCTCAATATATTCCATCATGGGCTGGTTCCATGAGGCACATTTGATTTTATCTACAAATCTAAGCAAAAGTTTCTGAGACCTTACGTTGGGCTTTCGGGAAAGGATTGGTAAGAAGACCTATCCCTGACCAGAAGACAGTTTGTTAGATTTTAATTTTGAATTCAGATCCTGATTTCTTTCTGTCAGTTTAACTCCAGCGGACTTTCCACTACTGAGTGAATCAAAGAAACCATATGATTGTGACCATAAACAACAAGCCTAGCTTCTGACTAATACATTCAGAATGGAATCTGGTGATAATCAAATACAATTAATTGCAATTAATTGTACAAATCAAATGTAGTTAATTACAGTGGAAATTCATGGTGCAATGCTTTCTTTACACAGCCTCCAATCAATAAAAGCTAATCCCCACAAACTTTATTGTACAGTGTATTGTACAAAACTTTATTGTACAATTTAGAGCTCATAATCTATACATAATTTAACATCCATTTGTTCTCTCAATAAAATATTTATTGAATGCCTACAATGTATGCAATCTTATACTGGGGGCTGAACATACAGTGATAAACAATATGGAAACTATAGCAAAATGGCCTCAAGAAAAAATTCATCTTTAAAACTGACCAGTTATTTCTGAATGAGTATGTGTACAATTTTATAAATATTAAAAAATAGTTCTAGTGACATGAAAAGAACAAAAGTTCTGTCCTGACTTGCAGTAAAAGCACTCATTTAGGAATGCTTCCAAGACCTCAACTAACACATTTAAAAGCTCACTGAAACACCCAACCTGCTTTTGAGAGTTCTAAAATGTGTCCTGTACACCTAATGAAAATTACAAACATTTTATTTTCATGTAATATATGGTGTGACCCTAATGAGTTGACTTTTTTTTTAATTCAAGTACCTGACTAAAGCTTTACTGAGAAGGCAACCACTTCAGAAAACACACGCAGAACCAATCATGCTACTTAAGAGCCAAGTTGATTCCTCCCAGTTAAACAAAGGCTCCTATGTTTAACAAATCTTGGTTGACCTAAATAAATTATCCGTTTGTTTCTATATTTCCCTTTATTTTTTATTATTCCATATCATCTCATGACTTAAATTTCTATTCTTATCATTTAATAGCAAGGCCTTGGAAACCCAAAATTCTCTATCCTAAGCCCTCAATAAAAGTAGAACATAGGGGCCGGAGCGGTGGTGCAAGGAGTAAGGTGTCTGCCTAGCCCGTGCTAGCCTGGGACAGACCACAGTTTGATCCCCGGCGTCCTATATGGTCCCTTAAGCCAGGAGCGATTTCTGAACGCATAACTAGGAGTAACCCCTGAGGATCACAGGATGTGGCCCAAAAATAAAAATAAAGAAAAAGAAAAGAGGACACAAGGAAATAAAGACAAATACACTGTGCATGGATTGGGAGGACTAACATAAAATCCCCACATCATTAGAATGCCTGCTTGAAGACAGTTAGGATATGGGAGAGGAAGGAAATGGTACAATTGGTGACAGGAAAGTTACACTGGTGAAGGGTGTTGTACATTGGATGGCTGAAACCCAACTATGAACATTTTTTGTAGCCACAGTTCTTAAATTAAAAAAATATATTTTATATAAAAAGTGGGGTGTTAGGCCTTATTGATTTATCTCTTTCTTTCTTTTTCTTCCTTTCTTTCTCTATCCAGAGGTCCCACATCTCAACTTAATAAGTATATATAGGGTTTATACTCCCTGGAGAAGCACCCACTCTCTCTTGAACACATTATTTCTTTCTCTCTTCCTCATACTTTTTTAAATAAAATTACTTCACTATTCTTCAAATCCTGAAATTCTTCTCTACAAGGGAAAACAATAATCCTGAAAAAATGGAGTTTTTTCCCCCAGTGATCAAGGAAGAAGGGTTACCAGTCCTATCTTCCAAAGCATTTACCAAATGGCAGGTGGTAGGGCAGGAAGACTATAGCACTGCTTTCAAGGTTACCTCTTTTATCCAAGTCCTCTAACACTTTAAAGATGGCTGGGAGTTAGGTCAGCAAGTCAACTCAAAGAACTGAAACATGACTTCTCAAGGACCCAAGAACCCTACTTCTTGGGGGAATACTTCTGTCAACAACTTATGAATGTAGACATGTGCATAAGTGTTACATGTTACATATGTATAAAATTACAAAATAATAAAATATTGACATCCCAAACACATAAATTTCTTAGTGTTACATGTTACATATGTATAAAATTACAAAATAATAAAATATTGACATCCCAAACACATAAATTTCTTAATATTTTCATTATAATGTTTTTCTCCTTGATTCTTGAAAATGTACTTTTCTTCAGTTATAGAACACAATGGAGTTTACCTGGTAGATTATTCTTAACTAAACAACAATCTGCTAGACATGTTTTTGCTGTAAAAGCTCTGAGTTTCTTATATAGCCATATTTTCACTTATTGGGTAAAACTATTACATCTGGAAAATGCACAAACTCGGGCTCAGAACTCAAAACTCACTACACCCACCATACCAGGAAAACAGTATTAATTTTAAGCAGATTCCTATAGGAGTCAACAGAAAAGCAAAATATCATTTTCTCAACAGTTGATATGACACAATAAAATCTAATTTATATTACCAACAGCTTTGCTTTAGAATATTTTCCATGAAATTTGTTCTTTGGCTGACTTACTTGTGTATTCTGCTAATCAAATTCTGCAGAGCAAGACAAAACTCTTGAATTTTAATCATTTCCATCTATCATTGTCACAGTGGTCTTTTTCCTGCCCTAACAATACATCAACAAACAGGCTTTTTCCACTCTGAAAAAAAAATCTGTTTTCTTAAGGAACGTTTAGTATATCCCCCTCTCTCTTTTTCTTCTCTCACACTTCTCTAAGTAATAGAAACTATTTTTCTGTACTAAAGAAAATAAAAATATAAACCCTTATTAAAGTCTTTTTCATTTCTATAATTTTTCAAAATAGTTATTGTTTTTTTCAGTTACAAAGTTCTTCATGCTAAAGTTTCAGAATTAAAATGTATACCTTTCACCAGCACATATTTCCTGCCACCAATGTCCCAAATGTCCCTCCCACTTGCTCTTTCCTCTGCCTCCCTCTGTAACAGATATATTTCTCCTCTCTCATTATCTCTCTCTTTATCTCTTCCTTTTATTTCCTTTTAGACACTGCAGTTTGCAATATTATAGCTGAAGACATATCATGCAAATCACTTTATCTCCTATCAGCACCCAGTTCTTGTCCACAGGGAACATTTCCATCTATCATTGCCATCGTGATCTTTTACTTGCCCTAAGAGTACTCACCCACTATTTGTGGCAAGCTTCCTTCCCTGTACTGGTCCTCCTGGTCCATCTCTCTATTGTCTCTAGATACTACTATCATACTCTTTATGTTATATGCCAAAAATGACAGTGATAATTCTACTTGATGTTAGCCAAAAGGCCGAGAAGCGATGACTGTGATAATTCTATGTCTATCTCTCTCCTCCTGATTCATTTCATTCAGCATAATATCCTTATCATCTCATATGTTTCAAATAATTAGATTGTTTCCAGATACTGGCTATTGTGAATAGTGCTGCAATGAACATAAGAGTGCAGAGGGCTTCGTTGTGTTTTGGGACCCCCACAGTAAAAGCAGTATTTCTGATCATGTATGGACTCAATTTCTTTTTTCTTTGATGAAAGCCAAATTGTTTTTCAAAATGTTTAGACCAATTGACATTAACACCAACACTGAAGAAGAGTCATTTTCTCCCCACATTTGTGGCAGCACTGTTTGTTCTTGTTCTTTATTAGTGTGTGCCAGTCTCAGTTATGTGTGATTACAGATATCTCATTTTTATTTGTATTTACTTCTCCCAGAGATTAATAATGTGGAGCATTTGTCCATGTGCCTTTAGGTCATCTGTATTTCTTCTTTAAGGAAGTATCTGTTTGTTTCTTTTGCTCACTTTTGGATGGGGTTAGATTTTTTTTCTTGTTAAACTCTACCAGTTCCTTATATAGCTTAGATGTTTACCTCTTACCAGTAGGGTATTGGGTAAATAGCTTCTCCCATTTCATGAGCAGTCATATGACATATGATTATTAAGTTTTCTTTTATTGATATGGTCTATTATTGGTCAACATGCACATATTAAACCATTTTTGCATCTCTATGATAAGTCCTATTTGTGAGATAAGACCTTTTTAATGAATTGTTGGATTCTATTTGCTAGTATTTTGTTGAGGATCTTTGCATCTGTGTACATCAAGAATATCTGCCTGTAATTTTCTTTGTTGTGGTTTCCCTTTTTTGGGTATTAGTGTAATGCAGGCTTCATAGAAATTGTTTGGGATGTTTCTGTTTCTTCAATTTCCTGGAAGAGCTTGAAAAGATTGACAATATGTCCTCTTAAAAGTTTTGAAAGAAGTCACAATTGAATGCATCCAGACCTGGGCTTTTGCTTTGGAGAAATCTTTTGATTACCACTTCAATTTTCTCCATAGTGATAGGTCTGCTCAAAAATTCCAGATCATCTTGGTTCAGTCTTAGGGGGTTTGAGGAATCCAAGATTTATCTATTTGTTCCTGGTTCTCTTGTTTTGTAGCATAAATATTCTCAAAGTAATCTAATTACCCTTTGAATTTCTGTGTCTTTTGTCACATCCCCCTTTCATTTCTTATTTAGTTAATTAGGATTCTTTCTTTTGTTTTAAGTCTTGCAAATTGTTTTCTAAGTTTATCTATTCTTTTAAAGGACCAAGTCTTGATTTTATTGCTCTTTTAAATTGTTTTTTTGGGAAGTTCCATTTCATTAATTTCTGCTCTAGTTTTATTATTTCCTTCCTCCTGCCTGCTTTCAGCTCATTCTGTACATCATTTTCCAATTTCTTTTTTTTTCTTTTTGGGCCACACTGGAGACACTCAGCTGTTACTGCTGGTTATGCACTCAGAAATTGATCCTGGGTTGGGGGACCATATGGGACGCTGGGGGATCAAACCGCGGTCCGTCCTAGGTTAGCACGTGCAAGGCAAGCACCCTACCGCTTGCACCACTATTCTGGTCCCATTTTCCAATTTCTTTTTTTGTTTTGTTTTGTTTTTTTGTTTTTGGGCCACATCCGGCGGTGCTCAGGGGTTACTCCTGGCTGTCTGCTCAGAAATAGCTCCTGGCAGGCACGGGGGACCATATGGGACACTGGGATTCAAACCAACCACCTTTGGTCCTGGATCAGCTGCTTGCAAGGCAAATGCCGCTGTGCTATCTCACTGGGCCCCATCCATTTTCCAATTTCTAAAGCTGTGTCCATTGTTATTTTTGTAGAATCTTTCTTTCTTCCTGGCCAATGCTTGCAGAGCTATAAATTTTCCTTTAATATAGCTGGACATACTAAAGACCCCTATCCTTGTTGTGGTGCTTCTCTTTTCCTGGAGGTACACTAACCTGGGATGAAAATAACTCTTGAGTCAAAGTAGACCCCACTTCTGGTCAGTCTGTCTGCCTCTGTTTCTTGTGATTCGGTAAACACTTCCTATATTTCAAAGAGTAAACTTATGGAAACCAGAGAAAGCACAGGGGTTAAGCACTTTCCCTACACACATCAACCCCAGTTCAATCACCAGTAGTACTGTGTCCCAAAATCACAACCAACATTTTAAATTGGGCAATTTTTTTCATTCAAGTTATCCAGAATGCCACAAACAATGCCTAAATAATCATATGGTCTCAGATCATGAGACTTAGCTACTTAAACTAAAACCAAGTCACACTTGATCCTCTCCTACTCCACTAATACATCCAGAAGTAAGACTCATAAGTCTACCTGTGTATCTCAGAACAGTGACCTGCACAGTTTCTTTTCCCAACATTCTCTCTTATGTCTCCTCCCAATATATTTCAAAAGTCTTGAAACTGCTTCTAGATACCTAGAAGCTTCCATAGGGCAACTTTTTGGTCTGAATTTGCCAGACCCACATTCTGCTCACTGTTCATAGGAGTAAGACTGGGCTTTCTCCCATGACAACAAGTATGAGGCAATTGAATAATAAATTAGATCATTTCAGGTTAACAAAATGCCTTAGTTTAGTTAAAAAATAGTGTCTAGCTCTACTGCTGGATTTTGACTCTGGACAGACCTGGAATATGGCCAACTTATAGATCCCTTCAAATGTCCTTGCACAATCAACTATTGACCTTGTTATTCCAACATCACTGGAAAAATCAGTAGAACAAGAACTCCCCATGAATCAACATGATCTATCAAAGAGTACTCTTAAAAATATTCATAACCAGGTCAAAGCAATGGTGCAGCAGTAGGGCATTAGCCTTGCATGTGGCTGACCCAGGGCAGACAGCGGTTCCATCCCTCAACGTTGCATCTGGCCCCCCAAGCCAGGAACGATTTCTGAGCACATAGCCAGGAATAACCCCTGAGCATCACCCTGAGCATCATTGGCTCAAAAAATCCAATATATATATTCATAATCTACTCAAGACACTTTGGGGGGGCAGCGCTCAGGGGTTACTCCTGGCTCTATGCTCAGAAATCGCTCCTGGCAGGCAAGGGGACCATATGCGATGCCGGGATTCAAACCACCATCCTTCTACATGCAAGGTAAATGCCTTACCTCCATGCTATCTCTCCAGCCCCAAGACACTTTTTTTTGGGGGGCCACACCCAGTGATGCTCAGGGATTACTCATGGCTCTGTGTTCAGAAATTGCTCCTGGCTCGGGGGACAATATGGAATGCCAGGGGATCAAACTGTGGTCCATCTTAGGCTAGTGCAGGCAAGGCAGATGCCTTACCACTTGTGCCATCGCTCTGGCTCCTCGAGACAATGTGATGAAGAGGTAGAAAACACTGAAAAGCTGTAATTCATAATTGACACACTTAAAAAGTTGACATTTGATCTAGGCTAGGAGTAATTGTTTTTGGTTTGGGGCGGGTGTTTTGTTTTTAGGTCACACCAGGTGGCACTTAGGGATTACTCCTGGCTCTGCATTCAGAAATTGCTCCTGGAAGGCACAGGGGTCCACTTGGGATGCTGGATTTGAACCACTATCCATCCTGGATTGGCTGCTTCAGGGTAAATGCCCTACTGCTGTGCTATCTCTCAGGCCCCTAGGAGTAACTGTTTATAGCAGTTGTTTAAAAAGAACTGAATAGAAGAATGGATATACTGGTCATGAGAACTGCTGATATAGGACTTTTTCCAGAGGACAGAACTAATAACCAATTATGTGCTGTCAAGAATAGCTTAAACTTGTTTATACTAATCAACTCTTCCTTTTTAACCACTTACCTTATCTCTTCTCTTTTCTTTCCCTTCAAATCCATGCTTAGTTTATGCCAACTCTTGGGACATTTTTAGCTTCTACCTGAATCTATGTAATTCAAATTATCATTCTTTGTTCACAAATAAATGCTCTTTATCTTTTTTAGTGACTTACTTGATTCAGAGGTTAACAACGTGAGTGTCAATAGCTTCTTGCTGGTTTTCCCGTGTTTCACTACACCTTAGCCAACTTTGTCATAAAGAGGCAGCTATTAGAGACTAGATTTGTGGGGCCGAAGAGATAGTATTGAGGTAGGGCATTTGCCATGCATGCAGAAGGACTGTGGTTCAAATTCCAGCATCCCATATGGTCCCCTGAGCCTGCCAGGAGCGATTTCTGAGCTTAGAGCCAGGAGTAACCCCTGAGCGCTGCCAGATGTGACCCAAAACAAAAACAACAAAAAAGACTAGATTTGTTAGCTTCCTGAGGTTTCTGTCATGTATTCTTCTCTGGCTTAATTTATAGTCATTTAAAAATATATAAAATAATCTAGTCTAAGGTTATGATTTGGGTCTTAATTTGCTTTTCTTTGCTTTATATAGAAGTCATTAGGAGAGCTTGGGAATAAATAGATTAGTAAAATGGTGCTGTTTATAAAAAGAAAATTGAAGTTAAAATAAAAATGACTTGAAAAACTGGAGCCTGTGCCTGACATGTTCACAGCCTAAAGTTCAATCTCCATATCACATGGTCCCCTGGGCATCACCAGATGAAGCTCTAATGACTCCGGAGGATCACCAAATGTGACCCTGGTGGCCAAGCAATACTGCATCAATTATCAGGGGGCAGGAGAGGGAGGAACAATTTATGTTTGTTTCTCATCTCAAAACAAAGATAGCCACCAACTAAAGTTTTAATTCCATCAGAGGAGCTTTTATAAAAGAAATATATGTGTCTTTTTCTGTACAGAGAAATCAGACTTAGCCACACATCAAAAAGATAACTACTCACATACTAAAATTAGTAAATTATGTTAAACTTTTTAACATAGTAAATTACATATTAAATTGTATATATTAAAACACTCAATAATTAAAACACTCAATAAATACTAGTAAACATATAATATCAAAAATATTTTAAGAAACCACACTTTTAACAAATATAATGGAAAAAAGATCCAAAATCCTCCACATATAAAATCCTTTGCAACCTGTAAGAAATACTGTAGACTTTAATAGGTTAAAAAATAGTTTTTTTGTTTTATTGGATCACACCCAGTAGAGTTCAAAGGTCACTTCTGTGTCCTCACTCAGGAATTACTCCTGATGGTGCTTAAAGGAACCATATAAGATGCTGAGGATCAAACTAGGGTGGTTGTGTGCAAGACAAGCACCCTACCCATATACTACACCTCCAGCCCCAAGACTACATTTAACTAAGTATAAAAGTTAATATATATGTAAAAATGCTAACTTTAGTAGTAATTACAGAAATGCAAATTGTAATAGGATTATTAGTTTGGGGGAATTGGAGGAGGGAGTAACATGGCAGTGCTCCTGACTCTATACTTAGGGATCACTTCTGGCAGGTTTGGGAGACCATATGGGGTTCTGGGGATTGCTTGCAAAGCAAACACCTAGTGTACCATCATTCTAGCCCCACATTATTAGTTTTTGCTTATCAAAATAATCAATGTCTATTGGAGTAATAGATTCTGAGTCCCTCCCCCAACCACTTTTGCTGACTGAAAAAGAAACTGACATAGTCACACTAGCAAAACTTTGACAAGTATTAAATATAAGGTATTTTTAAGATGGTCACACTTTATGGCCTACTAATTTCAGTATGAGGAATCAAACTATGTGAAACAAAACATCTAAACAAAGATGCACATTCATGAAATGCACATTCATGGGAGCGCATTCATGAAATTGCAAACAATTAAAAGTGATCATTTAAAACATTTAAACTGGCCATACAAAATTGTAAAAAACAATTTTACAGTGACTGTGTGTGCATTATCTGGCTAGTTCCATAGACTCACTCTATTCTAGAAAAAGATATAAATAAACTAAACTGTGAAAAATCATGAGTGCATTGCTCACACAGCTGAAAGCTAGCAATCTCAGGAGAGATGAGCCAACTGCTTGCCCTTCCAAAGCCAAGTCAGCTGCAACCACACACAATAGCTGCTTTTGTCAGTGGTCCAGCTTCATCACACAATCATGGATCTCTTCAGAGATGTCAAACTGACCAAACTCCAGGTATGCTGGTATTTGGGCTAACATCACCAGGCCTTTTATGGAAGGTGTGCAGGCACCCTTCCCCTACTGTAGTCTTGAGGGCCTGTTAGCCAAAAGCACACCCCACAAAAGTTGCAATATCATTCACAGAGCCACAAAGCTTGGAATTCCTGGATTTCAGGCAACAACTCCAAATTTTTCAATACTATCATCTCAGTTGGAACAGACCAATTTAGATATCAGCTTGGATTCAAAGCTACTTAATGTTGAGAAACAAAACAAGTAACAGAAAGATCTATTAGCAACAATAGTTTGCTATTATTATCAGAAGGTTTTCTGACAATGATTTAGTGACCTCATTGTAAAATCAGTAAGTTTTGCAAATTTTCTTGTTGCTATACTCTCTTGTTTTCCTTTTTTGTGTTTCTCTTTCTTTGAATAATTTCATTATCACTTACCTGTAAATAAATGTATGAGCAAGTATTTAAAATAATTTATGTAAAAAAGAAATAGCGTCATTAAAAATTATATTTAAGGTGAGTTTTAAATAATGAATAATTAATATGATCTATATTAAATGAGAAATATATTAATATGATCTATATTAAATGTGTGTGTGCTGAGTCCTGGAGTATGATAACATACTGCGTATATGTGTACATTTGTGCATACACACTTACAAGGGATTAACAAGAAATATGCCAAATGATTGATAGTGGTTAGCCCTAAAAAGCAAGATTTAGATGGTTATTGTTTATTATTTTATTCTTTAAATATTCTTTTTTTGCACTTTCAACAATATTAGTCCTTGACATAACACAGTAAAAGTAAATATTAACAGCCAGTGAGCCAAATCTTATTCTACAACATAATTATAGAAGTGAAAATTACCTTAAACATGCATTGTTGATTGAAAATCATAATGAATATTTAGCAAACTGAAATATGTTTTAAATTTATTACTGTTTGATCCCAATCTAAAGTCAACCCAATGATATTAATGATCCTTCCATATATTATTAGCAGGTCTAAAACAGGTCTGATAAAAGAATTCATATAAAAATCCTGTAAGTAAATTTTACTGGAAAGGAATATAATCAGCAAACCTTATTTTGATGTTGAGTGTCAGAGCAACCCATAATTAATTTAGCCCTACTCTCCCTGTGGTAGGAAGCTGAGAAACAGGATTCACCAGTTACTTGACTCTAAAAAAAACCTTATTTTGATGTTGAGTGTCAGAGCAACCCATAATTAATTTAGCCCTACTCTCCCTGTGGTAGGAAGCTGAGAAACAGGATTCACCAGTTACTTGACTCTAGTACAATGAACAAAAGAAAATATTATTAATGAGTCAAAGGGGGAGACTTGAATGGCCCTAGGGAGCATGAGACAATAGTATTTAGATACAATAGTAGGAAATACCAAGGGCACAAAGCATCTAAAGCAAATGAAAATGGCACTGTGGTAAAAAAGTACTCAATCCCATTTTGACAGAGAATAAGGAGGGGAATCAAATTGGACTGTGAAGTCCACCACAAGCCTGGGTGTACGCCTTAGGCTAAGATTCTTAACTACTAAGGGTTGTTTCATGGACTTAAAGGTAGACAGTAATTAACTTTGTGGGGCTGGTAAAAGATTTACAATAAGAGATACTAGGTGCCTCATTTAAAGCCCAGCATGTCTAACAATAAATAGAACCCATAACTTTATTATGACAGACACAGGCCTCCAATGCTGTAGGACCTTCTTCCCAAAAGCCTTCCTGATAGTTTCTCACAGTGCTGATAAAGGTAAAAAGGAACGCACCTGAGTCCAGGCCCTGCGTCTTGAAAGTTTTCCAAGGTACTACTAACCTGGGATGCTCTCTACCACTCCCCAACAAGCCTGAACCATAAATGGGGACAAAAGTTCATTTAAAAATATATCTTCATCCAAAGAATTAAATAACCACAGAAAAGAGAAATGATGAAAATACATGTTATAGAAAATATAATTAAGCTAATAATTACAGGGGAAATGACAAGAAATAAATTAAGAATGGGAAATCACTAACTAGAAGTCTATTAAACACTTTCAAGATCTTAAACATAAAATATGAAGAAAATTGGTAATAGAAAAAATTAATAAAGGTAAAAATTAATATCTCACATGAAGACAATTTGGAGGGAGGGAAAACAGAAAAAGGAAGAGGGAGATTAAATAAAAATTTCTAAAAAAAAAAAAAAGAGAGAGAGAGAGAGAGATAGCACAGCAGTGTTTGCCTTGCAAGCAGTCAATCCAGGACCTAAGGTGGTTGGTTCGAATCTCAGTGTCCCATATGGTCCCCTGTACCTGCCAGGAGCTATTTCTGAGCAGATAGCCAGGAGTAACCCCTGAGCGCAGCCGGGTGTGACCCAAAAACCAAAACCTGGGGCTGGAACAATAGCAAGGCATTGCCTTACACACAACTGACACAAGTTTGGTGATTCCCTGCATCCCATATGATCCTCCAACAGAGCCAGGAGTAACCCCTGAGTATTGCAAATTGTCACCTAAAAATTAAAAACAAATTAAAACCATACTAGATGCTGATAAAAGATTTTGAAGAGTATAACTGGTCACTGAAAAGTTAAATGTCTATTCTGACTTGTCAATTAATTCACCTCAGTTCTCAGAGAAAGGTAATAAAGACAATGTAAAGCAATATTGCAACGCATTTGCTACATTTTAATAATATCTTTATTTAAACACCATGATTACAAACGTGATTGTACTTGCATTTCGGTCATAAAAAGAGCACCCCCCATTCACCAATGCAAACTTCCCACCACCAATGTCCCATCTCCTCGCTCCCCCACCCTCGCCTACAGGCTTTTTACATCCCTCACTCAATTACATTGTTACGATAGTTCTTGGAGTAGTTATTTCTCTAACTGCACTCACCCCTTCTTGTGCTGAGCTTCATATCTTGAGCCAGTCCTTCCGAACCTACACTCTGGGAATTATTGCAATATATTTAATTTTTCTTAAAACCCATAGATGAGTGAGACTATTCTGTGTCTATCTCTCTCCCTCCAACTATTTCACTCAGCATAATAGATTCTATGTACATCCATAAATAGGAAAATTTCATGACTTCAGCTCTCCTGATGGCTGCATAATATTCCATTGTGTATATGTACCACAGTTTATTTTTTTATTTTATTTAAACACCTTGATTACATACATGATTGTGTTTGGGTTTCAGTCATGTAAAGAACACCACCATCAACAGTGCAACATTCCCATCACCATTGTCCCAAATTTCCCTCCTCCCCACCCAACCCCCGCCTGTACTCTAGACAGACTTTCTATTTCCCTCATACATTCTCATTATTAGGATAGTTCAAAATGTAGTTATTTCTCTAACTAAACTCATCACTCTTTGTGGTGAGCTTCATAAGATAAGCTGTAACTTCCAGCCCTTCTCTCTTTTGTGTCTGAAAATTATTATTGCAAGAATGTCTTTCATTTTTCTTAAAACCCATAGATGAGTGAAACCATTCTGTGTTTTTCTCTCTCTCTCTGACTTATTTCACTCAGCATAATATATACCATGTACATCCATGTATAGGTAAATTTCATGACTTCATCTCTCCTGACAGCTGCATAATATTCCATTGTGTATATGTACCACAGTTTCTTTAGCCATTCATTTGTTGAAGGGTATCTTGGTTGTTTCCAGAGTCTTGCTATGGTAAATAGTGCTGCAATGAATATAGGGGTGAGGAAGGGATTTTTGTATTGTATTTTTGTGTTCCTAGGGTATATTCCTAGGAGTGGTATAGCTGGAGCATATGGGAGCTCAATTTCCAGTTTTTGGAAGAATCTCCATATCGCTTTCCATAAAGGTTGAACTAGACGGCATTCCCACCAGCAGTGGATAAATGTTCCTTTCTCTCCACATCCCTGCCAACACTGCTTGTTCTCATTCTTTGTGATGTGTGCCAATCTCTGTGGTGTGAGGTAGTACTTCATACTTGTTTTGATTTGCAACTTCCTGATGATTAGTGATGTGGAGCATTTTTTCATGTGTCTTTTGGCCATTTGTATTTCTTCTTTGTCAAAGTGTCTGTCTATTTCTTCTCCCCATTTTTTGATGGGATTAGATGGTTTTTTCTTGAAAATTTCTGTCAGTGCCTTGTATATTTTGGAGATTAGCCCCTTATCTGATGGGTATTGGGTGAATAGTTTCTCCCACTCAGTGGGGGGCTCTTGTATCCTTGGCGCTATTTCTTTTGAGGTGCAGAAGCTTCTCAGCTTAATGTATTCCTATCTGTTGATTTCTGCTTTCACTTGCTTCAAGAGTGCAGTTTCCTCCTTGAATATGCCTGTAGTCTCAATGTCCTGGAGTGTTTTGCCTATGTGTTGTTCTATATATCTTATGTTTTCGGGTCTGATATCGAGGTCTTTAATCCATTTGGATTTTACCTTTGTACATGATGTTATCTGGGGGTCTAAGTTCAATTTTTTGCAAGTGGCTAGCCAGTTGTGCCAACATCACTTGTTGAAGAGGCTTTCTTTGTTCCATTTAGGATTTATTGCTCTTTTATCAAAAATTAGGTGATGCATGTCTGGGGAACATTCTCTGAGTATTCAAGTCTATTCCACTGATCTGAGGGCCTGTCTCTATTCCAGTACCATGCTGTTTTGATATCTATTGCTATGTAGTAAAGTTTAAAGTTGGGGAAAGTAATTCCTCCCATATACTTTTCCCCAATGATTGCTTTAGCTATTCTAGGGTGTTTATTGTTTCAAATGAATTTCAAAAGTGCCTGATCCACTTCTTTGAAGAATGTCATGGGTATCTTTAGAGGGATCACATAAATCTGTACAGTGCTTTGGGGAGTATTGCCATTTTAATGATGTTAATCCTGCCAATCCATGAGCAGGGTATGTGCTTCCATTTCAGTGTGTCCTCTCTTTTTTTAGACATTCATCTGTTGAAGGGCATCTTTGTTTTTTCAGAGTATAGCTATTGTAAATAGTACTGCAATGAATATAGATGTGAGGAAGGAATTTTTATATTGTATTTTTGTGTTCCTAGGGTATATCCCTAGGAGTGGTATTGCTGGATCATATGGGAGTTCCATTTCCAGTTTTTTGAGGAATCTCCATATTGTTTTTTAAAGGGCTGGACTAGACAGCATTCCCATCAGCAGTGAATAGGAGTTCCTTTCTCTCCACATCCCACCACCATAAATTGTTCTTAGTCTTTGTGATGTGTGCCAGTCTCTGTGGTATGAGATGGTACCTCATAGTTGTTTTGATATGCATCTCCCTGATGATTAGTAATGTGAAACATTTTTTCATTTGCCTTTTGCCATTCGTATTTTTCTTCTTCGTGTTCATTTCTTCTCCCCATTTTTTGATGCGGTTAGTTTTTTTCTTGTAAAAATTCTGCCAGTAACTTGTATATTTTGGATATTAGCTCCTTATCTGATGGCTATTGGGTGAATAGTTTCTCCCATTCTGTGGATGGCTTTTGTATCCTAGGCACTATTTCCTTTGAGGTATATACAGAAGCTTCTCAGCTTAATATAGTCCCATCTGTTTATCTCTGCTTCCACTTGTTTGGAGAGTGCTGTTTCCTCCTTGAAGATGACTTTAGTCTCAATGTCATGGAGTGTTTTACCTATGTGTTATTCTATATACCTTTCAGGCCTTATATCAAGGCCTTTAATCCATTTTGATTTGACCTTTGTACATGGTGTTAGTTTGAGATCTGAGTTATCTTTTTTGCAAGTGGCTGACCTGTTGTGCCAACACAACTCGTTGAAGAGGCTTTCCTTGCTCCATTTTGCATTTATTGCCCCTTTATCAAAAATTACTTGATTGTATATCTAGGGCACATTCTCTGAATACTCAAATCTATTTCACTGATCTGAGGGTCTGCCTTTATTCCAGTACCATGCTGTTTTAATGACTATAGCTTTGTAATACAATTTAAAGTTGGGGGAAGTGATGCCTCCCATATTCCTTTTCCCAGGGGTTTCTCTAGCAATTTTTATGCTAGAGCATACAAAAGTATTTTAATTTTATGAATTTATGATTTGTGGTTAAGCACGTGGTCTATCTTAGAGAATGTCCTATGTGAATTGGACAAGAATGTGAATGCAGCTTTCTTAGGATGAAGAGCCCTTTATATATCTACTAAGCCACTCTCTCTATTTCTTCCTTATGAGACAGTATGTTCTTGTTAATTTATACTGAATTATCCATTAAGAGGTGATAGGAATGTGTTAAAGTCTCCTACTATTACTGTATTGCTTTGATGACTCTCTTCATGTTTAATAAACAATAGTTTCATGTATTTTTCTGACTTCTCATTAAATATACATATTTTAGGAGTTTGATTATTTTCCTAGTGTACATATCCCTTTTATTAAGAAATGCTCATATGTGTGTCTTATCTTCTGATATTAATATATCACCCCACCTTTTTAAGGGGATTGATTGCTTGAATGATTGTCCTCCAATTTTTGACTCTGAGTCTATCTTTGCTCTGAATACTTAATTATGTTTCTTGCAGGCAGTGAAATGTTGGATTTTAATTTTATTTTAATTTGTTTTCTGATTCATTTTTCCATTCTGTCTCTTACTTGATGCGTTTAGTCTATTAGCATTGAGAAATGTAATTGTCATGGAATTTATTATTATTATTATCATTATTATTATTTTTGTAGGAGCTCACTCTGTTTATTGGGTCTGCCATGCCTTAATGTAGACCCTTTAGATATTTTAAGGCATATTTTTGAGTCTGTGAAGTTTCTGAGCTGTTGTTTATCCGGGAAGCTGTGCACCCTTCCTTCAAACCTAAATAAAAGTTTGTCTAGGTAAAGTATTCTTGGTGAAGTATTATTTCCTTGAGTTTTTTACTATCTTCCACAACCATCTTCAGGCTTAGATAAATCTCAAGGATACAAATAACTATAAATCTCAAGGATGCTTCTTCATATGTAATTTATCTTTTTGATCTTGCTGTTTTCAGTATTCTATTTCTATCTGTGGTTTTCATCACTGTGACTAGCATGTGCCTTGAAGTGCTTTTCTTTGGATCTCTTTTAGCTGTTATTCTTTGAGCAACCAGGATGTAGTTGATGAATTCTTTAGTCCGGAAACTTCTCAGAATGATGTCCTTGACTACTCATTTTTTCATGAGGGTTTCTCCCTTGGTCTCTAGACCTCTGATAATTTTTATATTGCTTCTACTGAATTTATCCTAGTGTTCTATTGTTTGTTCACTTGTTTTGAGGATGTTTTTCCATCTACTGTTTGTTTATTTAAGGCTCTTTTCCAATCTCTTCTGTTGCGTAGAATTGTTATGCAGCTCATCTTCCAGCTCACTGATTCTGTCCTTGGCAGCTTTTCCTATGCTGGTGAGGCCTTCCAGTAAGTTTTTCATTTCACCTACCAAGTTTTTCAGTCCTGTTATTTCTGTTTGAAAGTTTCTCATATTTATCCTCATTTTCTTGAATCTTATTTATTAATTTGGCTCATTACATTGTTTCTTTGAATTCTTTGAACAACTTCACATTTCCTCGAGGATATAGAGGTGGCCAGTAATTTTTGGATCTTCAAAGCTGCTATCTTTATACTCTAAGCATGGTGGAATTCTGCATTTTCCCCATAGTGGCCACACTATAAAGTTACTCTAAGCATGGTGGAATTCTGCATTTTCCCCATAGTGGCCACACTATAAAGTGTGTTTTTTTAATATGTTGTGTTGGGTTTCATCAATAAGAAAAAATGATAGCCACAAAGTGGAACACCTCACTCATCTGGCTTCATCCCTTTTGGTGGGGTTGCCCTCATTTGTGCAGCAGTTCCTCATGAGCATGCCAGATTTTTTTATTAGCTGTGGAATTTAGGAACCTTCAACTCCTCTGTGGAAATTTTGACCAAGATTTTTTCCACTCATGATTCCTTTTTACCTGCCAGGTATTTTATGTGACTTAGATTATATAAAATAGGTATAAAATACAATGTATAGTGATGATAAACATAAAATATTTTAAAATATATTTTTGCAACTCCTATTGGGGGCATTATCCACAATAAAAAGCTAGTCTATTGAGAAGCCAAGACATAGTACCATATATGCTAGGAGTATACTCAATATAGGTTTCATTCCTGGCATTAGAAGTTCCTCAGAGCATTTTTAGGTGCATTCCTGGAAGTCCCCCAACACCAATAGGCCCCCAACACCAATAGGCCCCCAGCATTGGTAATATAGCCAAGGTATCTCCAGCACCATAAAGCCATAGTAGCATTGCATCCTTGGACCAGACTGGTTGGCCACAAAAGGATGGTGGAGCTCCTGCGCCTTGTGAGTACTACTTAAAGACCCACTCCAAAGTCAGGCTATAGTGTTGACCTTCTATTCTGTGTTGAATAATGTTGTATAAGTGCTTAGGATGTGGTATTGTTACATTAGTTGAAATTATAAATAATAAGTTTAATCAATGATTTTTTCACTAATTTAAGTAATAAAATCATTTTTTCAATTCTCATTTTGAAGCCAAAGTTTATATTCAACTTGCATGTTTTGTAATATATATTTTCTGCAAGACAGCTTTGGCATTTTAGTCTCTGTACCTTAAAGTAGATATATAGTACAGATAAACTTATCACCCTTAAGGAAAGTGTGTAATAGCATATTTTTTCTTTAGCATATTTTTTCTTTGTGGAGGATTATTGCATAATGAAAAATTCTCAGCAATGACTGTATGCCAAATAGTATTTCTAGCAGCATTTGGCCTTCTGATGTAGGCAATGGCATTTCTTTGCCCCTCATCTTAAACTCATCCTAATAAGTAGGGCATCTGATTCCACTTTGCCTTTCTTCCATCTGTGAATTCTGTCTGTGTCTTCCATGCTTTCCATCTATAGCTTTCAATGCCAAGCAACTCTTTCTTTGCTCCAATTGTCAAGAGTCCTTTACTAGCACTCTTTTCCTACTCATAGTCTCTACATTTGTGTCTGCATCAACCTGAAAAATTAATTTTCCTTAATAATTCAATTACTTCCACAAAATATATATTACTAAAGCAAAATAATTGGAAAAAAAACAACAAAACTAACTCCTTGACTTGGTTAAAGTGAAGGTGACTGCCACTGGAAGAGAGAAAGGAGCATCATACAGGTCGGATGGTGGGAAGATACTAAAATTTTGGTGGTAGGGGGAAGATATATATCCAGAGATATGAAGTAAAATCCCTGACATTTCATAATAAAGAAACACTGCCACAAACCTTATAAAAGAAATTCTGTGTTTCCAACAAAATTGAATGTTCCTTAGAGGTAGATCAAATTGGTCATATGAATCTCCAGGAATCTGTATTTTGGTTCTGATAGTCACTTTGAAAATATCTGAATTGAATCTTCTCAGACCTCATAAATTACCATGAAAGTATTCCTCAAAAGTCTAGGTATGAACATAAATTCTGATTTTCTTTTTTGCATGAAACTCTAGACATGCACACTATTAATATTGGCCTGGAATAGTGGATAAAGAGTAGCAATTTTTCCTACCACTACTAGCTTCAGGGCATTTATTTAATATGCTGCTGAAACACCATTTACCTAACCAGTTCTAGTCAGCAAAGCACATATCCTCCAAGCATATAACCCTGCACACAAGACAAAACTCCTCCTGAAAACAACAAAGTGCCCAGTTTTTCTTTTTCCCAAAGAGATGACAGAAAATCAGGCCAGAAATAATGATTTTCATTTACTAAAGGTCCATTGCATGCTTAATTTGCTCTGAGTACTATTCTAAGCACTAATCCACTGAAAACTCTAACAACTACATGGTAGATGCCTTTATTGTTTTCTCTCACAGATGATAAAACTGAAGCATAAACTAAAATAAAGTAACATTAAAATAAAGTCAGAGAAAAGAGGTGGACTGATCAATCTTCTGATTCTTTTGAATCAATCAATCAATCAAACTTTTCAACTCCTATTTAAAGCCTAATTTAATTATAATTCTGTCTATAATGAGCCTAAGTAGACTATTTGATACATTCTGCTAGCTGTTAGGAAAAATGAAGTCATGAAATTTGCTTATACATTGATGGACCTGAAAATTAATATGCTGAGTGAAACTAGTCAGAGTGAGTGGGATAAACATAAAATAATTTCACTCATTTGTGGGATATAAAAGATAGTGTGGGGCTAATATCCAGAGACAATAAAGATAAAGATTAGGAGGACCAGTCCAATGTTGGGAAGTTTACCACAAAGAGTGGAGAATGAATTAGAGTAGAATCTACCATGAAAGTGACATGCCTGGTACTCCTTCATTAACAGTAGTGCAAACCACATTGTCAAAATAGAAAAGAGAGAGTGAGTGAAGTAAAATTCATGCCCCAGAAGCAGGTGGGAAGGATAGGTGGGAGAGAGGAGAGTATCAGGGAGGGTGAGAGGGAAACTGTTGACATTGGTGGTGGAAAATTCACACTGGTGAAGGGGTGGTTGTACATTGTATGACTATCTTAATCAGAAACAGCTTTATCTGTTGGGGGGGAATATAGTATGAACAACCTTGTAATCAGGGTGTTTAAATAAAATTTAAAATAAAAAAATTTGCTAATCACAATGTATGAAAATGTCATCTAAGAAATAAGAGAAGGAGTGGCAGATCTGAGAATAATCTGGTGGCCAGAAAGACCTGCCAACCATCCACTGCAGTTTCAGGCAAATTACAGAATCCCCTAAGCCTCAATTTCCTCATTTGTAAAATAGGGATAAGTATGTCTGCAATTATTACTGATGAGTGGCATAAGTTGGATTCAACCCCATAATCTTTCCATGGCATTATGATGCCACACCTTCCAAACATTATTATCTTTTGAAACTGAGGGTATTACTAATGTTTCACTGCTGCTTCCATTTGGAAGCAACTGATAGTTTCTACCAGTCTCACTACCAGTAAACTGGTAGTTGTATTCCCTCTAACTGGAATCTAATGGTGCCATAGAAGTTAAAAAGTCCTCAAATTCTAAGTTAACTGGTGATCAATCACTTATACAAAAGATACTAGAAAGCAAAAAAAGCTAATCTTTTTCATCAATACCCCATTAGCTAAAAAAAAAAGTATTCTCAGAGTCAACCTTGATATAATTATCCTGTACCAAGAATCATAGATAAAAATTACTGTCATTCAGAAACCCATATATTCTTCACTTAAAATAGCACGCAGTCTCTCTCTCTCTCTCTCTCTCTCTCTCTCTCTCTCTCTCTCTCTCTCTCTCTCTCTCTGACACACAGAGAAAAACATGACTCCTATGTAGGGTGTGCTTGCCCCATTCTACAGTGGCCTAACTCATAGGAATAGCTAGTGAGGACATCACTGCTCACAAAGAGAGATCCTAGCTCTATGATAGAAACTGACCCAAAAACCAAAAAAAAAAAAAAAAAAAAAAAGAACAAAAAAAAAAGAAACTGCAAAAATCCTTTCACTGAACTCTCTATGCAGTACTGAGCAAAATTGTTCATTAAAGAACAGTAAAAATATCAAAATGAGATCAGGTTACCAAATTGTCCCATGTACATCAATTTGCTGGGCTGAAAATTCTGTGGCCTTCTCAAAATAGGAATGGACAGATTCCCCTTCCTGGCCCAGAAGCCTTCAACCAGACCCTCCATCCTTGAATAAATGGTTTAGCTTCACACCTCCAAATTTCACAGTACAGAAATCACAGTAGGAGCATAGAACTTTGATGGGAAAGTTGCACAGAAGCACACCAAATTCAATGATAAAATAACAATAGCACAGAAGGCCCAACCAGTATAAACCAGTAAGAGGTCAGTATGGACCAATGAACAACAACCACTGTGAAATATAACATATATCACAAATTGACTTTTTGAGAATTTTTAAATGCTCACTAATATAGTATCATTACTTTTATGCAGAGCTTTGTTTCATTTTGCCGTTCTCCCTGTCCTTCATATTATTGTTGTTCTGCTGTTGTTGCTGTTATGCCAAGGAGTTGGAAACATCTGTGGCTGTAGAACCAGAGTTATGGTGGAAATGAAAAGGAGAAGGGAGGGATATCAGGTAAACTAGTTACTACAATAAGTCACATTGGTGATTTTTGTTTGCTTGTGTATTTAGAGACCACAACCATCTTAATCAAGGGATCAGCTCTAGAGCAAACCTGAATCATCTGTATGCAAGGCAAGTACTTTACCAGCTTATAGTATCTCTTGAAACCCTCTAATTGACCGTTTTATCTTTTTATTTATTTAAAGAAAATATATCACATAGTTGACATAACTGATAATAATACATTTGTGACAGAATGACAGTAAGTGAAGATATTAAGAAATATTGAAGGCTGGGGCTGGAGAGATAGCATGGAGGTAAAGAGTTTGCTTTGCTTGTAGAAGGACGGTGGTTTGAATCCCGACATCACATATGGTTCCCTGAGCTTGTCAGAAGCGATTTCTGAGTGTAGAGCCAGGAGTAACCCCGGAGGGTGTGACACAAAAACCAAAAAATGAAAAGAAAGGGAATATTGAAGGCAGGTGGGAGGGGTTTGCCCCTACTGTGAGATTACCAACTGGGAGAGACGGAGGGGATGTGAAGCCTTTGTGTGTTTCTCTACTTTTCTGACTTCTGAACCTCTCCTGAGATGGCCAAAAAGGGCCCAGCAAAAACTCTCTCCTACAGGAGCCAAAGCTGAAAGGCCAAGAAAGACTGAGTGAGTGAAAACAGACTACCACAAATGCCCCTGCAGAAAGGCAGATCCTTAGTCTGTGAAAGCAGGTGGGAGAGGTTTGCTCCTGCTGTGAGATTACCAATTGGGAAAGACAAAGGGGACCTGTCGCCTTTGTATGTTTCTCTACTCTTCTGTCTTCTGAACCTCTCCTGAGAGGGCCAAAAAGGGCCCAGCAAAAACTCTCTCCTAGAGGCTCCAGAAGAGCATGGCTGCTCCTCTTTGCTTCATGGACACATGCTCTAACTAATGGACCAGACCATAATATGCAGAAAAAAATTACACTACAAGCATGACAATGGGGAAACCTCTCAGGCAAACACCATGCACAAAGAATAAAGATGATAGCTGTGATGACCAAAAAAAATAACCATTTCATTAATCTCTCAGATTAAGGAGTTTATAATAGAAATATGGAAGATCCTCATGGAAATCAAAGAAAACATAGCTAGCTCTAGCTGAAAGAACACAAAGATAAATATCAGAAAACTTCAAACTTCAATAACAGATCTGAAAAAATACAGTAGCTGAATTGAAAACCTAAATGAAAATCCTCTCCAACAGGGTAATAGCAGCTGATGACAGAATCAGTGAACTAGAAGATGAATTGCAGAGCAACTCCATATAGCAGAAGAGATTGAAAAAGAACCTTAAGGCAAATGATCAGACGATGGGAAAAGTACTCAGACAATGTGAACAGATGAAAATAAAAGTCTTTAATTTTATTTCAGAAGCGTGATTATTGTGTGGTGTATGTGTCTATCGCTGTAGTACTCATTGGATTTCTTGTTTGATTTTTCTTTTTGTATTGTTGTGGTGATTCTCTTCCTTTTTCCCTTTCTTCTCTCAAAACTGATGTTTAGATCCTCTAGAAGGACTCTGTCCACTTTTGGCCTGTGGCATTTTTACCCCATTCTATTTTTTTTTTCAAACAGAACCACATAACTGGAACCATCTTGTTCTGCCCTCAATTTGAGAGGGAAATAACAAAGGGTACCAAGTCCAAACAACTGAATGATCCTTTAAGAGTAATAAAAATGATCAGACTTAAACACCAAATCCAAAGCCAACGACAACAGAATCGATACCCAATCTATAACAAGCTAGATACAGAGGGGATCATTTATACTAGCAACCCAAGGGGTAAGGGAGGGGGTATCAGATGCATGCTGGGAATGGGGGGAGGGAGGTCAACTTCAGTGGTGGGAATTCTTTTGACTCAATGTTAATATGTACCTAAAATATTACTATGAAAGATATGTAATCCACTTTGATCAAAAATAAAAAGTCTTTGATAAACTCAACAGAAACATCATAAGAACCATTGGAGTCACAGAGGCCCAGAAAGGGAATACCCAGGAAGAATTTATAGTCAAACACATCATCACAGAGAAACTCCCAGAGCTAAACACTGCATGCAATCAAATCCTGCATGCCCAAAGAGTACCAGCTAAAAGAGACCTGAAGAAAAACACCTCAGGACACATCCTAGTCACAATGACGAATCCCACAGATAGAGATAGAATATTAAAAGCTGCAAGATCAAAAAAGGAAATTACATTCAAAGGAGCATCCTTAAGATTTACAGCAGACATGTCACAAAAATTCTCAAGAAGACTGTGGTGAGCTATTGTGACAAGATTAAATGAAATGGATGCTTCACCTAGAATACTGCACCCAGCCCGACTCACGTTCAGGTTTGAAGGAAGGATACATAGCTTCAGGGATAAGCAACAGCTCAGAAACTATATAGATGAAAAAACAGCCTTAAAGGAAAAACTGAAAGATCTACTTTAAGACTAGACAGACCAACAGACACACCAGACTTAAACAAAAAGATGACATTAAATCCCATGACAATCATGTCCCTCAATGTCAATGAACTGAATGCACCAATTAAGAGACACAGAGTGGCTAAATGGATCAAAAAGATGAATTCAACCTGCTGATACCTAAAAGAAACACATGTGAATAGTCAGAAAAAACATAAACTCAAAATCAAAGGCTGGAGGAAAATCACCCAAGCAAATAACACTCTTAAAATGCTGGGGTGGCCATATTATTATCAGACAACACAAACTTTAGACTCAGAAAAGTTACAAGGGACAAAGATGGACACTTTGTACTAATCAAGGGATTTGTGCAACAGAAAGATTTTGCACTACAAAACGTATATGCATCCAATGAGAGACTAGCAAAATATCTAATAGAATTATTGAAAAATTTGAAAAGAGGGCATCAATAATAACACAATAATTGTGGGAGACCTCAACACAGCCTTGTCACCACTAGATGTGTCAACCAGACTGAAACCCAACAAAAATATACTAGACCTGAAAAGAGAAATGGAAGAAAGAGGCCTAGAAGATATAGATATAGATATATAGGGCACTCCAGCCCCAAAAACCTGAATACACATTCTTCTCCAATGTACATTCTCCAGGATAGACCACATGCTGGAGTAGAAAACATACCTCCAAAAAATCAAGAGGATATAAATTTTGCAGGCTACCTGCACTGACCACAAGGCTCTGAAATTAGATGTGAACTACAAAGGGACACAGAAGAAGAACGTTGACAACTGGAAATTAAACAGCCTGCTACTGAACAACCAGTGGGTCTGAGAAGAAATCAAAACTTTCCTGGAAACAAATGACAATGAAGACACAAGCGATCATAACACATGGGATACAACAAAAGTGGTACTGAGAGGAAAATTTATAGCTTTGCAAGCACACATCAGGAAGGAAGAGGGAGCATACCTCAATAGCATAATGATGCAGTTTATAAAATTAGAAAAGGATCAACAAAAGGAGCCAAAAATAGGGAGACAGAAACAAATAACAAAGCTTAGAGCAGAAATCAATAAAGTGGAAACCCAAACAACTATCCAAAAGATCAAAAGATCAATGAAACAAGATTGATAGACCACTGGCAAAACTCACAAAGAAAAAGAGAGAAACCTGATAACCCAAATTAAAAATGGAAAAGGAGAGATCACTACAGATATTGCAGAGATCCAAAGGGTATTCAGAGACTACTTTGAGAAACTCTATGCCACTAAACATGAGAACCTAGAAGAAATGGATAAATTCTTGGAATCTTATAATCTTCTACAGTTGAATAAGGAAGATGTAGCATATATAAACACCCCATTCACTATTGAGGAAATTACAACAGTAATCAAGTGTCTGCCCCAAAACAAAAGCCCAGGCCCAGATGTATTCACTAATGAATTCTTTCAAACCTTTCAAGAGGAACTACTATCAATCCTTGCCAGGCTCTTTCATGAAATTGAAAAAACGGGAACACTTCCAAATACCTTTTACAAAGCCAACATCACCTTGATACCAAAACCAGACAGAGATGCTGTCAAAAAAGAAAATTACAGACCAATATCCCTGATGAACACAGATGCCAAGATCCTCAACAAAATCCTGGCAAATAGAATCCAGTGCCTCATCAAAAAGATCATTCACTATGATCAAGTAGATTTCATCCCAGGAATGCAAGGATGGTTTAACATCTGTAAATCTATCAACATAATACACAATATCAACAACAAGAAAAATAAAAACCACATGGTCATATCAATAGATGCAGAGAAGACATTTGATAAGGTCCAACACCCACTCTTGATAAAAATTCTCAGCAAGATGGGAATGAAGGGAACCTTTTTCAATATAGTTAAGGCCATCTACCACAAGCTAATGGCAAATATTATCCTCAATGAAGAAAAATTAAAACCCTTCCCTCTAAATTCTGGTGCAAGACAGGGCTGTCCTCTCTCAACATAGTACTGGAAATACTTGCTATAGTAATTAATCAAGAAAAATATTTCAAGTGCAAAGAAAAAGTTCAAGCTCTCACTGTTTGCATTTGACATGATACTCTACTTAGCAAACCCCAAAAGATTCTATCAAAAAAGCATCTAGAAACAATAGATTCATATAGCAATGTGGCAAGCTACAAAACTAACACACAGAAATCAATGGCCTTTTTATACACCAATAATGATAGGAAAGAAATGGACATTAAGGAAACAACCCATTCACATTAGAGTCACACAAACTCAAATATCTTAGAGTCAACTTAACTAAAGACGTGAAGGACCTATACAAAGAAATCTATAAAACTCTGCTCCAAGAAATAAGAGAGGACACACGTAAATGGGCATACATACTCTGCTCATACATAGATTGGCAGGATTAACATAATTAAAATGTCAATACTCCCCCAAAGCATTGTACAGATTTATTGTGATCCCTCTAAAGATACCCATGACATTTTTCAAAGAAATGGATCAAACACTTCTGAAACTCATTTGGAACAATAAACACCCTCAAATAGCTTAAGTAACCCTTGGAAATAGGAATATGAGAGGCAATACTTTCCCCAATTTTAAACTGTATTATAAAGCAATAGTTATCAAAACAGCATTGTATTGAAATAAAAACAGACCCTCAAATCAGTGGACTATTGTTGTTGCCTGGTTGTCAGGGTGATATAAGAACTGTCTTTGGAGTAAGTCAGTGCTATGGTGGTAGTGGGGCCTTCCTTGGTAGAATTTATGTACCTGGTGCTGGTGTAGGAAATCATGTTTGTTTCCATAGGTGGTATCCATGGTTCTGGGGTGAGTGTTCAATATCCAATCAACTGGAGTCTAAGCCAAGTCATTATGCCAAGTGTTTAGGGTGTAAGGTCCCACTGCAGTATAAAAAATTTTATGTTATCTTTATTAGATTAGAACTTGTTTACATCTGTTAACTTTTCCCACTTTAATACACCTATGCAAAAAAGGACAATTCCACAAGGAATTACTAATGCATGTGGGGGGACAAGGTGTCAAAACCAAGAGTCCCCAGAGCCTTTTGCTTACATGAACTCTGAACAGAGATTTGTGGGCAAAGTCACTGACTAAAAGTTCCCTTTCCCAATCGCGCCTCAGACGCACCTTTTTGCTCCAGATCTAGAGAGGTCCAAGTTACCCATCCACCGGTGAAGGCCCTGGGAATGGGGTCCTGCTGCCCAGATCTCCTGGTCCAGCAGAGGCCATGCGGTTCCCAGATGAAAATGCATTCATTCGGTAGTGACTCATTTATTTGAGGGTTAGTCATATAAATAATAAAAGTGGTAAATAGCTAAGGGGCAAAGTGGTAAAGCACAGATTCCTCTGTAATTCTCTTCAGAGAAACCAATCTGACCAAACTTTATGTATGCCCATATTTAAGCTGATATCACCAGGATTTTTGTGGAGGGAGTGTGAGCACCCTTTCATCTACTACCTCTTTCTTCCAGGAGACCAGACAGCTGAGAATACACCCCACAAAAGCTGCAGTAAACAGTAATAATGTTTTAAATTCCTTGACAACTTCATTTGTTTAATGCTGTCATCCCTGTAGGAACACATCAATTTAGATGCCAGTGTGTAGCTGAGATCACTTAATGACAAACTAAATAACAGAAAAGATGGCTAACAACAAGAGTCTGCCATCGTCTTAATGACCTAATTGGAGAAGTATTTTCCACAAATTTGCTTGACACTGTATTTTTTTTCATTTTTCTTAAATTTTCATTCTTCATTTTATTTTTTTCTTTATATTCTTTTTTTTTAATAACTGTCAGTCACACACCGGGCAGTATGTATCCTGGGACCAAATAGAAGCCCTAGTCTAGGGTTTGATCTACAACCTGCACAACAAGCATGATCTCTAATTCCAGAGGTCTAAGACAATAGCAACTGAGTGGGTTTTCTGGAAACATAACGAAAGACTCTATCCCAGGCTCCATCCTAGGATCACTGCAAGGACTAAGACCACCAACCACAGAAGACGGATTAAAATGACACTGAGGGAACAGAACTTCACAAAAAAAAACTTCATCATCAGTTTCATCCTTGACCTGTGCAGAGACAGAGATCTCTCAGAGACCTGATTTTATCACCCAGGACGGAGCAGAAGTCTTCCATACACATACACCACAAAGGCACCAACGGAAGAGTAAATGAACTAGAAAGGAGTCTATAGTTAATGCCATGACAATATATTCCAAGGATGGAGAAACCCTGTATCTCTTAGGCCAAGGGAATTCCTTTTCGAATGACCCCAATGTTTACTGTCCTATGCAGGAGAGAAAAAAAGACAAAATGCACAAAATAATCTTTTTTTTAATTTATCTATCTAGTTTTTGTCGATTCCTTTGATTTGGTGTGGATGAACTTGTCTCCATTTTTGTTTATTTATTTTTCTTTCTTCTTTTATCTTCTTCCCTATTGTGCTCTGTCATGTTTTTTATTTCAAGACCATGGCTATTATGTGGTGCCTAGCTTTATTGCTGTAGTGCTCACTGGATATTTTATTTGATACTCCTTTTTATACTGTTGTGCTGTTTCACCTTCTTTTACCCCTTCGTCTCTCAAACCAAGGATGAGAGCCTCTAGAAGGACTCTGCCCATTTTTGGCATATATGATTTTTACCCCATTTTATTACTTTTCTCTTCTTCAAACAAAACCACATAACTTGAACTATCTAGCCCCGCTTCCCAATTAGAGGGGGATATAATGTAGGTACCATGACCAAACAGTTGTAAGATAAGTAGTAAGCTAAGTAGTAAGCTAGGCACAGAGGTGACCACTCATTCTAGCAGCCCCAGGGGTGAAGGTAGAGGATATGGGAGGCAGTACGGGAACGGAGGTGGAGGGAGGACAATTCGGTGATGGGAATTCCCCTGATTCAATGTTAATATGTACCTAAAATAATACTGTGAACGATATGTAAGCCACTATGTTTAAAATAAAAATTATATTAAAAAACATGGCAAGAATATCATCATGTAATTTAAAAAGTATCTTCTTAAAGTGTTAATTAAACAATCATACTTTATAAACATCTAGAATTTTGTGTGCTAACTTTAGGCCCAAGGGTCCACTCAAGTTAGCTAGTTTCACAATAACGTCACAGTTTAATTGTGTCCAGAAATGTATTTGCAGGGTGATAATAAGAATAAATCTTACGGGCCCGGAGAGATAGCACAGCGGTGTTTGCCTTGCAAGCAGCCGATCCAGGACCAAAGGTGGTTGGTTCGAATCCCGGTGTCCCATATGGTCCCCTGAGCCTGCCAGGAGCTATTTCTGAGCAGACAGCCAGGAGTAACCCCTGAGCACCGCCGGGTGTGACCCAAAAAAACCAAAAAAAAAAAGAATAAATCTTACAATTCCATGCCTGAAGAGCAAATACTCTACCATTTAGCCACACTTGAAACACCTATATAGTTAGTTATTATCCTTTATCTTTTTTAGCAAGACTACCAACATGTAGTCAGGATTAAGAGACATAAAAATCCCCATCCCTAATCAGTGGCTATTCTTTTATGCTCCCTAAAAATGATGGCATAGGGCCTGGGCTCTTTGCTCAGTGGTAGAGCAAACACATGCATTTGAGAAGATCTGGGTTCAGTCCCAAACCATACATGAAAAATAATGCTAATGGCACAGAGCTAGAATGTTATATTATTATTAGATAATATGATCCTGACTTTATATAAATCCTAAAAATCAGGTAATTTTCAACTTGTCACTGAAATTCAGTAACTGAATGTAATTGCAATTGCAACCTAATTCATCTTCCCAATATTTTTGCTGACTTAAACAACTAGGGTAAAATAGAAAGGTAAAAACAGACTGCATAACCCAATAATTATATGCAATGGCTTATTTAACTACTAGGTTTTCATTGGTAAATAGTATTTTCTCCTCACAGGAAAACCTCCTATGTGTCTATCATTTGTTCTTCCTAATAGGCAAATTTAAACCCTGAATTGAATAGGCAAGCCATGACAATCCAATTTACCAACTACACATTAATGGATGAAGAAGTTGCGCTCTCTCTCTCTCTCTCTCTCTCTCTCTCTCTCTCTCTCCACACACACACACAATGGAATACTATACAGCAAAGGTAGAAAAAATAATGTAATTTGCAGCAACATGGATAGAACCAAGAGGATATCATACTGAGTGAAGTCAGTAAGAAGAATATATATAGAAACAGAAGCTGATTATGAAGACATCCAAGAATTAAACAAGGTTAGCTAAAGGTCTAATAGTCCAAGGGAAGATACAGATAAAGATCTGAAGGTTCTTAATGTAAATTTTTGGAATGTCAGTGTCCAGGGAATTCCCTGTACAAGTAGGAATCCTGTATAGTCTTTTTATCTGTCACCCCTCCCAAAGGAAGGCAATGTTCAGAGATTTTACCTTAGCTTCCTCTTACAAAATGTAACACCCTTCCCCACAATTAGGCTTAATTAGTTAGGAATTTGTTATCCACCCTACTTTCTGCAATTGATTTTTCCTGAACAATAAATGTCCTAAGTGGAAGACAGTTGGGGCTCTCAGTACACAAAGATGGGAGCACCCAACTTTATGCTTGTCTCTCTTATGTCTATCTTTTTTTCCTAATCCTCATAGCAACACTGCTCTAGGCTAGTTCACCCCAGAGCTGTACTCTGGCACAGAATGATCTCTCTCATACGTCAGACTTAAAGATTCACAATAAGGTAACAACAAAGGTCCATAGCAACATGATGAAAAAATTGACCCACACAACTGTGTGTACCCACTCAATTGAGCAAGGGAGGTGAGTACCTTGAAAAACCTTGTGATGTTAAAATTATGTGCATACTGGAAGTACTTGCTATGGCGATTATGCAAGAAAAAGATATCAAGGGAATCCAGATAGGAAAGGAAGAAGTCAAGCTCTCACTGTTTTCAGATAACATGATACTCTACCTAGAAAACCCTAAAGTCTCTACGAAAAAGCTTCTAGAAACAATAGACTCATATAGCAAGGTGGCAGGCTACAAAATTAATACACAAAAATCAATGGCCTTATTATACAGCAATAGTAATAAGGAAGAAATGGACATTAAGAAAACAACCCCATTCACAATAGTGCCACACAAACTCAAATATCTTGGAATCAACTTGACTAAAAATGTGAAGAACCTATACAAAGAAAACTAAAACTCTGCTCCAAGAACTAAGAGAGGACACACGGAAATGGAAGCACATACCCTGCTCATGGATTGGCAGGATTAACATCATTAAAATGGCAATACTCCCCAAAGCATTGTACAGATTTAATCTGATCCCTCTAAAGATACCCATGACATTCTTCAAAGAGGTGGATCAGGCACTTTTGAAATTCATTTGGAACAATAAACACCCTAGAATAGCTAAAGCAATCATTGGGGAAAAGAATATGGTAAGAATTACTTTCCCCAACTTTAAACTGTACTACAAAGCAATAGTTATCAAAACAGCATGGTATTGGAATAAAGACAGGCCCTCAGATCAGTGGAATAGGCTTGAATACTCAGAGAATGTTCCCCAGACATACAATCACCTAATTTTTTGATAAAGGAGCAAGAAATCCTAAATGGAGTAAAGAAGGCCTCTTCAACAAGTGGTGTTGGCACAACCGGCTAGTCACTTGCAAAAAATTGAACTTAGACCCCCAGCTACATGTACAAAGGTTAAATCCAAATGGATGAAAGACCTCGATATCAGACCCGAAACTATAAGATATATAGAACAACATGTAGGTAAAAACACTCCAGGATACTGAGACTAAAGGCATCTTCAAGGAGGAAACTGCACTCTCCAAGCAAGTGAAAGCAGAGATTAACAGATGGGAATATATAAAGCTGAGAAGCTTCTGCACCTCAAAAGAAATAGCGCCCAGGATACAAGAGCCCCCCACTGAGTGGGAGAAACTATTCACCCAAGACCCATCAGATAAGGAGCTAATCTCCAAAATATACAAGGCACTGACAGAACTTTACAAGAAAAATACATCTAATCCCATCAAAAAATGGGGAGAAGAAATGGACAGACACTTTGACAAAGAAAAAATACAAATGGCCAAAAGACACATGAAAAAATGATCCACATCACTAATCATCAGGGAGATGCAAATCAAAACAACTATGATGCACCACCTCACACCACAGAGAATGGCACACATCACAAAGAATGAGAACAAGCAGTGTTGGCGGGTATGTGGAGAGAAAGGAACTCTTATCCACTGCTAGTGGGAATGTCGTCTAGTTCAACCTTTATGGAAAGCAATATGGAGATTCCTCCAAAAACTGGAAATCGAGCTCCCATACGACCCAGCTATACCACCCCTCCTAGGAACACAAAAATACAATACAAAAATCCCTTCCTTACAGCTATATTCATTGAAGCACTATTTACCATAGCAAGACTCTGGAAACAGCCAAGATACCCTTCAACAGATGAATGGCTAAAGAAACTGTGGTACATATACACAATGGAATATTATGCAGCTGTCAGGAGAGATGAAGTCATGAAATTTTCCTATATATGGTTGTACATGGAATCTATTATACTGAGTGAAATATGTCAGAGAGAGAGAAAAGCGCAGAATGGCCTCACTCATCTATGGGTTTTAAGAAAAATGAAAGACATTCTTGCAATAATAACTTTCGGACACAAAAGAGAAAAGAGCTGGAAGTTACAGCTCACCTCATGAAGTTCACCACAAACAGGGATGAGTTTAGTTAGAGAAATAACTACATTTTGAACTATCCTAGTAATGAGAATGTACGAGGGAAATAGTCTGTCTAGAGTACAGGCGGGGGTTGGGTGGGGAGGAGGGAGATTTGGGACATAGGTGATGGGAATGTTGCACTGGTGATGGGTGGTGTTCTTTACATGACTGAAACCCAAACACAATCATATATGTAATAAAGTTGTTTAAATAAAAAATTAAAAAGAATTATGTGCATAGCAGTTGCAAAAAAGTGAACTCAGACTCCCAGCTAACACCATGCACAAAGGTCAAATCAAAATAGATTAAAGACCTTGATATCAGGCTTGAAACCATAAGGTATATAGAACAGCACATAGGTAGAACACTCCATGACATTGAGACTAAGGCATCTTCAAGGAGGAAATTGCATTCTTCAAACAAGTGGAAGCAGAAATAAACAGATGGGAATATATTAAGCTGAGAAGCTTCTGAACCTCAAATGAAATAGTGCCTAGGATACAAAAGCCATTCACAGATTGAGAGAAACTATTCACCCATACCTAAGAGACAAGGGGCTAATATCGAAAATATACAAGGTACTGACAGAACTTAACAAGAAAAATCATCTAACCCCATCAAAAAATGGGGAGAAGAAATGAACAGACAGTTTCTCAAAGAAAAAATTAAAATGGCCAAAAAGCACATGAAAAAATATTCTGCATCACTAATTATCAGAGAATGCAAATCAAAACAACTATGAGTTACCATATTATGCCACAGAGACTGGCACACATCACAAAGAACAAGAACTATCAGTGTAGCAGCGATGTGGGGAGAAAGGAACTCTCATTCATTGCTGGTGGGAATGCTAACTAGTCTAGCCCTTATGGAAAACAATATGGAGATCCTCAAAAAACTGGAAATTGAGATCCCATGTGATCTAGCTATACCACTCCTATAGAAATACCCTAGGGACAGAAAAATGCAATTCAAAAATCCCTTCCTCACACCTGTATTCATCACAGCAAACAACAAAGATGTCCATCAAAAAATGGATGGCTAAAGAAACTGTGATACATATACACAATGGAATATTATGCAGCCATCATCAGAGATGAAGTCATGACATTTTTCTATACATGGATGGACATGGAAACTATTATGCTGAGTGAAATAAGTCAGAGGGAGAGAGATAAACAAGAATAGTCTCACTCATCTATGGGTTTTAAGAAAAATAAAAGACATTATTGTAATAATGCCCAGAGATGATGGCTGGAAGGATCAGTTCACAATTTGAAACTCACCTCAAAGAGGACTATGTGCACTTAGAGAAATAATGCACTAACAATTACCATGACAATGTTAATGAGTAATAGAAGTAGAATGCCTGTCTCAGGGGTGTCTAAGGAGGGAGATGGGGGTGCACTGGTGGTGGTCATGTTGCCCTGGTGAAGGGGGGTGTTCTTTTTGTGACTGGTTTGTAATCATGGTGTTTAAATAAAGATATTGTTTAAATAAAAAAGAAAAGGTCTACATAAATAATATAATTATACAGCTTAAGAAACTGGAAAAAGAGCAACAAGATGAGCCAAATGTATGCAGGCAGAAGGAAATAATAAAACTTAGAGCAGAAATTAATAAACTGGACACTCAAAACACAATAAAAATATCAATGAAAACAAATAGTTGGTTCTTTGAAAAAAACAAAATTGATAAACTATTCAGAAGACTCACAAATAAAAAGAGAAAAAAATTTATAATCAAAATAAGAAATTATAGGGGGCTGGAGAGATAGTATGGAGGTAAGGCGTTAGAGCATAGAGCCAGGAGTAACCCCTGAGCACTACCGGGTGTGACCCAAAAGCCAAGTTTAAAAGAAAACAAAAACAAAAAATAATAAATTATAAAGGTGATGTAGAGAAGAGTGGTTATTATGAAGGAGATGTCTTGTTAGAAAGTATAACATATACGTGAGAGTAAAAGATGTACACAAGATGTACATTAAAAGCCTAATGTTTAAAATAAGTTACAGCTAAAATTCTTGGCATAATTTGCTGCAACCTAGATAGAACTAGATGATAGCATGTTGAGTGAAGTAAGCCAGAAGAAGAAAAACAAACACAGGATAATCTCACTTATCTGTGGTATATAAAATAATTGTATTAAGGGCTGGAGCAATAGCACAGCAGTAGGGCATTTGGCTTGCACACAGCTAACCCAGGACAGACCTGGGCTCAATCCCCGGCATACGTTATGATCCCCCGAGCCAGGAGCAATTTCTGAGCACATAACCAGGAGTGACCCCTGAGTATTACTGGGTGTGTCCCCAAAAACCAAAAATAAATAAATAAATGTATTAGAAAATGTACTAAGGGAGCATACCTAGATCACACATGACCTCAGTGACTAGGGAGGAGAATGACCAATCAGAAAAGAAATTAAGGCAGAAAGTAAGATATAAAGTATTGGAGGAAGAGAGATCTAGGCTTTGGTTATATTCAGAATGTGGGGAAATGGTATAGCTACACATACAAATCATACATTCAAAAACACTGAAAACATGAGATCTAAGCTGAGACTACCAAACTTAACTGCAAAATAGGGGTTGTCAGGATATGTAAGCATTGGTGATGGGAGTTGTTACAGGTGGTGGGATTGATATTAAACTATTATATGCTGAGAACTTAACTATCAATTACTTTGTAAACTAGGATTCTTTAATTAAATAAAAAATTAAATAAAATTCTTGGCATAAATCAGCTAATTAATATCAATGATAAAGTAGAATATATTACTCTATCCAAGTTGTCTTAGACCATTAACAACACACTAATATAAATAATTCCTGAAAAATCTTCAACCATTTCTCACATGTCAGAGAAAATGTGGTTTCTAAGCATACACACTTCCAAAAAAAATGTCACTATGCTCAGTGGTTTTCACTTCTTAAAGATAAAGAAAAAGACAGAACCAAGAGACTGCTAATATAACTGTGTTTACAACTGTAGAGAAACAACATAGCACTTTAATTTTCCCATGGCTGACAAATCCAGGCCAATTTTGTCTATGACCCCAAAAATGATAAAAGAATAGAAGCAATTATTATATTACCCTTTGAGAAAGAAACATACTTCTAGGGCTGGAGTAATAGTACAGTGGGTAGGGTACTTACCTTGCACATAGCCAACCTGGGTTATATCCCTAGAATCCCAGATGGTCCCTGAGGACCATCTGAGCCTGGAGTCAGGACAGCAGAGATGCCTCTCCTGATTAACAAGGAATCAAATCCTTGATTTAAAATAATACACAGTCCAAGCTTCATCAAAGATTCCTAAGAGGATGTAGCAGTTTAACAAATTGTCATCAAACTCTGGTGCTCCTCTTTTGTCAACAGGTCAACAATGGTCTCCCCTCCTTCAGTCACAGTTAACCCACAGACAGCAGTAGAAAGTGTCCTGAAAACTCTGAGATTATCCTAAAAATTATAAGGAAGCCTAGGACAATGACTCCTAAAATAAACCTACAGTGGTGGGAGAAAGCCAAGGCAGCTCATGGAAGGCCAAAGGTGAAGAATAGGAGGTAAACCCATTGGCCTTCTACTTTCAATGAGCCTTCCATTCAATAACTAGTTGCCATGGCAAAAAAAAAAATAAAAAAGGATTCTCATTCTCAAGTCCCTAGACTCTATGTCTATGTTATGCATGCAACAAAAATCTTACAAGTGAGGATTTGCTCAAAGTCTTTATTTTTGAATTCAAGAAATGACTACTGTTGTTTTGAGCATTCCATGTATGGGGAAGGTTTGTGAGGCAGCAATAAATATTTGATATACTGGGACTATAACAGACTTCCATTTAAATTTCCAAAAGAAAAATTGTAAAACAAATTTCTATGGATAAAGTCTGTAAGATAAAATGCATTAGCATATTTTAGAAACAACTGGAAAATTATAGGTACCAATTTATGAGAATCTGAATAAAACTATGTTTTAGTTCAAAGGTTACAAGCTGTTATTTTCAAGTTGATTGCCTAATATTGATTGGACAATTAATACACAATACTTTTATTTATTTTTTATTTTAAAAATTTATTCAAGAGACAAAATTGATTAACATATTGAGGTAAACTAACATAACATAATATAGTAACATAACATATAATATAATTAATATAATATAATAATACATGTAAGTTAAAGAACATTTCAGATTAAAACACACTTTTTATCATAATGGCTTACATATCTTTCACAGTAGTATTTTAGGTACATATTAACATTGAATCATGGGAATACCCATCACCAATTATGTCCTCTCCCCATCCCAGTTCCCTTTCTGCAACCCAAATACCCCACCATCACCCCCCAAGCTGGTGGAGTAGGTGGTCCCCTCTTTGACTTGCTTACTATTAATGATCATATGTCTGTTTGGTCCTGGTACCCTCCCTTGTTTCCCCCTCTATTTAGGAGGTGGAGCTAGATAAATCAAGTTATGTCGTTTTGTTTGAAGGAAAGAAAAGCAATAGATTGGGGTACAAAATAAGGGAAAAAAAAGAAGTCAAATACGCTGAAAATGGGCAGAGTCCTTCTAGAGTTTGAGAGAGGATGTGAAAAAGGTAATTGAAACACCAAAACAATACAGAAAGAAATATCAAATTAAATAACCAGTGAGCACTACAGCAATAAAGACAAGCACCACACAATAGTCTCGGTTTTGAAATCAAATCATGCTGGAGTGCAAAAAGAAAGAGAAAGATAAGATAAAATAAAATAATATTAGAGACATCAACTTCAATCTCTACACCAAAATAAAGATGTCAAAAAAATTAATCAATCGGTAAATAAATATGTGGAAAAATGATTGTTTTGTGCTTTTTTTTTCTTTCCCCCCCTGCATAGGCACAGTAACTATTGGGGATATTGTAGAGGGAATTCCCTTGTCCTAGGAGATACAGGGTTTCTCCACCCCAGAAGTATACTGTCATGGGATTAACTATAGGCTCCTTGCATGATCATTTACTCTCCCCTTGGTGCTTTCGTGGTGTATGGAAGACTTCTGCTTCGTCTTGAATAGTAAAATCAGAGCTCTGTATCTAGAGATCTTGGTGACAATACACAATACTTTTAAATTAATTCCCAAAGCAATGAAAAATAGAATTTTATATATTTCCTCTCCAAACAGAAACAGAAACTTCATTTAAAGTCAAGTAAATCTGTTTAAAAATGCTATTGCCCAGATTTTTTTTTTGGGTAATCCAAGCTGTTTATTGCTGCTTCTTTGGTAATGACAACTATAACAAACTTGGATATCAGGTAGAATCTCAAATAATAAGGTATTTTTCAAACTTTTTCATCTCAGGAGCCCATTGATACTCTTAAAAATTAGCAGAGAGCTAGGAGTAAGCCCTGAGCATCACCATGTGTGGCTCTAAAATAAAAACAAAATTTAGCAGGGGGCAGGGGATGCTCTGTGGAACAAGTGCCTGTCTTACAAGCATGAGATTGTAACTTGAATACCTTGTGCTACTCACCTGCACTGAGCTCGCTCTGAGAAACTGCTATTTAGGAGCTCTAGTACTATGAGGCATTTCCAGCTACACTGCAGCCAGGAGCATGTGTAAGCCCAGATTAATTATCTATAGTTTTATAAATTCACTTATTTTTCTAATCTATTCCAAGTCCTAGGATACACTGTGTTAAGGAGCGTGATGTAAGCTACTGCAAGTATGACAAAAGGAGCTATTAATCTATACAACAGCTCAGATTATTTTTCCTAACTCAGAGTTTGGCTACAGTTTACCAGAGTGAAGATACAGAAATGGTATATAAAATAGCTATTTTCTTTATAAGGCAGGCAGCAGTAATAATCTACACAAGCTATTCAAAAATTTCTGATCATAGTAGAGCTGTTTTAAACTAGATGGCTAGAATTCATATTTGCAGTATTCAGGTAGAGCAATAAAATACTATAAATCAATAATTAATAAGTGTATTAAGCCCAGGAGGCTGTAAAGGAGGAGTTAACATGTTGTGTATACTATCTCACTCCCTTCTCCTGCAAGCCCCAGTCTCCCTTAGGGTTCTTTTGTGTAATGGCATCTTAGGAAATCCGGAATCATTTTTGTGAGTTTTCTGAGTTCTGGAATGATATATACACCATAGTGTGAAAGTTAATAAAGACTCCTCAAGCATCCAATTTGACTTAAATCCATATTTGATTGAAAGTATACCTGGGGGCAGGAGACAGCTATCTTTGTATGTGAGAGGTTTGAAATAAAACCCCAGTTTGGTGCCCTAAGCATCAATGAGAGTGACCTCTAAGTAATACCAGATGTTGCCTGTAAGCCAAAAATAAATACAATATAATTGAGAATATTTGTGTAGTGTATTCCAGGCAACAGAGATCCTAGCAAATGACCCACACCAGAAGCACAAGCCAGTTGTTACGATGCTCAAGGCCCTCTAGCTATTCTTCATGGTATAGACTCCTTTTATAGTGCTTATTACCTTATCACTTAAAGTTTACCTCACCAATGATGATTGACCTAGAAAATGGAAAACCTTTCATCTGACTTGCTGGCCTTACATTTTTTAAACATTCTGACCCATTCCACCTGGGTCAGCTTTTCAACTGTAACCTATGGATTGATCCTCAGTGTCTGTCTATGTGTGTGCGCATGAGTGTATATGCTGGCCACCTCAACGTCTGTCTAATGTCCATCTGTAATATATTTAATGTCTATATTTATTGTCCTTCCTCCTGCCAACCAGCTCTCAATTCAAAAAGACAGATTCCCAACCTGCCTTGCGTCAGCCCAAGAAGAAGTCGCCACTGCATCTGCTGACGATTTTCTCTTGGCGGCCCCTTTCCTCCACCTCCCTTCACTATGGACTGTTGCTTGCTACCAGACTTGGTTTCTGAGAAGCCCCAAGTTCAAGGACATTTCCTGAAATCTGACTGCTGAGAGCTGTTTTTCAGACTCCTCAAGACATTGTCACAGGCTGAAACTGTGCTCCAGATTTTATCCCCTCTCCCTCATTTCAAAAGACTTAAAGGGACATGTATACCTCTTTTGAATATTTCTTTAGATGTATTTTCTTAATAGGTATAAGTCTTATTGTCTATCTTCTTATGTAGCAAGTTTTCCCAACTCCTTTTTTGGGGGACCTATTTAGTAGAAAATTCTAGTTGATAAATTTCTCTTGTGCCTTGAGTTCACGTTAGAATTGGGATATTGGTATTGTTTGTCTTGGTACCCTCTATATGCACCATGTGGCACTGTTCCTTTTTACATAAGCACACTAAAATGGGTAAATCTTATGTGTGGAAACTAGTTCTTATCTAATAGGAATAGGAACACAGAAATTTTATATTGCAGTGGGGCCTTACATCCTGAATATTTGTCAGAGTGACTAAGCTTAGGTTCCAGAAGATTGGACATTGGCCATTCACCCCAGAACCTTAGGTTCCCATCTCTGGAACCAGCATGGATTTCTACCAGCACCAGGAATAGGTCTTTTACCAGAGACAAACCCGAAGTGCTGCCACAGCATCGATTTGCTTCAGAATGGGTTCATATAACCATTCCAGAATGGATTCATATACCTTACAACTTGGTAACAGCAACAACTTGCTTTCAGGGCAGGGTTCCATGCATTGCCACCTAATGGTGAGATGAAACCAGAAGACACACACTGTGTCACCCTAAATTCGACATAAGAGCTGTACAAAAACCAGGATCTCTAACTACATAAATCTGACTGTGACAATCATGACTATGAAGAACTTTTACTGGGACCACAGAGAAAGACTTTGGGTTAGACAACTTAGTATGCCTGGAGCCTGTAGTTGGATGCTTTAGACAGTGAGGTGTCCCTGTTTTTAGGCCAAAGGTTTTTCTTATGTATCTCCACCATATTTTGCTGTGCCTACGCAAACAAGCAAAAAAAAACCTGCCACACACTTTTTTTAATTAATTGAATATTTTTAATTCCTTATCTTTTAAGTTGGGGCTTCCACCTTTTCATAGAACCTTGAAACACAGATTACTTTATCACATATTCCCACATTGTTCTATAAAACTAAGAAGAAAAGATTAAAGAAAGGCCAAGCGGTCTCAGATGCATTGGTGGGGAAATAAATAAGGACAGAACTAAATATCCACGCTGACGTTAATGAAAATAGAATCAAGGGGCCTAAACTTTAGCAATCTAAACTTAAAGGAACCTGTTATACTGCCAGGCCAGGAGGCAAAGGGTGATGGTATAGAATGCACTCTGGGGCCCATGGGGAGGGAGGTTGACACTAGTAGTGGGAAAAGCCCTGACTCCTTGTATAACTCAAATTCAACTATGAAGGATTCTGATCACAATTGTTTCAATAAAATAAAATAAAAAAAAGAAAACTACAAAACACTGACTGCTTCAAGAAATAAAAGAGGATACAAGGAAATGAAGGCATATCCTGTTGATGAATTGGGAGAATTAACATTACTAAAATGGCAATACTCCCCAAAGTATTGTATATATTTAATGTAATTCCTCTAAAGATACTCATGACATTCTTCAAGTAAGTGGATCAAACACTCCTGAAATTAATTTGGAACAATAAACACCTATGAATAGTTAAAGCAACCCTTAGGAAAAAGAAGATGGGAAGCATCACTTTCCTCAACATTAAATTGTACTACAAAGTAATAGTCATTAAAACATCATGGTATTTGGAATAAAGATAGAACCTCAGATCAATGGAATAAACTTAGAGAATCTCCCCCTGATATACAATCAATATAAATGGCAAGAAATGCAACAAGTGGTGTTAGGACAAATGGTCAGCCACATGCAAAAAAAGTGAACTTGGACCTTTATCTAACACCTTGCACAAAGGCCAAATTCAAATGGATTAAATATCTTGATATAAGATCCAGAACCATAAGGTATATATAAGAACACATAGATAAATCACTACATGACATTGAGACTAAAGGTATTGTCAAAGAGAAAGCATCATTGCCCAAACAAGTAGAAGCAGAGGTAAAGAAATGGGACTAGGTTGAGCTGAGAAAATTCTACACCTCAGAGGAAATAGTGACTAGGCTACAAAGGCCACCCACATAATGGAAGAAACTATTCACCCTATAGCCATCAGATAAGGGGCTAATGTCTAAGATATACAAGGTACTGACAGAACTTAACAAAAAAAATCTAACCCCATCAAAAAATGACAAGAATAAATGAACATATAATTCCTCAAAGAAGAACTACAAATGGCCAAAAGCAAATGAAAAAGTGTTCCATATTACTAATCACCAGGGAGATGCAAATCAAAACAACAATGAGGTACAATCTCACACCACAGAGAATGGCACACATCATAAAAAAAAAAAAAAAAAAGAACAAACAGTGCTTTTGGGGATGTGGGGATAAAGGAACTGTGGTTCCCACTGCTGGTGGGAATGCCATCTTCTAGTCCAGCCTTTATGGAAAACATACCAAAATTCCTCAAAAAACTGGAAGTTGAGCTCCCATATTATCCTATTATACTTCTAGGGATATACCCTAGAAACACAATAACACAATACAAAAATGCATTCTGCACACCTATATTCATTGCAGTGCTATTTAAAATAGCTGAAATCTGAAAGCAACCCAGATGCCCAGCAAAAGATGAGTGGCTAAAGAAACTGTGGTACATATACACAATGGACTACTATGCAGCCATGAGAAAAAAATGAAGTCATGAAATTTTTGTATACATAAATGGACATGATAACTATTATGCTGAGTGAAATAAGTCATAGGAAGAGAAATAGATACAGAATAGTCTCGCTTATCTTTAGGATTTAAAAAGAATAAAGGGTAGTATTGAAATAATACACAGAGGCAAAAAAAGATTCTCAAAAATAGAGATGAGGGCTGAAAGGACCAGTCCACAATATGAAGCTTACCACAAAGTGGTGAGTTCAGTTAGAGAAATAATTTCACTATCAGCTGTCATGACAATGGTAGTGAGAGAAATAGAATGCCTGTATCAGATACAGATAGAAGTTGGGGGTGAAGGTGATGTGGGAAATTGGTGGTGGGAAAGTTGCACTAGTGAAGAGGGGTGTTCTTTGCTTTAACTGCAAACCAACTACAAACATGTTTGTAATAATGGGACTTAAATAAAGATATTATTTTTTAAAAAAGAAGAGAGGGGCCAAAGCAGTGGCACAGCAGAAGGACATTCGCCTTGCATGCAGCTGATCTAGGACAGACCATGGTTTAATCCCCCAGTGTCCCATATGGTCTCCCGAGCCAGGAGCGATTTCTGAGAGCAGAGTCAGAGTAACCCCTGATCGTCACTGGGTGTGTCCCCCTCCAAAAAGGAAGAAAAAAACATATTTAAGACTGTTCCTAGGAATGGAATCAGGATGCCCAAGATTTGGATAAAACACTCAAATAGACCTTTATTGTCTAGTCTTTTATGTATTGCCTCTTCCCTCACCCCTGTGTCTCTCCTACCTCCTCATCCCCCAACCCTGAACCATTATCTTCCCCTTATTCAACCCTCTTTATCCTCAGTTCCTAACTGGGTAGACACCAAGACTGACCTTCTGCCCAACACCACCATCCAGCTCCTCATTGAAAGACACCCTCTCGGTCCCCAGCTCATGCCTCTACAAATAACTACAACCAACATGCCTGTTGACCCATGCTTGGTGGCCCCTCTTGCCCCCATCAAACTATGGACTGTTGCATGATACCGGAATCAGCTCCAGCAAAACCCCTAATTCAAGGAGAATATAGCATTCTGTAATGCCGCAAAACATGTCTCAAACTCAACTATCACCTGTTGTCTTCAAATACCCTTTTCTTTCTTTCTTTTTTTTCTTTTTAAAACATAAAAGGGTCACATGTATCTCCTTTGTATATCTCAGATGTATTCCCTTAACATGTATAACTCTTTCTGAATATCCTCATATAGTGACAATTTTGCCCACTGGATTTGTTATTTGATATTTGTTATTTGATTGATTGGTTTTCCCCCTTTGAGATCTGTTTTATAAGTAATACTGGTAGAAGAGTATCTCTGTATAGATTTCACGTTTATACCAAGTTACGGGGAATGTTGGACTTTATTCATCGGCCCCCAGATGCACCAACAATATCTTGTGGCATTGCTTCTCTTTTGCATAGGCACATTAAAATGGGAAAATAATACATATGCATACAAGTTCTTATCTAATAGAGATGGGAACACAAATTTGGTAATGTAATTAGCCTTTTACCCTGAACGTTGGCATAATGATTTGGCTCAGGTCTCAGAAGAATGGGCATCACCCACACACAGCTGAACAATGGATACCTATGGAAACAACCACAATTGTCTTTAACATTACCAGGATCCAAGCCTCTACCAGGGAAGACCTACTACTGCTTTGGCATTGACTTACTCCAAAGAGTGCTCCCAACACCCAGACGACTCAGCAACAGTCTGCATACAGGACAGATTGCTTCACATTTAATGGTATCTGAAACTAGAGGATGCTCCACATCAGCCTGACATCGATGAAAGAAATGCACAGAATCCAGAGTCCTTAAATATAAGAATCTGATACCAACAATAGCTAAAGTGTGAAAAAGTTTCACCAGGACCTTGAAAATGACTGGAGTTGGATAGACGGGTATGCCTGGAACCCAGAGTCTGTCTTATGCCAATAAACTTCTGGGGTGAGGCCTTTTTGTAATCAGGTCAAGGATTTTTTTTCCATTTTCCCCATTTTTCTGGACCTATGCAAACAATGGCGATTGCCACTATCATACCTTTACTATATTATTTTACTCTTATCCTTTAAGGAAAAAAAATACAACTTACTAAACTTAAAAACAAATTACTGTAGTAGAATGTCTGTCTCGAATATAGGCAGGGGATGGAAAGGGGGGATGGGGTAATGTCACACTGGTGAAGGGGGGTGTTCTGGTTATGACTGTAACCCAAATATGATCATGTTACTTAAATAAAAAATATATTAAAAAATAAAAAGACATATTTAAGTTTAATGTTTAAAGGTATTAAATTAATTTACACAGTGATTATGTAACTATCCCCACAATTTTATTTTACAAAACTAAAACTAAAACTCTATACTCCTGAAACATTAATTCTCCATTTCCCTTCCTCAGTTGAATGAATACCATCCTACTTGGTCTTTATTAATTTGACCACTCTAAGTATTTTATATATTATGTATCTTATGTATCTTATTATATATGGACCATGTAGTATTTGTCTATTTGTGATTGACTTATTTCATTTAGTAAACAACTGAGGATGAAGAGCTGCCTGAGCCCTGCAGTGCCAGAACAAAACACAACCACCCTAGTGGTGCTCAAGCACCACTACACTAGTTCTAGATACTCAGTTGTGCTTGGAATGTCACGTGGTGCTGCGTTTTAAATCTGGGTCCCTGGATCAAACAGGAGCTCAATTTCCAGTTGTAGTTGTTTTGGTTTTGGTTTTTTGTTGTTGTTTTTTTTTGAGAATCTCCATATTGTTTTCCATAAGAGCTGGACTAGATGGCATTCCCACACAGCAGTGAATGAAGTTCCTCTCTTCCCACATCCCCACCAGCATTGATTGTTCTTGTTCTTTGTGATGTGTGCCAGTCTCTGTGGTGAGATGGTACCTCATTGATGTTTCGATTTGCATCTCCTTGATGATTACTGATGTGGAGTCGTTTTTCATGTTTTTCTTCTGTGAGAAATTGCTCGTTTCCTCCCCCCATTTTTTGATGGGGTTAGATGTTTTCGCCCCTTATCTGATAGGTATTGGGTGAATACCTTCTCCCATTCTGTGGGTGGCTTTTGTACTCTAGGCACTATTTTCTTTGAGTTGCAGAAGCTACTTAGCTTATATAGACCCATCTGTGTATCTCTGCTTCAACTTGTTTGGAGATTACTGTTTCTTCCTTGAAGATGCTTCTAGTCTCAATCTCATGGAGGGTTTTACCTATGTGTTGAGTTCTCATTTGATCCAGCTATACCAATCCTGGGGATATACCCTAAGAACTCAAAAATGCAATACAAAAATTCATTCCTCATACCTATATTCATTCCAGCACAATTTACAATAGCCAAACTCTAGAAACAACCAATCTTAGTTGTTTCAACAACCCTTCAACAGATGAATGGCTAAAGAAACTGTGGTATATATACACAATGGAATATTTTGCGGTCATCAGGAGAGATGAAGTCATGAAATTTTCCTATACGTGGATGTACATGGAATCTATTATGCTGAGTGAAATAAGACAGAGGGAGAGAGAGACATAGAATAGTCTCACTCATCTGTGGGTTTTAAGAAAAATAAGAGACATTGAAATAATTCCCAGAGATGACAAGAAGGACCAACTCAAGAGTGCTGCTAGATTAATAACTATACTGAGAACTATCATAACCATGTCAGTGAATGAGGGAAGTAGAAAGCCTATCTGGAATATAGGCGGGAGGTGGGGGAGGGAGGTGATGGGGAAATTGGTGATGGGAAGGTTGCACTGGTGAAGGGTGGGGTGTTCTTTTTATGACTGAAACCCAACTACAATCATGTTTGTAATCACAGTGTTTAAATAAAGATATTATTAAAAAATAAATATGGGTCCCTTGACATGCAAAGCATGTGATCCAGGGGCCGGCGAGGTGACGCTAGAGGTAAGGTGTCTGCCTTGCAAGCGCTAGCCAAGGAAAGGACCACGGTTCAATCCCCCGGCGTCCCATATGGTCCCCCCAAGCCAGGGGCAATTTCTGAGCACGTAGCAGGAGTAACCCCTGAGCATCAAACGGGTGTGGCCCGAAAAACAAAAAACAAAAACAAAACAAAGCATGTGATCCTGACTTTAGAACTATCTCTCTGCCTCAATATTTACTAATGAATTATATCTCATTGTATGTATATACAATATTTTGTTCACTTGTTAAAAACTGGATCCAACTCTTTCATGTACTTGAAACAATACTGTTATAAATATGAGTATAGATCTGGCAATTATTTGACTGTTTTCTGAGATTCTTTATAAGTTATATTAAATATTGCATGGACTCCTGCTATTGTTTCCTCATAAAATTCCCTCTTTTCACTATTTACAGCTGCACTCAGAAGTACTAAGGGTGACAGAACTACACCCAACAGAGCTTGATCCTAACGTGAATTGAAAGTGCTCAAGGGGCCAGAGAGATAGCATGGAGGTAAGGCATTTGTCTTGTATGCAGAAGGACAGTAGTTCGAATCCTGACATGCCATATGGTCCCCCGAGCCTGCCAGGAGCGATTTCTGAGAGTAACCCCTGAGCACTACCGGGTATGACCCAAAAACAAAAACAAAAAAAAAAAAAGTGCTCAAAATCACTGTTGCCAGGATGAGAAAAACAATGGTCATTCATATCCATAGTGAACCTTGCAGACCACCAGTGCTAAGCTTTCCCATGCCCAGACTAAACTAAAGGCTTTGCATTGTCAGGTATGTGCTCTACCACTTGAGTTGCTTCCCAGTCCCAAGCTTAATCTTTGATCACATCATAGTCCTTCACAAATTTCAGTGGCTTAATTCAGTTACCAGAATCAGTCCAAATTTTTATCCTGCTTATGCTCCCTGCCCTTTCCCACCTTCACACTCTATATTTATCCTTCAACTAAATGATGTCATTAGCTGTACTCTGTAAATCACTTAGGATTTTCTGGTACCAATGCCCAGTTCTCTCCCATCCTGCCCCTAAGTTCTACATAGACATACCAATTTTCCCATTGAGGCCAATGTCAAATGTCTCACAAGCCACATACGTATCTAGAGAAGGATTGGTGGTAAGATGGGTCAGTTAAGGAAAAAACTTTTTAGTTTTCCACTGTGTGTACCTTTTATAGAAAAAAAAAAGTTTAATGGAAGACAAAGAATCGTCTCATGATTTGTAAAGTCTTACTGATTGAAACAATTATCAGACTCAAAATAACATTCTAAAACTGGTTCAGCACTAAATTTAAATGAATGCTGTTGGGCACAGCTACTTTTAGTCTACATCTCACATGAAACTCTCAGAAACATCTCAAAGTATGGATATTTGGCTGTTCCATCACTAACAAGAACTGCCTCCACTTCAAGGGCTGCTGCATCTATGATTGATCTACTTTGCTAGTCCCAGTAAGACTGTCATGACACTGTGATGTTTCCTTTCAACGTTGAAGGAGTGAAAGTATGAAAAATCTCTGAATGTGCCATATTCAGAACTTAATTGGGCAATTCCACTGGTCATTGTCTGGGAGTAATTCTCTCCCTTCCCTTTCTAACCGCTCAAACACTAAGGGAATGTGCCAAAGAGCAGAGAATAGTAACCGAACATCTGAGCTCCAATTCCTTCTGGAATCCCTGTGTTACTCAAGGTTAAGTAGGTTTTTCCAACGCGTCTTTATTCCTGTTATTTTATATAAAATATAAAAACAAAATCTGAGGTGGCCAGAGAAATAACTCAATGGGATGGAGCACAAGCTGACTAAGCAAGAGTCCTGAGTTATATCTCCAATACCACATAATCCTCCTGGAGAGATCCCAGAGAAGAGAGCTAACTTAAACACATATCCCCTGAACATAACTATAAGGTGTGTTGTTTTAATTTAAATTAATGAAGCCTTTTTCGACTGGCTGGGCCTGACTCAGCCTGACTCCTATGGTCTCGTGGGTCTGTAGGTTGCATGGATGAGAGCAGAGAAACTCACAAAGCAGTCAGATGGAGTTCCAGGAGTCATCTAGCTTTATCTCATGGTCCTAACCTAACATATACATTTCCTAACTTGGCTTCTATGCTAAGCCTTTGCCTAACAGTTACTTCTCTACTCCTTCTGGCTCTCTCAACCTCTGTCTCCCTTTCAGCTGCTTTTTTCCAGGCTTCCTTAATGACTAACTCCCTTTGCTGATGCTACTGCTGATGCTTCTTTGCTAATGCTAAATCTGATGCTGAATCTCTCTGTTGAATCTCACTGTTGATTCTTGCTTCTGCCACATCTCTCTCAAACTCTCCTTCTGAATTCCTCTCTCCTGATCATTCAGATGGAATAAACAAGCAGTTGGGGGAGGGGATATCCACAGAGGTGTAACTACCAAACAAACTATAAATTCCAAATATTTCTTCTTCCAAACTATTAAAATCAGTCACAGCATGGGGGGTTTAGAAACAGCAAGTATTTATACTCTTCTTTGTTTGCAAGTCAGTCAAAACCCCAATACCAATATTCAGTTCATTTAAATAGAAAATTATTTCTGGCCCTAAAGAATTTCATGCAAGGGTAGAGTCATTGTTCCCGAGGTATCTGAAATAGAGTCCAGTTCTGTTCCTATCTGTATTGTGGAGAACAGAATTTCCGCAACATCCTCAAAGGAAATATTACTTCTTAAAAGGAAATCTACAGTGATGTTGCCAATAGTTACCTCCAGAAATACAGGGCCACTACCATGCAGGCTGTTAAAAAATGTAAAAAACACAGCACTAAAGCCATAGAAGCCAGAGTCTGGAATACAATGAAACAGACAACAATACTACAGGTGCTTTGAACCTTTAAGTTCAATTTTTTTTTCTTTAGCTTTTGCCCATGTGGGAAGGAGAAAGCCTCCTTTTATAGGGAAAGAAAATGTCAATTAGAAACATTTGCAGCAGCCACAAGTGAGAGTATATGATAGTCAAGGTCTCTCCCCAGACCCGGGACATCAAGCAAGGGACCTAATGTGGTGGGCCCTTGAATCCCCTATAATCTTACTGGAAAAAATTCAACACCACAGAGAGTATCCAAGCTATAAAATAGTTCATAAAATTGCCAATGGTGATTAGATCGTTAGGTTAGTAGGTTTTTTTTGACCTACTGACCAAAACATCCAAGTCAGGGCAATCTGCAGACAGCTCAAGAAAACAGCAACCTGGCCTGTCAGGGCCAGACAAGACCCTAACAAGAGAGATTTAAGAACTGGGTGTAGGGGCCGGAAAGGTGGCACTAGAGGTAAGGTATCTGCCTTGCAAGCGCTAGTGTAGGACGGACCGCAGTTCGATCCCCTGGTGTCCCATATGGTCCCCCCAAGCCAGGAGTGATTTCTGAGCGCATAGCCAGGAGTAACCCCTGAGCGTCAAAGTGGGTGTGGCCCCCCCAAAAAAAACGGGGTTTAATAGCAGGAAAAGCAGGGAAGACAGGGGTCAACCTCCTAGGCTGAGAGAGGGAGAGTGAGGGCTAAGGTTGGGACTAGGGCAGGAAGTCAGGCAGGAAGAGAATCAGAGGGAAGGGAACAGCAGAAGAGGCGGCAAAAGCAACAGAAGCAAGAAATCCAGCACACAGTTTTCCAGGGGCTCAGCAGTAACCACCCAGCATAGCAGTCCATCGGAGGCAGCAATCCTGCACTTCAGCCTGACATTTATATACCCACCAGGCAACTTCCCCTTAAAGGATAATACAAGGACCCCTTCCTAAATGAACTTCTTAGCCCTTAAAAGGGCAGGCCCCTGTGCTGACCAGGGGCCATAAAAGTCTGTATCCTCTAAGAATGCCTAAAGAGCACTTGAGAAAACAAGTGTCTCAAAAGGACATACTGGCACTAGCAACAGAAAATTCTTGGTCTGTGAAAAGATAAGAAATTGTAGATTTAAAGGCAAACAAAATACTTACAGCTTCTAAATCCCAATTAATATATCTGTGAACTAGGAATCTAAGAACCCAGCAGTTGCCACTTCACTTACAAATTATTTCCCTTAGATGCAAATCAAGACAACTATGAGGTACCATCTCACACCACAGAGACTGGCGCACATCACAAAAAACAAGAACAAGCAGTGCTGGTGGGGATGTGGAGAGAAAGGAACTCTTATTCACTGCTGGTGGGAATGCCGTCTAGCCCAATCTTGATGGAAAGCAAAATGAAGATTCCTCCGAAACCTGGAAATTGAGCTCCCATACAATCCAGCTATACCACTCCTAGGGATATACCCTAGGAACACAAAATACAATACAAAAATCTCTTCCAAACACCTATATGCATTGCGGTACTATTTACAATAGCCAGAATCTGGAAACAACCAAGATGCCCTTCAAAATGAATGGCTAAAGAAACTGTGGTGCATATACACAATGGAATATTATGCAAGCATCAGGAGAGACAAAGTCATGAAATTTTCCTATACATGGATGTACATGGAATCTATTATGCTGAGTGAAATAAGTCAGAGGGAGAGAGATAGACGCAGAATAGTCTCACTCATCTATGGGTTTTAAGAAAATAAAAAGACATTTTTGTACTAATCCTCAGAGACAGAGAGGGCTGGAAGGTCCAACTCACGACATGAAGCTCACCACAAAGAGTGGTGAGTACAGTTAGAGAAATAACTACACTGAGAACTATCATAACAATGTGAATAAATGAGGGAAATGGAAAGCCTGTCTAGAGTTCAGGTAGGAGTGGGGTGAGGAGGAGGGAGATCTGGGACATTGGTGGTGGGAATGTTGCACTGTTGAAGGGGCGTGTTCTTTATATGACTGAAACCCAACCACAATCGTATTTGTAATCAAGGTATTTAAATAAAGATATTAATACAGATCCTCTTCGCTTAACGACCTACCTGTTTAGCAACCACTCACACTTACAACCATCTCCCTTCACCATTATTTTATTTTTAATATCCTTTTTCCATCATGTGCACTCTACAGTACAGTACTGTGGTTTTAGGTGATTTAATGTACCTATTTTACTAACTTTATGTTCTCTAATACATTGCAGTACTGTGTGTAAATGACACAACCTATGCAAATTAAAACAAGTGGAAGTTTTCAGTTTGATCTTTCTCATTATTTTACTTATTCAGAATACTGTATTGTCAAGTACTATGTATATATTGTACTACTGTATACAGTACATGCAGTTCCTCACTTAACGACCAATTCGCTGATGACCCAACGGAACTTGGTCGTTAAGCGAGGAGTATCTGTATAAAAAAATTATTTCCCTTGAAGCTGCCCAATTTAAGGTAACAAAGTAGAGATATAGACCAGCAGAAGAGAAAAATAATACCAGGTTGCATTTAAACAATCAAATAGTATAGATAGTCCTCAGGGAACATCATTTTAGAGTGAATGACCTGTATAATTGATCACCTACAGTGGTCACTTTAGGGACCAAGGAGATAGTAAGCAAGTTCAATCTGCAGCACCACATGGCTTCCCAAGCCTCACTCCAGCACCAAATTGTCAGCCAGCTGGATGAGAAGGGACCCTAGCAGTGGTCCCCAGGGACCATGAATACCACTTGTGAGACTGAAACAAAAACAGCAACCACTGAAAAAGTGACCACATCACTATTAATAATTGTGCAGGGACAACAGAGTGTCCAGACAAACCAGAGTATAAAGTCACCCTCCTCAGCTCACATATAAGTAACGTCAATAGAGAGGAAGTACTATTTTACTAAATAGCTTCTTAAAGTCCAACCCCCCCAAACCCTTAAAGCTACAATTTTACAAATAAAAAAAGTATACATATCAGGCTTTTCAGTCTGACATGGTTCCCCAGGAACTACCTGGAGAGACCTCTGAGCAGAATCTGGGAATGACTTTGAACCACTTTGAAACCAGATGTGGTTCCAAAACAAACAAAAAACAGTGTTTTAGAGCACCATTCTGAGAAAACTAAGGAGCTATGAAACAGCAGACAAAAAGATGGGTTCTGAGGATAGAAAGTGAGGCAGAACAAAGAGGAGGCAGCTTTGGTTTGAGCTCTGAAATCCAAATAAAATCATATAACTCTTTCATTTCGTATGTGTTAATGAATGGTTGAGACACATCTCCTACCTGCAAAGAGATACTGTGATGCATACATCAAGATTATGAAGCAAACCAGTCGCACCCATGACCAAACCCACATAGGTCCAGGCAACATGGGAGAGGCCTGACAAGATTACTATTTTCAGGCATTCTGAAATGGATCTTAGTGAACAATTCCTTGGAATGTTGGGATATTTCTGAACACCATGGTCAGTCATGATTCACTTCCAGCGCAAGAAAACAACCATAAATAAAGTTTTAAGTTCTCACCTCTATACCTGCCATGCTGCAGTCATGAGGAGTTAGGAAGATTCCCTTTACAAGGCTTGATGAAGATTGTTAGTTGTTTAGGTGCTGTAACCAAAGGAAAGAAGCACATAAGATGTCAAGATGAGTAAAACCTCTTTATCTCTTCATTCTTTTACCATTTATATTCACTATCCATTCCTTCCTTTTGAGTTTTTAAACCAAAAGAGCATACAAAAATAAGAATATAGCAACAAAATTATGTGTGTGCATGTGGCAGGCCCAGGTTCAATTCCCAGCACCCTGTATGATCTCCTAAGCCCCCCAGGAATAATTCCTGAATATATAGTCAAGAGGAAGTCCTGAGCATCATATATAAAACACCAGACACCAAGAATACAGAAATAAAGAGTAGAGCAAAGAAGTGTGAAACTGAATGAATACTTAGAAATTATACTGTCTTGTCCACCAATATTACCTGATTTAAAATAATAGTGGAGGGCTGGAGAAATAGTACAGAGGTAAAAGTCCATCCTTTGTGGCCAATCCCAGTTTGATCCATAGCATCACACAGTTCCCTGAGCATCATGGAGTGCAGCTCTAGGGGCTCCCTGCCCTAACACCAATGAGAATGACTCAAGAGACCCAAAATAGAAGTGGCTGGATATCTCCAGCACTACTGGTCCCCATGTTTTATCACATATTTGGACCCTTGGTTGAAAAGGACAATTTGGGGAGAATCACAATAGAGAATCACAGTAGTAGTGCCTGCTGAGCACTGCTTGTGAGATCCCCAAGTATATAGTAAATGTTAATAATAACAATAAGATATGTCTGCCCAGCCCCCATGAGAGGCAGTAATGTGACCACATACTGTCCTCCAGCAAGGAACTCAGTGAGATAGGTAGCACTACATGGTGTTCCAGCCCACTTTGTAACTGCACTTATCTTCTAGTCATTCAACCCCAGAAAAACACGTAGAAACACCACATTGAAAAGGTAACAATGGGGAAAATGCAGAACCCCACCATGCTCTGAGAACTAACATAGTAGTGCTGAAGACACCACAAGTACTGGTCACTTATTTTTGCCTCTTCAATTAACAACTTTAGAGAAAAGTGTGGGGGATGTGCAAAGAACGCAAAGAAATCATGGAAAGAACCAAAATAAACACAAATAAGACACAAGAGATATGAAAGAAGAAATGAGAAAATTTCAAACTGAAATAGCAAGGCTGTAAACTTAGTAGGCAAAATGGAAAACTCATTGGAAGGCCTCACCAGCATAGTAACAACTGCTGTGAACAGAATCAGTGATCTGGAAGGTGAGCTGCATAACACCTCTATACAACAGAAAAGATAAGAAAAGAGCCTTAAAATAAATGTAAAGAAGATTGGGGGAGGACCCAAAGCAATAGTGCAGCAGTAGGGCATTAGCCTTGTACGCAGCTGATCCAGGACAGACCTGGGTTTGATCCCTGGCATTCATTTGGTTCCACAATCCAGGAGCAATTTCTGAGTGCAGAGCTAGGAGTAACCCCTGAGAGTCACTGGGTGTGGCCCAATAACCAAAAAAGGGGGAAAAAAGGAAAAAAAAGATGGAGGGAAAAACTCAAAGCAAGAGAACAGATGACAATAGAACTCTGGGATAAATTCACCAGAAACAACATAAGAATCATGGAGTTTCAGAGACTCAGGAAGAAAACCGTCATGAAGGACTAACAGTCACTGAGATCATTTCTGAGACATTCCCAATGCAAAAGAGTGCATGCAACAACATCCTGGATGTCCAAAGAGTAATAGCTAAGAGACTCAAAGAAAAGCACCCAAGATATAGCCTAGTCATAATGAATAAAACCATAGAGATAGAATGCTGAAAATAGCAATATCAAAGGGGGAAATTACATACAAAAAGCATTCTTAATATTTTTTCTACTTATTGTGTATATTTATTGCATATTCTTTAGTTAAGTCTAGTGGAATTTAAACTATTCACAGAGTAGATCTGGACATTTTTACCTTTTGAACCCCTCAATGTAGCATAACAGCGTTTAGTAAATTTGATATGCTATTAGTAATAGTTTGAGAATTCTAAGCTCCTTATGATTCCAGTCCTGTCCATAAAAAATAAATTTAAAAAATTAAAAATAAGATAAAATAATTAAATTATAAAAAAAACAACGATGGGCACCCTTAATACTGACGTAAGAGTTACCACAAACAACTTTCAAGGTCCAAAGACAGGGGTGGGATATAGTGGGGAAAAAACAACTAAATGAATGCTTCATCAAGAATACTAGCTTGATTTTCATTAAGATTTGAAGGAGGTCCCAGCTTCACAGATAAACAACAGCTCAGAAACTTCACAGAATCAAAACATTAAAAGAACTGAAGTGTCTATTTTAGGGAAAGTTAGACCCAAGAAACTCAACAAACTCCTAGAAAAAGATGATAAAACATCCCATACCAATCTTCTCTCTCAATGTCAATGGACTAAATGTACCAATTAAGAGACAGAGTGTCAAAGTGAATCCAAAGAAAGTGGATCCAAAAAAACATTTTTCTGCTTGTAACAAACACAGCTGAATAGTCAAAGCAAACATAACAAAATCATAATCAAAATCAAATGAAGGAGGATAATCATTCAAGCAACCAATTGCCTTAAAAAGACTGGGGTACCAAATGCACCAACAATGTAATATGACATCATTTCTTTTAGCATAGGCACACTAAAATGAGGAAATCTAATGTATAGAAACAAGTTTTTGTCTAGTAGGAATAAGAACCCATAAATTTTATAATACAGGGGCACCTTCCACCCTGAACATATGTCATGGGGACTTGATTTAGACCTCATGTGATCAAACATCAACCTTCCAAACCCAAACCCCAGATCCCAACCTTAGAACTGGGAGTTTCCTGCAGAAGCACGAAGAAGTAAACTTCCCCTGGGGAATCTCTAAGACCGCTCTGGTATCAACTTGCCCAGGGTAGGTTCATACAACACCCTGTCGATGAGGAAACAGCTACAACATGATCTAAGCCTACCTCATCATCTAATGGTAAGATAATATCAAAAGACACTCCATCCCTTGATCTGTGCAAAAACCAAGATCACTAAATACAAAATACTGACTACAACTGTGACTGAGCAGAACTTCTGGAACCATAAAGATTCTATCCTAGATTTCTTCCTAGAATCTGTGCAAAAACCAAGATGTCCAATTACAGAGGACTGACTTTGACAACCACAAGTGAGCAGAGCATTTCAGTGGACACAGGACTGGTTTCCAGGGCCTAACTTTGGGATTAAATTCACAGTAGTATGGTATTGCCTAGCCTCTTGTTTGTGTTTTTGTTGGTCATAACTAGAAGAGTCTGGAATTCAATCCCAGTGGTGCTCTATGATCATGAAATGCCAGCAAGGTGAGTTATCTCTCTAAGCCCTGACTAGATTCTTTAGTAGTTTACTCAATGCCTCAGTTTCCTCATCAGTAAAATGTAGTGAATTAAACAATTGAGGGAATAATCTGTATTAAAAAAATTTACAAGCACTGTTATAATTTCTACATAGAAAATAATATTGTTTTAAGAAGTTCTATTTTAATCATTTGATTTGAAATTTTTTTCAGGTTGTCCCGAACCAATAAAAATAAATTTAAGGGGGCCGGAGAGAGAGCAGCCAACCCAGGATGGATGGTGGTTTGAATCCCAGTATCCCATATGGTTCCCCAAGCCTACCAGGAAGGATTTCTGAGCTCAGAGCCAGGAGTAACCCCTGAGCATCACCAGGTGTGACCCGAAAAAAATAATTTTAAAAAGAAGGGTGAAAGATAGAGAACATTATTTGTGTAGCAGAAATTACTATTAACTTTTAAAGTATATGATGTTTCTTATAATTATGATTGAACAATAACTCAACCTTAAATATAAGAATTATCTGTTTAAGAAGCCCAACAAAATGCTTCATTCACTACTGCACTGAAGACAGTTTTATAAAATGTTTCAGTGTTTTGGGGTTAGGTCAAACCTTTCCTCTTGTTTGTATAAGCTTGTTCTAATCCGAGTACATCCATAAACTGCCCTCATTGATTCAATGATGTAGAGGCCACATTTTCTACATTTCAGTCCATGATTTATACAGTTTTGGAAGAAAGTGCTATTCATTCCATGGAAAGGCTTGCTGTTAATGCAGAAAAGAGTGACTTATTAATTTATTGGGCTTTACGATTCTTATAATTTCTATCAAAAATTTTGAAATGTTTTTAGGTGTATATTACAGCACTTCAAGTACAGATAAATAGTTTTTTTTTCAATCTTAGGAGACTCATTAATCTTTAGTATAGAATTTTCAAGGTGAAATAAAAGTTAATCAAATAAAATTGTCTTTCAGGCAAATGTTCTGATTTCCATGAAACTGAAGGTTACAAATGTCAGGTTGCTAACCATGTTCACTAAAAGACATTTTCAACCGTCCTTTCTTTAATTTGAAATTACTTTTTTTTGTTTGTTTTGTTTTGTTTTGTTTTGTTTTGGGGCCACACCCGGTAACGCTCAGGGGTTACTTCTGGCTATGCACTCAGAAGTTGCTCCTGGCTTGGGGGACCATATGGGACGCCGGGGGATCGAACCGCGGTCCGTCCAAGGCTAGCGCCGGCAAGGCAGGCACCTTACCTCTAGCGCCACCGCCTGGCCCCCATGCTTTTTTTGTGTGTGTGTTTTTTTTTTTTTGTGAAATTACTTTTCCTAGAAATTTAACACAAATTTCTTCTTTTTAACAATATATCCCATAAATATATCTGTAATCCAATTAAAATAATGACCTACTAGCCACAACTCATTGTGAATTTAAGTGTTTAAGTTTAAGTTTAACTTTAGTTGCAAGAAAAAAAAATCTCTTGAAAATTAGCATATATGTCACCTGTGCTTGATTCTCTACTGTCCTGTGTCCTGAGCTTCTCCTGAGTGGGCTGAGAAGGGCCCAGCAAAATCACTCTCCTAGAGTTGCTTGAGCCAGAAAGCCAAGGAACACTGAGTCCCGGAGTGAAAACCGGCTATAGAGGTAACTTGCAGAAAGGCAGGTGCCCTGTCTCTGATGTCAGGCCAGAGGAATCTGCCCCTGCTGAGTGATTACCAATTGGGAGAGACTGTATGTGTCACCTGTGCATGTTTCTCTACACTCCTGTGTCCTGAACTTCTCCTGAGTGGGCTGAGAAGGGCCCAGCAAAATGGCTCTCTAAGAGACTCCAGAAGAGCACGGCCTTCTGCTCTACTTCACTTCACGGCTGTGCGCTCTTTCTAACAAATGAACCCCATCATAACACGCAGAAAAAAATCACACTACAAGTGTGATAATAGGGAAACCTCGCAGGCAAACACCATGCACATAGAATGAAGATGATAGCTCGATGGCACAAAAAATACAAACCATCTGATTAACCTCCAGATAAGGAGTTTAGAATAGAAATATGGAGGATCCTCGTGGAAATCAAAGAAAATATAGCTCTAGCTGAACAGAACACAAAGACGAAATCAGAAAACTTCAAGCTGAAATAACAGATCTAAAAAACACAGTAGAGCACCTGAAAAACTCAATGGACAGCCTCTCCAACAGGGTAAAAAGAGCCGAGGACAGAATCGGTGAACTGGAAGATAAAATGCAGAAAAACTCCATACAGCAGAAGAAAGTGGAAAAGAACCTTAAGGCAAACATACAATGGAAAAAAATACTCAAAGAATGTGAACAGATGAAAACAGAAGTCTTTTATAAACTCAACAGAAACAACATAAGAATCACTGGAGTCCCAGAGGCCCAGGAAGGGAATCCACAGAAACAATCGACAGTCAAAGACATCATCAAAGAGAAACTCCCAGAGCTGAAGACTGCATGCAATCAAAATGCTCGAAGAGCACCAACTAAAAGAGACCAAAAGAAAAACACCCCAAGACACATCCTAGTCACGATGAATCCTACAGATAGAGATAGAATACTGAAAGCAGCAAGATCAAAAAGGGACATTACATTCAAGGGAGCATCCATAAGATTTACAGCAGACATGTCACAAGAAACTCTCAAGGCAAGAAGACAGTGGTGGGATATTGTAACAAGACTGAATAAAATGGAGGCTTTACCTAGAGTACTGCACCCAGCTCGACACACATTTAGGTTTGAAGGAAGGATACATAGCTTCATGGATAAGCAACAACTCAAAAACTTGACAGATGCAAAACCAGTCTTAAAGGAAAAACTGAAAGGTCTACTTTAAGACAAGATAGACCAACAAACACACAAAACTTATTCACAAAAATGACATTAAATCCTATGACAATCATCTCTCTCAAAGCCAATGAATTAAATGTACCAATTAAGAGACACAGAGTGATGAAATGGATCAAAAAGATGAACCCAACCTTCTGCTGCCTTCAAAAAACCTGAATAGTCAGAAAAAACATAGACACAAAATCAAAGACTGGAGGAAAATCACCCAAGCAAAAAACACCCTAAAAAAGCTGAGTGGCCATATTTATATCTAATGACACCAACTTTATACTCAGAAAAGTTGGAAGGGACAAAGATGGATACTTCGTACTAATCAAAGGATATGTGCAACAGGAAGAAATCACACTACTAAACATATCCACACACAATGAGAGACCAGCAAATTATCTAACATAATTATTGACAAATTTGCAAGAGAACATAAATAATAACAAAAAATTGTGGGAGACCTAAACACAGCCCAGTCAACACTTGATAGGTTAACTGGACTGAAAATCAATAAAAAAAAATATACTAGCCCTGAAAAGAGAAATGGAAGAAAGAGGACGAGTAGATATATTATAGGACACTCCATCCCCAGGAACCTGGATACAATTCTTCTCCAATGTACATGGGTCATTCTCCAAGATAGACCACATGCTGGCACATAAAACATACCTCCACAAAATCAAGAGGATAGAAATTTTGCAGGCTACCTTTGCTGACCACAAGGCTCTGAAATTAGATGTGAACTACAAAGCCACACAGAAGAAAAACTTTAACAATTGGAAATTAAACAGAATGCTACTAACGAACAGTGGGTCCTAGATGAAATCAAAACTTTCCTGGAAACAAATGATAATGAAGACACAAACTATCAGAATCTATGGGACACAGCAAAAGTGGTCCTGAGAGGAAAATTTATAGCTTTGCAAGCACACATCAGGAAGGAAAAGGGGGCATACCTGAATAGCTTAATGACACAGCTTATAAAATTAGAAAATGATCAACAAAAGGAACCAAAAATATGGAGACAGAAGGAAATAACAAAGCTGAGAGCAGAAATCAATGAAGTGGAAACCCAAAAAACAATCCAAAAGATAAACATGATTGATAGACCATTGGCAAAACTCAAAAAGAAAGAGAGAGAAACTTGATAACCATATTAAAAATGAAAAGGGGAGATCACTACAGATATTGCAGAGATTCAAAGGATAATCAGAGACTACTTTGAGAAACTCTATGCCACTAAACACGAGACCCTGTAAGAAATGGATGAATTCTTGGACTCTTATAACCTTCCACGGTTGAGTAAGGAGGATGTAACATATCGAAACACCCCCATCACTATTGAAGAAATTACAACAGTAATTAAATGTCTGCCCAAAAATGAAAGCCCAGGCCCAGATGAATTTACTAATGAATTCTTTGAAACCTTTCAAGGGTAATTACTATCAATCCTAGCCAGACTCTGATGAAATTGAAAAAACGGGAACACTTCCAAACTCTTTTATGAAGCCAACATCGCCTTGATACCAAAACCAGAAAAAGATGCTGCCAAAAAAAATTACAGAACAATATCCCTGATGTACACAGATGCAAAGATCCTCAACAAAATCCTGGCAAATAGAATTCAATGCCTCATCAAAAAGACCATTCACTTTGATCGAGTAGGTTTCATCCCAGGAATGCAAGGATGGTTTAACATCCATAAATCTATCAACATAATACACAACATCAACAACAAGAAAAATAGAAATCACATGATCATATTAATAGATGCAGAGAAAGCATTTGATAAGGTCCAACACCCATTCTTGATCAAAACTCTCAGCAAGATGGAAATGAAAGGAACCTTTCTCAATATAGTCAAAACCATCTACCACAAGACAATGGCAAATATTATCCTCAATGAAGAAAAACTAAAAGCCTTCCCTCTAAATTCCGGTACAAAACAAGGCTGTTCGCTCTCACCACTCCTCTTCAACATAGTACAGGAAGTACTTGCTTATAGTGATTATGCAAAAAAAAAAAAAAGGATATCAATGGCATCTTATAGGAAAGGAAGAAGTCAAGCTCTCACTATTTGCAGATGACATGACACTCTACTTAGAAAACCCTAAAGACTCTACCAAAAAGCTTTTAGAAACAATAGATTCATATAGCAATGTGGCAGGCTACAAAGTTAACACACAGTAATCAATGGCCTTTTTATACACCAATAATGATAGGGAAGAAATGGACATTAAGAAAACAACCCCATTCACATTAATGCCACACAAACTCAAATATCTTGGAGTCAACTTGAACAAAGACCTGAAAGACCTATACAAAAAAAATTATAAAACCCTGCTCCAAGAAATAAGAGAGGACACATGGAAATGAAAACATATACCCTGCTCATAGATTGGCAGGATTAACAACATTAAAATGGCAATACTCCCAAAGCATTTTACAGATTTAATGTGATCCCTCTAAAGATACCCATGGCATTCTTCAAAAAAAGTGGATCAAACACTTTTGAAATTCATTTGGAACAATAAACACCCTCGAATAGCTAAAGCAATCCTTGGGAAAAGGAATATGGGAGGCATTACTTTCCCCAACTTTAAACTGGTGGCGCTAGAGGTAAGGTGTCTACCTTGCAAGCGCTAACCAAGGAAGGACCGCGGTTCGATCCCCCGGCGTCCCATATGGTCCCCCCAAGCCAGGGGCAATTTCTGAGTGCTTAACCAGGAGTAACCCCTGAGCATCAAATGGGTGTGGCCCAAAAAAAAAAAACCAAAACAAAAAAAGTAATAGTTATCAAAACAGCATGGTATTAGAATAAAGACAGACCCTCAGATCAGTGGAATAGCCTTGAGTACTCAGAGGATGTTCTCCCGACATACAATCACCTAATTTTTGATAAAGGAGCAATAATCTTAAATGGAGCTTGGAAAGCCTCTTCAACAAGTGGTGTTGGCACAACTGGCTAGCCACTTGCAAAAAATTGAACTTAGACCCCCAGATAACATCATGTACAAAAGTAAAATCCAAATGAATTAAAGACCTTGAAAAAAACCTGATACCATAAGCTATATAGAACAACACATAGATAAAACACTCCTTGACATTGAGACTAAAGGCATATTCAAGAAGGAAACTGCACTTTCCAAACAAGTGAAAGCAGAGACTAACAGATGGGACTATATTAAGCTGAGAAGCTTCTTCACCTCAAAGAAACAGTGCCCAGGATACAAGAGCCACCCACTGAGTGGGAGAAACTATTCACCCAATACCCATCAGATAAGGGGCTAATCTCCAAAATATACAAGGCACTGATAGACTTTTCAAGCATAAACTTCTAATCCCATCAAAAAATAGGGAGAAGAAATGAACAGACAATTTGACAAATAAGAAATACAAATGGCCAAAAGGCACATGAAAAAATGCTCCACATCACTAATCATCAGGGAGATGCAAATCAAAACAACTATGAGGTACCAACTCAATGCCACAGAGCTTGGCACACATCACAAAGAATGACAACAAACAGTGCTGGCAGGGAGGTGGAGAGAAAGGAACTCTTAAACACTGCTGGTGGGAATGTCGTCTAGTTCAACCTTTATGGGAAGTGATATGGCAATTCCTCCAAAAACTGGAAATTGAGCTCCCATAAGATCCAGCTATATCACTCCTAGGGATATACCCTAGGAACACAAAAATACAATACAAAAATCCCTTCCTTGCACCTATATTCATTGCTGCAATATTTATTTATTTATTTATTCACCATAGCCAGACTCTGGAAACAACCAAGATGCCCTTCAACAGATGAATGGCTAAAGAAACTGGTATATATACACAATGAAATATTATGCAACCGTCAGAAGAGATAAAGTCATGAAACTTTCCTAAACATGAATGTACATGGAATCTATTATGCTGAGTGAAATAAGTCAGAGGGAGAGAGATAGATGCAGAATAGTCTCACTCATCTATGGGTTTTAAGAAAAATGAAAGACATTCTTGCAATAATTTTTAGAGACAAAAGAGAGGAGGGCTGGAGTCTCCAGCTCACTTCATGAAACTCACCACAAAGAGTGATGAGTGCAGTTAGAGAAATAACTACATTGAGAACTATCCTAACAATGTGAATGAATGAGGGAGTGGGGTGTGGTGAGGGGGGAGATTTGGGACATTGGTGATGGGAATGTTGCACTGGTGAAGGGGTGTTCTTTACATGACTGAAAACCAACTAAAACCATGTTTGTAATCAAGGTGTTTAAATAAAGACATTAATTTCAAAAATTAGTATAAATATTCAGAAGTCTCTTGGCATGCTGAAATGAATGGATTTAGCAGTTGAGTTAATGTCAGTTCACTCTTTTAATAGTTAATTCAGATACATTTGTTCATTTGCTTTTTCCATATTTTTAGATTTCTAAAAACTAAACAGTGTGGATTACATAATGCAGTTGGTTTCTTTAGTTTTGTTTTGTTTTGCTTTGTTTCAAAATTTGCAGCAGTATTCACAATAGCTAAAACCTGGAAACAACCAAAGTGCCCAAAAACAAATGAGTGGATAAAGAAACTGGTACAATATGCAGCTGGTAGGAAAGAATGAAGTCATGAGATTTGCATATCCTTAAATGGAAATGAAGACAATTTGCTTGTTTCTTGACTGGGTCCATATTTTCAAGCACCATCATATGCAAAATGCCCCACATCCCTGTACATTATTCTTCATCTCTTTAATGTAACCAGTGTCAGGAACTTTAGAAAAACTTTCATAATGAGCCATCAAGAATCAGACTATGCTGCCTTATAAAATGATATGCTTATTGTCCCCAAGGACTATTTAAACATAGCATGACAATAAGATTACTGCATGATGGTTGAAAATATTAGAAGACTAGTAAGACTAGATATTGGTTCCTAGATACTAGTCTTCAGAGAGTCCTCTGCCTAAGGGAAGCTGAAAGGCTTTCATTCTTTTCACTTCATACAACACTACTTTTATCCTAAACTGTCCAGGCCAGGAAAAACCTGATGCAAGAAAGGTGGAGCACTTATCTAAGAAGGCTTCAAAATGCCTTTCCAATTTCTTCTTCCCTATCCTGACCACATTACCTGGTGCTTGGATGGCTACTGTACCTTTGAGTATAGTCCACATTATTAGGAGGAAAATTCCAATTGTGTCCTACAAAATAATCCCCAGTATTCTTTCCTAGGGATTGTATCTGCTGAAAGAAGGCATCATACTTAGTCTCCCCACACTTTTAGTTTCATAAAGGAAACTCAGATTCTCAGCAGGTAAAATTTGGAAATGAGTAGGACCTGGATGCTGAAGCCACCTGATACCCTCTGTCTTCACAGCAACTGTGAATGCTGATGGACTCCATCAAACTAGAGATCTAGTCAAATCCTTCAAGATCATTCTGATTAGAAAATTTAGAGATGACCCAGCTACAATCACAACTCACCTACTGTGTTTACAGAAAGTTTATTTTTGTGAAATGCCACACAAAGAATAGCAAACAAACAAAAGCACAGGTCCAGATCATCATACTCCCTGAAAGATTCACTGATGAATCCAAATAAGCCACAGATCATGAAAGTCAGGATAGAATACTTCTGGGAAATGGACCTGCTATGCATCCAATCACAGATTTTGAATACTGAAAGGCTTCCTATAAAGTTGCTGATAGAGAACTTGATTGAGCTAGTAGACTAAAAAGCTTCTGACTGTTAAAACTTCTATCATGCATATTCTGGTTGAAATTTCAATATCCATGTGGACTGCTGTTCTGAATTGATTTTATCCAAGAAAATGCATTAAAGTGGACCCACAGGAAAAACTAACTTGCTTGTTCTATACTGACTGTTCTCTGTCTTTGTGTACAATCATGGATGTGTGACCACTTGGCAGCTTCCAAGCCCATCCAATGGTGAGATCAATGTCACTCTTGAGCAAGAGTGACAGTCCATGAAGCCCAAGAGCGGCAAAGGATTCCTAGAGCATGTATTCTTTACATTGCTGACAATTATTTGCCGATAAATCTGCAGCAATTCTCAAACATTAAAGAATTCTAATTATATTTTTCAACTGTCATTGGCCATAACTTCCTCCCAAACCTTGGCCCACAGTTCATGAGCAGGTTAAAACCCCTTTCTATGCTTTGCAGATAGGGCCTCTTGCACTCTTGAAGCCATTTGGATGATGGCAAACAACTCCTAGAGTTTGTGAAGCTCTTCTAAGCAGATACCTGAAGAGGAGGTGTGGGAAGATTTAAGAAAGCATCATTAGGAAACTAACCTCAACAGGGCTCTTCTTGGGATTAGAAGACACAGAAAGTTGGACTCTCTTAAAGGGTAAACCGAGTCCTCTATCAATGGTTATTTCTGATACATCATCTTAAAGCACCTCTCCATAACAAAATAGCGTCCAGCTTGTTAGTAGAGCATAGAGCCTCAAAATAACTAGGACTAAAATCAAGGCTCTAAAAGTTCTGTAGGTGAATGATACTGATAGTTTCAGGTCAGTGTTAATGTACTTACTACCGCTGAAGTGAGCACTTAAGAACAAATAAAGTAGTAAATTTTATGTAACCACATTTTTAAAATAGATCTTTCTTAGACTTTCATTTCTATTAAGAAACAGCAGAACAAAAACCAAAGGAAAAAAAAAAAAAAACTTGGGGCCGGGCGGTGGCGCAAGAGGTAAGGTGCCTGCCTTGCCTGCGCTAGCCTTGGACGGACCGCGGTTCGATCCCCCGGTGTCCCATATGGTCCCCCAAGCCAGGAGCAACTTCTGAGTGCATAGCCAGGGGTAACCCCTGAGCGTCAACGGGTGTGGCCCAAAAACCAAAGAAAAAAAAAAAAAAAGAAACAGCAGAAGACTTTTCGAGTATGGGCACACTCCCTCCCACCCATGCTCATACTTCCTGGCAGCCAAAACGATGTCCCACAAAAGCCACAAGTATCAATATAATGCTTTGAATTCCTAGACTGCATGGCCACATTCCCAGCTACATGACAACTCAATTTTTGTTTAATACTGCCATCCCCATAGAAATATCCATTTAGATGCCAATGTGTATCTGAAGTCATCTAATGTTTTTAGAAACAATAAAAGTTGCAAAATGATCAACTAGTAGTAAGAGCTTACTAAATGCTCTAACAAGGATTTAATGAACTCATTGCAAGATAACAATAATTTACAAAATGTCTTGTTGTTGTACTTGTTTCCTGTTCTGCTTTCTTGTCTTTTGTTTTCTTTTTTAATAATTTGAGTCTCACCTGGAATATGATCAACTATGTAATGTAATATGATCAACTATGTCAACTATGTGAAAAATGTTCTTTAAAGAAAGTAAATTAAATTTTACAAAAGAAACACATATATGTACTTGAAGCACACTATAAATTTATATTAAGAACTTTTAAGTTACCAAAGTTAATAACTTAGAATTTTAATTTAAATGTTGAATCAAGTAATAAATTTATTGTCAAATAATACTGCAACTCTCTTTGGCATTTTCAAATGTATAATACAAGTTCTCATCTCCATAATATATTGACAGGACACAGAAAACAAGACCACCTCTTTAAAAGTATCATGTCCCAGAAGCTTCTTACAGTCAAGTCTAAGTAACTCAAGTGAAGTATTATGAGTATTATGAGCTTCATTAGTATTAAAAGACTATAAAAATGATAGACAGCATAACAGTAGGGCAGCAGTACAGAAGAGCATTAAGACACATAGAACAATTCATCATGAACAACCAAAGTGTGAAATATACAAAACCCCTGAGCCCAGCAAGGGTACCAGACACCTGGAGAATGAAAAGCAGATCACTAGACCAAATATTAAGTGCCAAGAGAGATTACCAGGAAAAAAACAATGGCAGTGGGGCACCTTTAGAGAAACAGAGGCTGAGTTGGAAGCAGGGACAGTGGTCATAGTGTTCCCAGAGACAGGACTGAGTGTTTCCCTGAACTTGTCCTGCAGTAAGACTGGCAATTGTGGAATACGGTACAGACATGGACATGGCCCAGCTCAAGTCAGATCACAGACATTAGCACAGAACCAGGCTGCAACAGGAGGTGCTAATTAAGCCTTACCAGTAGGGGTGTGACTAGATTGCTAACAATGGGATGTGGCCAAGAGCTGCCCTTTATAGGACTGTCTGGGAGTGCTTGCCAATTTTGAGCAGTAAGGCTCAGAGCAGTCAGGTGGCCCAGACTCATCTTCTCATAGGACAAAGAAATTAGCATTGATGGTGATATCTAAGGTTAAGTCCAATAGGAGGGCTCCACAGCAACATAGTTGTGAGACAGCCAACCAGGGCAGTGAGGTGGCAGTATTTTGCTTCTATCACTCCTAGGCAAGGAGCCCCACCACAACACATAAAAATCACCAATGACAGCAAATGGGATGACACAATGGGAAGACAATACGGCACCCCACCACACACAGTTAAAGAAGATTCTACTTCTAAGGGATCAACCAATGTCAGCCACCTCTCTGATAAGAAATGTGTAGGATGTTCAAAGAAGTCAAAGAAACCAAGGAACAAACTGAATAAATAGCAAATAAGATTCAAAAGATATAGGAATATAAATGAGAACATTTCAAACTGAAATAACATATCTGAAAAACTTGGGAGGCAAAATGAAAAACTCAATGGAAAGCCTAACCAACATAATAAAAGCTGCTGAGGATAGAACTAGTGAAATGGAAGATGAGCTGCATAACACTTCCATACAACAGACTTTGGAAAAAGAGCCTTAAAACAAAGGACCATATGATAGAAACAATCCTCAAAAGAGATAAACAGACAATAGAACTTTGAGACAAATTTAACAAGAACAACACAGAATCATTTGGGTCCCAGAGAGACAGGAAGAAAACCCCAATGAAGAAATAATAGTCAAAGACACCATTGCTATCCCAAGAGAAACAGCTAAAAGAGATCCAAATAAAAACACCCAAGGCACATCCTATTCACAATGATTAAAAGCATAGAGATAGAATACTGAAATCAGCAGGATCAAAATTGAAAGTTACATACAAAGAAGCATCCTTAAGATTTACAGCAGAATTATCACAAGCAATTCTCCAGGCCTGAAGTCAGTGGTGAGATTTAGTGAAAACATTCAATGAAATGAATACCTCACCAGGAATATTTCATCCAGTCAGACTTTCATCAGATTTGAAGGAAGGATATACTGCTTCATGAATAAAACACTCCTCATATACTGTACAGACTCAGTCGACATTAAAATGGATTACTTAAAGGAAAATAGGCCTAACAAACAAAAAAACTTTTACAAAAAATGTCACAAAATCTCAAGATAATAATCTCTCAATATTAATAGACCAAATGCACCAATTAAGAGACAGAATGGCAAAACAGATCAGATAACTGAATCCAACATTTTGCTACCTTCAAGAAACACATTTGACTACTCAGAGCAAACACAGACTCAACACCAAAGGCTGGATGGAGGACATTCCTTCAAGCAAACAACTCTATCAAAAAGGCTTGAGTGGCCATATTAATATAGACAACATAGATTTCAGAATTAAAATTTTATTAAAAACAAAGGATAATTTTTAATAATCAATGGTTATGTACATGAGGAAAAATTACACATCTTACATAAGTGTAAGAGGGGTGAGCAAAATACTTAAAACAACTGCTGATGGACTGAAGAAAGACAACAACAGCATAACAATAGTTGTAGGAGATGTTAACACCACTCTGTCATCTCTTGATAGGTCAGGCAGGCTAAAACTTAACAAGAATCTATAACTCTGAAGAAATAGAAGAGAGTAAACTAGTAAACATATATAGAGTTCCCCACCAAGCTACATATACATTCTTCTTCAATGCACATGGAACATTCTCCAATGCTGAGCCATAAAACATATTACAAAAAATTAAGAGGATAGAAATTGTATCAACTCTCTTTTCAGACAATGGTGCAAAATAGATGTGAATTACAAACAGAAACAGAAATAAATTCAACAGCAAAAAGAAATAGGAAAAGATAATTAAATTCAAAAACCATTGTCATTTATTCCTTTTGTACTATATTGCTAGTCTCTCCACCTCTCTACAATAAAAATTTTTAAATAAATGCTTTCTTGAGGAAGTATATTAATTCTAAAAATAATTCAAGCTGAAAGAGAGTTAAAAACAAAATTTATATGCAGAAGCATTTTTTAAATTTTTTTCCACTTACATGATTGATTTAGAATTAAATTTTAATCTTTTCCTGGGCATGACCCCCAGTCTATTACCTGTATCTTTAAGTCATAACCACAGTTTAAGAAGGTAGGGTCTAGGAAAGGCAACCACAGAGCAAAGTCCCTTACACAGAATTTTAATAAAAGGGTAAGTATGTACCTTTCTTCCTCTACCAGAAGTATGTAACTTTCTTTCTGTACCAGAAAAAAATTTAACTGGACTTTGTTTGCTAGCCAGCAACAAATGTGTATATTATATAAGTTCAAGTTATATTTCCTAGCTTCTCTTAGATGTTGGTGTGAGCCTGTACCTGAACTATGACTAGTAGAAAAAGAACAAAACTACTGAGTAGCAGACTATGAAAACATCTGAAAGACTGGGGGATGGGCAGCCACTTCCTCTGCTGACTTTCTATCCTGCTACCAGAAATAAAGTGTGGTGACTCAGCCTTTGACAGCTACCACTAACGCGATGGAGTGGGAGAGGAGCATGAGACTTATTCCATCCCGAACTTTCTGCTTGTCTGTGTAGGAGAGACAAACTACTATTTTTAATAATAATTTCTTTATTTAAGCACTGTAGTTACAAAAATGTCTGTAGTTGGTTTTCAGTCATTGAATGTACACTACCCTTCACCAGTTTAACTTACCTACCCCCATTGTATCCCATTTCCCTCCTCTCCACCCGCCTGCCTGTCTTCCGGACAGGCATTCTTTTTTTTTTTTTAATATAATTTTTATTTTGATCATAGTGGCTTACATATTGTTGACAATAATATTTAGGTACATATTTACATAAAATCAGGGGGGATTCCCATCACCAAATTGCCCTCCCTACACCTCCGTTTTTGTCCTACCTCCCATATCCTCTTCCCTCACCCCCAGGGCTGCTAGAATATGTGGTCCCCTCTGTATCTAGCCTACTACTTAGTAGCCTTGCACCTGTTTGGTCTTGGTGCCTCCCTTATTTCCCCCTCTAACTGGGAGGCAGGAATAGCTAGTTCAAGTTGCGTGGTTTTGTTTGAAGAAGAGAAAAGTAATAAACTGGGGTAAAAGTCTAATACACCGAAAATGGGCGGAATCCTTCTAGAGGCTCTCATCATCGATTTGAGAGACGAAGGAGAAAAAAAAGGTGAAACACTCCACCAGTACAAAAAGAAGTGTCAAATATCCAGAGAGGACTCCAACAATAACGATAAACACCACCAAAAAAAAACAAAAACAAACAAACAATAAAACACCATGGTCTTGGAATAAGAAACATGGCATAGCACATAAAGAGAGAAAAGAAAGGAAGAGAAAAATAAGTATAAGTGGGGACAACAACTTCGATAATCACACCCAAACAGAGAAATCGACCAAAAATAGATAGGTAAATAAAAATAATAATAATAAATGAAGATAAAATATAATATATAAAAAATAAACAATGTTTTGTGCTTTTTGTTTTTTTGTTTTTTCCCTCCTGCCCTGGCACAGTAAATATTGGGGTCATTCGAAAAGAAATTCACTTGGCCTAAGAGATATGGGGTTTCTCCGTCCTTGGAGTATATTGTCATGGGATTAACCATAGACTCTGTTCAGGATCATTTACTCTTCCGGTGGTGCTTTTGTGGTGTTTGGAAGACTTCTGCTCTGCCGGACAGGCATTCTATTTCTCTCTCTCACTATCATTGTCATGCTAGTTGTTGGTGCAATTATTTCTTTAACTCTGATAACCACTCTCATAAGTTCATATAATGGGCTGGTCCTCATCTCTTGCCTCTGGGTATTTTAACCACACTTCTTTTTTTTTTTTTTTCCTTAAAATCTCACTGATGAGAAAGACTATTCTCTGTCTATCTCTCTCCCTCTGACTCATTTCACTCAGTAAAATAGTCTCCATGTATAGGCAAATTTTGTGACTTCACTTTTTTAACAGCTTCATAGTATTTCATTGTGTACATGTACCACAATTTCCTTAACTGCTCATCTGTTTCAGGTATCTAAATTGTTTCCAGACTCTAGCTCGTGCCTTTTGGCCATCTGTATTTCTTCTTTGAGGAAATGTCTGTTCATTTCTTCTCCCCATTTTTTGATGGGGTTAGAGTTTCATTCTTTTAAAGTTCAGTCAGTACTTGTATACCTGAGATATTAGCCCCTTATCTGATGGGTATTGTGTTAACAGTTTCTCCCATTTCTTGAGTAGCCTTTGTAGCGTAGTCACTGTTTTTTGTTTTTTGTTTTTTTGAAGTGCAGAAGCACTCAGTTTAATGTAGTCCCATTTCTTTATCTCTGCTTCCACTTATATAGACAGTGGTGTTTCCTCTTTGAAGATGCTGTTAGTCTCATTGTCATGAGTGTTTTGCCTACATTTACTTCTATATACCTTATAGTTTCAGGCCTGATATCAAGGTCTTTAATCCTTTTTGATTTGACATTGTGCATGATGTTAGATGTCTAAGGTTGCTTTTTGCATTTGGCTGACTAGTTGTTCCATTGCCACTTGATGAAGAGACTTTCCTTGCTCCATTTTGCATTTCTTGCCCTTTATCAAAGATTAATTGATTGTATGTCTGGGGAGTCATTCTCTCAATGCTCATGTCTATTCCATTGATCATTCCAGTACAATGCTGTTTTAATGACTATTATTTTTATAGTACAATTTAAAGTTGGGAAAAGTGATGTCTCCCATCTTCTTTTTTCTAACTAAAGGTTAGGAAACTAAGGATTAGCAAATAAGGGTTGCTTTAGCTATTCATGGGCATTTATTGTTCCAAATGAATTTCAGGAGTGTTTGATCCATTTCTTTGAAGAATGTAATGGATTTCCTTAGAGAGATTGCATTAAAACTGTGCAATGCTTTGGAAAGTATTGCCAGTGTAATGATGTTAATCCTCCCAATCCATGAACAGTGTATTTGTCTCCATTTCCTTGTGTCCTCTTTTATTTTTTGAAGCAGTGCTAACATCTATTTCAGGTTATCATTTATAGATACATATTTAACGTATATGTAAACAAACTTATTCTTCAGCTGATACCTACGGAGCTAAATCCATATTGAAGTCTACTTTGCCATTGCTTCAGCCCCTGAAATTCATCCTCACAAGTTCTCTATGGTCTAAGCCTCTTGGGAAAGATTGAGATGCCTGAGTAGCTTCCTAACCCTGTGTGAGTCACATCCAGACCATGTGAAGCACAAACAACCATTCCTATAAACTTGATAATTGGGGAAACACTAACTTTGCCACTTGCCAACACCATCAAAACATCACCCCAGAGTTAGCGCCAAACCTCTAGTCCCCAGTTCAAGGACATACTGCATACATCCCATATGCACCAGGCATCCTCTCTCCAAACCTGGGGTGTGGTACAAGCACCCTCATCTACATACTTCTAGGAAAAGGGAAAAAGCAGACTCACAGAGATTTCTCCAAACAATCCCCCCCACAGATCCAGTCCGGATGTTTTTATTCCCCCCAAGAGAGAAGAATTTTCAAGAGAACAGGCTGAACCATCTGACCATCTGATACTCAGACGTTTCCTTTGAAAATATTTATTTTAGTTTTTTTTATAATCTATTCTAGTAACTTCTATCTAGTACACCTTCAGGCATTAGTCAATTCCCAAATCGTTGATACTACATTTCTAACTTCTGTGGGGTTACATATGTGTGGTAAAATTATAAGCAGCAGCTCAGCAACAATCAGCACACTATTTGGAAGAGTCCTAGCCTCCTATGCAGGTGTGGGGTTGGAGAAAGGAAATAACACCAGTAAAGACATGTGGAGTTTCAAAGGGAATGTTTTAGATGCTTATCTAGATAATTGTTTACTTTAGTATTACAAGTGTCCATGCATATTACATATACATTTACTCATAGCTAGAATTGTTAAGTAAATGAAAGACCAGACAAAATAATATCTAAACTCTAGAGCAAAATAATTTGGAAATAAAACTGAGAACTAGGCTATAAACACAATACTAAGTGGAGAGATATGGTCCCAAAAATTGATTTTAGAAGCAACTAAAGAATTTCATCAGAGGCTGGATTGCTATCCTTCAGGATTCTCAGTGGTAATTAGTTCTGTGGCCCAGCCAATGCCTTCAACATATCTATCTCATCTACTTAAAAGTCAGGATAAAAGTCTTTAAAAAATCACAGTGATCATTGAACTATCACAATGACTTCACAATGATCACTATCTGTTACCAAAAAGTCTGTAAGTTTCAGCTGAAAAATGCTCAGCCAGAAGACTCAAGCAAGCTTTCCCTCTGGTAATGAAACATGGGCTTTCCCAATGATATCTGAGTGGGGTATACTGCATTAAACCTTCTGAATTCCCACAGCATTATTTCATTAATTTTCAAAGCAATGTTCTGATTATGATCTAGCATCTCTGGGGTTTGTCCATGGGAAAAGAAGGTGCTGATCATGTAGATTTTCTTCGTATTGTGGTTATTAAAGCAGCACTCCTATTAATTTAATTAAGAACAACAGCTAACCTTTCTTGAGTGCTTATTTCACTTGAACCTCACACTCATTTTTTTGTTTGTTTTGGGGCCTCACCTGGCAATTCTTAGGGGCTACTCCTGGCTCTGCATTCAGAAATTACTCATGGCAGGCTTGGGGGAACCATAAGGGATGCTAGGAATTGAAACCCAGGTCAGAGCATGCAAGGCAGATGCCCTACCCTACCCACTATGATATTGCTCGAGCCCCTTCTCTCACTCATCTTTATTTTCTTTTCTCTTTTTTCTTTCTTTTTTTTTTATTTTTTATTTTTGGGTCACACCTGGAGGTGCTCAGGAGTTACTTCTGGCTCTGCGCTCAGAAGTCATTCCTGGCAGGCTCGGGGGACCATATGGGATAGCGGGTTCGTCCTGTTTTGGCCATGTGCAAGGCAAAGGCCTTACCACTGTGCTATCAATCTGACCCTCACTCATCTTAATCCTAACTAAGAAGCAGAAGAGGAACAAGACAAGAAACAATAAACTGTCCAAGACTATAAAATTAACACATAAAAATCCATGGTGTTTTTACATACAAATAATGAAAACGAAATGAAAAATTAAAAAAAAAAGATACCATTCACAATTGTGCCTCAGAAAATCAAGTACCTTGGAGTCAACTTAACTAAAAAGGTGAAACACTTATACAAACTACAAAACACTACACCAAGAAATAAAAATGGTTGGGGCCGGAGAGATAGAATGGAGGTAGAGCGTTTGCCTTTCATGCAGAAGGGCAGTCGTTCAAATCCCGGCATCCCTTATGGTCCCCCAAGCCAGGGGTAACCCCTGAGCGCTGCTGGGTGTGATCCAAAAACGAAAGAAAGAAAGAAAGAAAGAAAGAAAGAAAGAAAGAAAGAAAGAAAGAAAGAAAGAAAGAAAGAAAGAAAGAAAGAAAGAAAGAAAGAAAGAAAGAAAGAAAGAAAGAAAGAAAGAAAGAAAGAAAGAAAGAAAGAAAGAAAGAAAGAAAGAAAGAGAGAGAGACGGAGGGAGGGAAGGAGGAAGGAAGGAAGGAAGGAAGGAAGGAAGGAAGGAAGGAAGGAAGGAAGGAAGGAAGGAAGGAAGGAAGGAAGGAAGAAAGAAAGAAAGAAAGAAAGAAAGAAAGAAAGAAAGAAAGAAAGAAAGAAAGAAAGAAAGAAAGAAAGAAAGAAAGAAAGAAAGAAATCAAGAAATCAAGAAATCAAGAAATCAAGAAATCAAGAAATCAAGAAATCAAGAAATCAAGAAAAATGGACACAAAGAAATTGAAACATATACCCTACTCATGGATTGGGATGAATACATTATTAAAATGGCAATACTGCCCAAAGCATTGTACAGATTTAACACAATCCCTCAGGATACCCATGTTTTTTTCGAAGTAAATCAAACACTCCTAAAATTCACTTATAAAAATAAATGTCCATAACAGCCAAAGCAATCCTTGGGAAAAAGAAGATGGGAGGCATCACTTTCCCAAACTTTAAATTGTACTATAAATCATAGTCATTAAAATAGCATTTTACTGGAACAAAGACAGAACCTCAGATCAATGGAGTAGACTTGAATATTCTAAGACTGACCCCAGTTATACAACCAATTAATCTTGATAAAGGGGAAAGAAATACACAGTAGAGCAACGAAAGCATCTTCAACTAGTGGTGTTAGAAAAATTGGTCAACCACATACAAAAAAAGTGAACTCAGACTTCTCTTTAACACCATAAATAAAGGTCAAATCAAAATGGAATAAAGACCTTAATATCATAATAATTCTTGAAATCAGATGTACATAGAGAAAAACATAGGCAAAATACTCCATGACATTGAGACTAAAGGCATTTTCAAAGAGGAAACACCACTGTCCAAGCAAGTAGAAGCAGAGATAAACAAATGAGACTACATTAAACTAAGAGTTTCTGCACTTCAAAGGAAACAGTGACTAGACTACAAAGTCTACCCAAGGAATGGGAAAAGCTAGTCACCCAATACCCATCTGATAAAGGGTTAGTATCTAAGATATATAATGTACTGGCAGAACTTGAGAGACATTTGCTCAAGGAAGAAATACAGATGGCCAAAAGGCATATAAAAATGCTCCACATCACTAATAATCAGGGAGATGCAAATAAAAACAACAATTAGGTATCATCTCATGCCACAGAGACTGGCACACATCACAAAGAACAAGAACAATCAGTGTTGGCATGTATGTGGGGAAAAAGAAATTCTCATTCACTGCTAGTGGGAATGCTGACTAGTCCAGATATTCTGAAAAACAAAATTTATATGCCTCAAAAAATTGAAAGTTGAGCTTCTTTATGATCCAGCAATAACATTCCAAGGAATATATCCTAGGAACACAAAAACATGATAAATATGCCCTCTGAACCCCTGTGTTCATCACAGCACTATTTACAATAGCGAGAATCTGGAAGTAACCCAGGTGCCTGACAACAGACGAGTGACTAAAGAAGCTGTGCTACATCTATACAATGGAATACTATGCAGTCGTTAGGAAAAATGTCATGAAATTTTCTTATGCATGGATGGACATGGATATTATTATGCTGGGTGAAATAAGTCACAGGGAGAGGGATAAACAAAATAATTTTACTAACTTTTTAAGATATAAGAAAAATAAAAGACAGCTTGGGGACGATATCCAGAGACAATAGAGATCAGAATTAGTCTATGGTAGGAAGCTTGCCCAAAGAGCAGAAAGTACAGTTAGAGAAGGGTCTACTATGAAAGGAACATGCCTGGCAACCCTTCTCTAACAGTAGTTCAAATCACAGTGTCAAAAAAAGAAAAGAGAGAGGGAGAGAGTGAAGTGAAATGACTGCCACAGAAGCAGGGGGGGAAGGATGGGTGGGAGAGAAGACAACATCAGGGAAGGTGAGAGAGGAACTGTTGACATTCGTGGCAGAAAATGTGCATTTGTGAAGATTTTTGTATAATGCATGACTAACTCAATCATGCATATTTTATAATATGAACAACTGTAACCATGATGTTTAAATTTTAAAAATCTAAATTAAATTGAAATTCTAAATTAAAAAGCTGTCCAAGGTCAAAGTCTAACACTATTTATGTAATTATTGTGTGACCTTGAACAGTGACATTATGACAATGTAATTTTGGGGGTCTCAGTTAAAGTAAAATGGAAACAATTATAGTACCTATTTCACAGGTTGTGGTCAAGATTAAAAGAATTAATATTCCTAGATTTATAATTATTAATACACCATATTTTTCTATAAGGCAGTTTCAATGTGTAGAATTAGAGGGATTGAAATCTATTTATTTAAAATTTGTTACAGGGGCCGGAGAGATAGCATGGAGGTAAGGCATTTGCCTTTCATGCAGAAGGACGGTGGTTCGAATCCTGGTCCCCTGGAAATCGATTTCTGAGCCTAGAGCCAGGAGTAACCCCTGAGCACTGCCGGGTGTGACCCAAAAACAAAAACAAAAAAATTTTGTTGGGGCCGGGTAGGTGGCGCTGGAGGTAAGGTGTCTGCCTTGCAAGCGCTAGCCAAGGAAGGACCGCGGTTCGATCCCCCGGCGTCCCATATGGTCCCCCCAAGCCAGGGGCGATTTCTGAGCACATAGCCAGGAGTAACCCCTGAGCGTCAAACGGGTGTGGCCCAAAAAACAAAAAAAAAAAAAAAAAATTTTGTTACAGTAAGATAGCAGATTAAAAAATACCTTAAAAACCAAAAAATAAAAATTAATATTCCTAAAGCACTGGAATTGTCACTTAGAGTACAGTAGAAATGTTTACTGTTTCCATTTTGCAGACACAACTGAGATTAAGTAATTTGGAGAAGTTCTTCAGAGTGTCCATGGCAGTGTAACCTAGTGTAACCTACAAGTGTTAGATTTCAGATCCCATGTGTTAGTGCTTGTTATAACTGACAGAATAGTTATTTCTCAAGGCACAATAACCTCTGTGCCTCTGGATTCTTCAACCTTCGGGCTTGTTGATTAGATGATTCACTTAGGGCGTGATTGTCACTACTGGCTGACAAAGTTCTGGATTTTTTAAGTAAGGGTTCGTCTCTACAGCTGAGCCTTGTTCTATCCCAAAAAGCAGCCAAACTTTACTCAGTGTGTGTGTGTGTGTGTGTGTGTGTGTGTGTGTGTGTGTGTGCTGAGCCTTGTTCTATCCCAAAAAGCAGCCAAACTTTACTCAGTGTGTGTGTGTGTGTGTGTGTGTGTGTGTTTTGAACCTTGTTCTATCCCAAAAAGCAGCCAAACTTTACTCAGTGTGTGTGTGTGTGTGTGTGTGTGTGTGCTGAGCCTTGTTCTATCCCAAAAAGCAGCCAAACTTTACTCAGTGTGTGTGTGTGTGTGTGTGCTGAGCCTTGTTCTATCCCAAAAAGCAGCCAAACTTTACTCAGTGTGTGTGTGTGTGTGTGTGTTCTGAGCCTTGTTCTATCCCAAAAAGCAGCCAAACTTTACTCAGTGTGTGTGTGTGTGTGTGTATGTGTGTGTGTGTGTGTGTGTATGTGTCTGTATCCAGTCTCACTCAATACTGAACTCTGAAATTCTCATAGGCAGGTGCCAGCTTTGAGTTCTCACTTCCTAACCATAAGACAATTAATAAACATAGCTTGAATTCATCCAAAATTCAAGACAGGTTCAATTTATTCCAACTTTGCCTTCAGCTAGCTATAGACAGGAATCTTCCTTTCAAAACTAACACTCCCTCCACCCTCAACCCAGGTTGAGGCACACTTAAAAGGATTCAGAAAGCAATTGGTTCAAACATCCTTTCCCAGATCTCCACTCTTCTGGAGGGAAAATGAAGAAAATATCATTTTCTAGCCCTAAACCTGAGTCCTGTATCTTACAGTGCATGAAGCCACTTTGCCTGCTGACTTTATCTAGAATTCTGAGCAACAGTTTCCCTTTTTGAAGTAAGTAAAGCAGTCTAGATGATCTATAGTTCCACAGGCTTTGTGTCTGCATTTTAATTCAGAGTCAAATTTCATTTTTATTTGACCACATTCAAAAACAACTCAAAATAAATTATTATTTAAGATATCCTATTTGAAGTTCTGAAGAGATAAAACCACTTTAAAAATTCCAACATGAGCAGCTGGGACCACAGAGAGAGAAAAACTATCAGCCTGATAATCATATATTATATGAAACAGGTTTAAAAGTATTTCTCAAGGAGCATAATAAGCAATATCCTTGGCCTATTGTTAATCTTGTTCATGCTAACCAGTCCTATACTAACAACACTAAGATAATGTGTGCTTATACATATCTATGTGCTTATAGAAGGTTGAAATTTCCTCATGAATTTAAATAAAAGTACTGTGAACACCTAAAAAAAAAGAAACTAATTCATTACATGATTATCTCAAAATACTGCTAGACAACTTATCAAATACTAAAGTGACAAGATACTGTTTGAGGCTCTGTGCCAGTAAAAGGTTTTTTTATTAAATCAATGATGCAAAAATATTTTTGATTAGACTGCTCAGAAATAGACTGAAAAGTTAGCAAAAGACCTCACAAAGATTTCAGGCCACTGTGGTTTGATATATAATTAGTCTTTTCATTTCATGACATCTGAAATACAACTAGTATTGACTGGCTTGCTCTTCTTCCAGATGTCATTATTACATGTATTTTTTACTTCAAGTGTATTTTAAGAAGTCCTTAATTTAGTAAAATTAATTTTGTCTGATATATCTGTTCCAAACCCTATTTCATAAAAAATATCTACTATATATAATCAATTTCTCCACTCCTTTTTAAAAGATCTTATCTGGGTCCAGGGTGATAATACAGCATGTGGGACACTTGCTTTGCATGCACTCGACCTAAATTTGATCCCCTGCATCCCATATGATTCCCCAAGCACTGCTAGGAGTGATCCTTGCGTGGAAAACCAGAAGTAAATTCTGAGCATAACTGCATATGGACAGAAAAAAGATTTTATCATCTTTGTAATATGACTCTCTTCTTAATGGCACAACAATATTGAATATGTCATCAAACTTTTAGACACTAAATTTGATACCCTAGCATCTGATAGGAGAAATATTTTAAAGGAAATTGATTCCAGAAGCTGAAATGTGTCACGGTAATACCCAAGCTACTATTCTAAATGATAATGCCAGCCTAGCACTGAATACCTAATTATACTTCACACAAGGGTGGATAAAAGTATAAGCAATGTAACAAATCAGAACTGATATGGAATGTTGATTATTAAGAAGAGAGACAGATGGCTGAGAGAGTTTTACACTGAATGTAAAAATTTATGGGCTCAAATTGAACATCAGCCATACGCTTAGAAATTAACACACCAACTGCAGGCACTCGATGCATTATTTATTACCATCTTCTTAGTGATAACAAACACACCTACACCACAGATCTAATAAAAATAACTTGATTCAAATAGAACACTTTTACTATTTTTGAAAACTTTCTTTTCTTAACCATTTTTTGTTCTTAACCATTGGCTGCTGCTGTCAAATATCAGGGAGACAAGATGGCCAACATCACTTTGACCACTATTTTAATGAGACAAATAGTTTTTTTCATTTTTGCCTTTAAAAGCATTTAATGTGTTGGAAACCCACCCAGCCTGCTGTAAGATTCTGAATACATAATTAATTTGTTTATAGGAAGCTTTTATGATAAAACACAAAAGCAACAATATGCAGAATATAGTTAAAAAACAATTTCACTTATAGTAAAATGATATTTCCAAGGTCAGCCTAACACTCAACTACAGAAACTAGAATGCAATTTGTCCATTTGTGAGCACAATACAAACTAATCCTGTCAAATATTAAGTTCCCTCATTCATTCATTCATTCCACACATATTTGTAGAGAACCTACTGGGCCTACAAATGAACATGTCTTGAAATCCATCAAGAAGTATAAACTATGGTTCCTAATCTTTACAGTCTTAGAATCTCCCTAGAGTTTTCAGTCTTGTTCAAATATGACATAAAGGCAACTACAATGCCCAGTGTCACATAACTTTGTACTGTACGTGGTACCCAGAGAGGATTACAACACTGAAAAGTCAGAAGTTTTTGTTTGGTTGTTGGATGCTTTGTTTGGGGTGCACACCTTGCAGTACTCAATAGCTATTACTGGCTCTGTGCTAAAGAGTATTCCCTGTAGTGCTCTGGAACTAAATACCAAACTTGCCCAAGATTCCAATCAGGATTAGTCACACACAAGGCAAGCACAAATTATAAAAGATGCTTTAATAAAGATACTCAGGTGTGGGGAGAGAGGCCAGGAAATAAGGAGATTTCTGCAAGCTGGCCTTGAATATAATAGAAAGTTTCTGTTTAGAGACTTGTGTCCCTGCTGTTATGAGTGCAGGAGAAAGTCATCCAGGTCAAGCAACCTGTCTAGGCTAATAGTGCCACAAGCATTGCAAATGCTATCTTTACATGCTTCCTAATTTAATAATGCCATGGGCATTGTAACTGCTATCTTTGCATACCATCCAAATCAATAATGCCATGTACCTTATGACTGTTGTCTCTGCATACCATCATGTTCCTGTAATGTCTAAACTGTATTATCCATATTCTGTTTCCCACCTAAAGTTTACCCTTAAAAGCCTTGTCCCGACCTTCAATAAACGAAGTCTATTGCTCTGACAATGCTTCCCTATGAGTGGTCTGTGGCTCACAGTCTTCCCTCTCTTTCTCGAGTCTGGCCCACCCTTGCAATGCCATTGTCGGGGGACCTGGTACCAGAACCCTACACTCAGGATTATCTCTTCATGCTGGGAATAAAAGTTTTAGTGACACACAGACTAGTGTTCAAACATTGGTTCTGTCACTGTCATCTGACCCAGCCAAGATAGCTAATCTATCTGAATCTCAGTTCTTCAAATATTTTGTGGTGGTTCTTTTTTAATTCCACAAATAAAATGTTTCAAATAGTCTTTATCACAGTGTAGTTTTCTTTCTAACTTTCTACCATTGCTGTACTCCCAGAGGAAATAGGTTTCATTTTTAACTGAGAAACCATTATTCAACCCTGATGTAGATGCTATCATGCCCATCTCCACATCTTGTCTCTTTTGGCACAAACAATCCATTTTTTACTTGTGTACCTAAACAAACTCCTCTGGAACTATTCTTGTCAAGCATATTCATAGCAACTACATATCTGAAGTGTGGGGAAAAAGGAATTTCATATTTTAGTCCAGTTTATGTATAGAGGAAGGCAAGATTATTTAGAATTCTTTTGACTATGAAGCTCATTGCCATCATTTCCATTTCTGGTGTTGCAAATCAGCAAGAAATAAAAAACTTGGCCTTGAACTTGGCACTGAGAGTTTATCATCCAAGAAACAAGTATATGTACCATTAAGTCATCACTTGAAAATATATCCTTCTTTATAATTCACTCTATTGTGAGTTTCTTAAGGTCATACATCACTGTTTTTTTATACATCTATACATCTCTATCATTAAGCACAGTTCTAAAAGTACAGAGGCACAAAAAATGCTCCATAACCACATTCTGAACAAGCTGAGGGCAGGCAGTTGCATAGGTAACAAAATTGGGCTTCCCTCTGTCTAAGGAACAACCAGTATTCTAGGTTTAGTTTTCATAACCAACTCCCTTATCATATTGATACATACATGTGACATGAGCACACTATTCACCTTTTATACCTTGGTTTTTCATTTGTAAAGTGTTGTACTTAAATTAACCACTGAACGAATTTAATGAATGTCTAAATTAGTTACTCAGACCATACTTAGCCAAGCAGTAGCTTTGTGGGTAACTGTTCTGTGCCAGTCACTTTAATCAGGGAATAGGGCATAGGTAAGGGAGTAAGAAAACTAGAATGGATCACCTACCTGCCTTTGCAAATATTATCATGAATAGATAATTCCTCTGAACTCTTTTTTTTTGGGGGGGGCACACCCAGTGACGCTGAGGGATTACCCCTGGCAATGCATTCAGAAATTGCTCCTGGCTTGAGGGACCATATGAGACACCGGGGAATCGAACCAAAGTCTGTCCTGGGTCAGCCGCATGCTAGGCAAATGCCCTACTGCTGCGCTATCGCTCCACACCTCCCCTGAACTCTTTTCCACATATATTGTGACTCCTAGAATGACCTACAAGAAGCAAATCCATCAAGAACAAAAATACTCACCAGCAGTGATGTGGCTCTGGTTTCCTTATGTGCCAGCTACTGTTTTCACCATTTTTATAGACAAGCTTTGCAGAGAATTGTGCATAAATGCTATTTTTACGTGTCTGAAGTACATGAAAATCAAGTCCAAACTATTCTTTTTATTCACCACAACTATGTTTGTTTTTGTTTAAGGGATACTCAGTGGTGTTCAGTGCTCTACTGGCTCTGCATTCAGGGATCACTCGTGAAGAGCTCAGGACCATATGGGGTGTCTGGGATTGAACCCAAGTTGTCCTATGCTAGACAAATGCCCAACCCACTGTACTATCATTCTGCGCCCAACAACTCTGACTCAGGATGGTTTCTCACACAGCAGTCCTGTTAATATCTATTAAAAGTATGTTCCCTTTAAATAGTTTCTAATCCATGAGGGACAGAAATAGTCACCTTAAAGAGTACCCAAAACCTAAGTTGAAAACCATAATTTAAGTAATTTCATTAACACAGTAAAAGAGCATACCCCCAAATTTCTAGCAAATAACAGCTATTGCACCTTTTGAGCCACATGACATGTATTTTGGGAATGTGAAAATGATAGACCTTGGTGTCTAAAATAAAGACAATTCCCATCTAGCTTCCTCTGTTCCCTGCTTTCCATTACCTTCATCTGTATATGAAAATGAAACAACATCAGATGTCATAACAAGATAGGTAGATAAATGTTATGTTCTGCATTGTTTGAAAACAACAGAAGTTATCTGCTCAAAAGTCATGCTTCACTAAGGAATAGTTTTAAACATAGTCTGTATATCCAGTCACTTCTGTCTAGGAGACACCTCCCAAATACAGGTTTGTAAAATGGCTCCTTTATTCCTAAAGAGGACTAAAGACTCATTCATTCCTCCCACCCCCAGACAGCGTTGGTCAACTTGAGAACTCCTGCCGAAATAAAAACGCCTTGTTCTGCATACAGTAGTGTACGCATCATTGTGTCTTAGATCCAGCCTCAGCCTGAAAAAGAGATGCTACAACTGTCACTAACTTGACATTTTAGGACAAAAACAAATTTCTTTCCAATTTTACAGAAGCATTTGTTATGCAAATAGTTTCTGAATGATTTTTCATATGGTCCATAATCTAAGAATAATCTAAAAAGCTAAATTAAGAAGAGGAAAGCAATATTAATAATTGTCTACAACCTTCAGACAAAGTTATTCCTCTAACTGGATTCTCTAAATCATACTGATCTAATTAGAGTTCCAGTGTTGCCCAAAGTGGCTAATACTGCTAGAATGATTCAGGTGTGGTTTGGTGCAGTTGGGGGCTATTTTCTCTTTTTTCACTTATGAAAGATAAATTTTGGTAGTGGGATGGACAGGAAGGGTCACTATTTTGGGGATCCTTTGATAAACCTGATAGAAAAAAAGCAAAAATAGGGTAAGAGTGGATAGCACAGTGATAGGGTGTTTACCTTGCATGCAGCTGACCCAGGAGAAATGCGGGTTCGATCCCCATATGATCCCCAGAGACAGGAGCAATTTGTGAGTGCCCCACCCCACAAAAAAAGAAAAGAAAAAAGCAAAAATAAAACTGTCTTGTTTTAAAAGTACCACTATATGAAAATTTATGAGTTTTGAGTGTCTGATGATTCTCTGAATTAAAAACTATTCTGCTGGGGCCCAGAGAGATAGCACAGCGGTGTTTGCCTTGCAAGCAGCTGATCCAGGACCAAAAGTGGTTGGTTCAAATCCCGGTGTCCCATATGGTCCCCGTGCCTGCCCGGAGCTATTTCTGAGAAGACAGCCAGAAGTAACCCCTGAGCACCGCTGGGTGTGATCCAAAAACCAAAAAAAAAAAAAAAAAAAGCTATTCTGCTACTTGTTTATTTCACTTGAGAGACATGGTATTTAGTTTGTCACAGTAATTAAACTTAACTGAAAATCTGAAATATATAATATTCTCTTATTAATTTTCAAACAAAATGGCAATATTTTCAGAAATACATGTTTGCTTATATACACTGCCAATATTTTAGCACAAGCTAGTAAATCTGACTATTCAATTCTCTCAAGCCTAACTTCATTCAAAATAGGACTTAGAAAGAGAAATCTTTTCAAAAACTCACAGAAGAAAGATGTCTTTAAGCTGGTATATTTTGGAATGTAATATAACGTAATTTTGGTTTGGGTTTGAGATTTGGGGGGTGTCACTCCCTGTAGTGTTCAGGGGCTATTCCTGGCTCTATGTTCTTGGTTCACTCCTGGTAGTACTCAAAGAACCCTATGCTGTATCAGAATTGAACCAGGTTCAGTTGCATGAAAGATAAGTGCTTTAAACCCTGTTTTATCTCTCCAACCACTACATATTTTTGAGGTAGAATTAGCATTCCTCTTAAAAAACACACACACAAGGAGTTTTTTACTGAACTGAAGATTTTCTTGGAAAACAATTATTATTGTTATTACTACAAGTATCCATCTACGAAATAAAATAATTTTAAGACATGTTATAAAATAAAAATATGCTACACCAAAGACTTACATACAAAAATGTCCTTGAAACTACTAGGCCAACACTTTATATTTAATTTTTAGAGATCCTTTTAATATTATGTATGTCACACATTCTTCACCTTAGATATGCCTGCATCTTGAATTGAGGTGACTTGACACTAAGCATTTTCCCTTCTGTAGAAGCATGTTCTTTCTTTAGTTCATATCTCTCCTTCTCTCTTTACCTTTCTTGTTCTATCTCCTCTCAAATTTTCTAAATAAACTAACTTCAACTAATAAAATACTAAAATCACATATATGACTATAAAACTATAGAAAATAAAAGCCCAACTCTGAAATCTCCTTTAAACCTTTATTCTAAAACAGTACTCAGTTTGGCCATTAAGACCACCTTCGTTCATTTTTAGGCTTTTGGTTAGACTTTTTTTACATAAGGTTGCCCTTTTCCAGTGAAGTATTCCCACACTGAGAAACCAGACAGTAAAATTTCTTTGCTGCCTCTGGCGATCACCGAGACAGAGAGGGCCCCTAGTGGTGAAGCAACTACCAGGTTGACTTTACACATTTTCTGAGATTGCTTCACCAAGAGAGTGTATGATCAGTAATAAAGTCTACCTCAGCTTTGCTTCTTTAATCATCTACATTAGCCCTAGTATTTAGCAGGGCTATTGTTTAGTCATTTTAACAGGATTTTCTTTAAAAGAATGTGGATTACAGTACTGTTTTGTTGTATTATTTTTCACAGTATTAAGAGCTGCCTCTGTCTCTGTCTCTCTCCCTCTCTGTCTCTCTCCTGTCTCTCTCTCTCATTCTCCCAGAGCCTTGGGCACTCTTAGAGAAAAATAGCTGGAACCATGCACACTCTCTCTAAGCTCGCTGTTTTTTAAGGAAAGAGCTAAAACAACAGGAAGATTGGGAAGTACAAGTCATGATCATATGACCTTTGATGAATTCTTAATAACAGGAAAAGCTTGAAGTGTTGCCCACCCCCACACTCAAAGTGTTAAACACTTAAACAGGACAATATCTGAGGTTATTCAACAAAAGTTACTTGAAAAAACGAGTAAATGGAAAGAGAGGTTATGCAAAGAGAGAAGTTTAAACTGTTGAAGCATGCTAGAGTTGGGGGTGCCTAATATGTAAAAAGAGAGGCATTACCAAGCATTTGGTAGCTATAGACATTACAGTGAGTTACTAAACGTTAATTCTTTCTGCCTAACATGTCCAGGTCAGGTAGCTTTTTGCAAAGTGGGAATCCAAGGCTGAGGGACAGGAGATATTTGCCCAAAATCATGCAATTAAAAGTAAAGGCTTTTTGGAGGCCAAATAGATGGGATGGCAAAAGCCGACTACTCCAGATGTATACATTTGGTGAACCAAAGGTTTGAGGTTTGCCTTTAAGTTTGATATCTAGTCTTCAAACACGAAGATGAGTAGAACTTAAACATTTCACTGCTATATAGGGTATGTCAGGTAATGCAATGCAGATGGATTATTAAATATTTATAGGATTGCTAACTGTAAAAACTGCTTTTTAAGAACCAACATTTTCTGGAGCACAACCCAGGATCCCACTTCCTATGACGCATTATTACTCCTGTTAGAGCTACTTTTTGTGCCTAAGGATTTATTATCTTGCTTTATGCCTTTTTTTCCAACTTTAAAAGAACTTTTCTCCTTTCCACTAAGAACACGAAAGCACCCCACCGGCTTACGAATGCCCCATTATTGCAAAGCACACTCTGATGATTATCATTGTTCTTGTAAGCACATTCATAAATGCAAAATATCTGGGAGAACTTAAATGTCCTGAAGAAAAGTTGTGGGAGGGAAGGGAAGGAGAGATGTGAAAAATCAGTTAATTATCTTCATTACCGAGACCATCTAAAGACTTAACTTTAAGTAAAATAAAAAATAAAAAACTACTCCCAGGCTTTGAAATCGGAATAAAAGTGGTGTTTGCGAAATAGCCCTTTGCATGTATTAGTATTTCCCAAGGTTCATTGTTTCAGCATGTGCAATGCTTATAAAAAGCTTTTCCTCTACCACCAGTCTTCCCTCATCGATGAAAAGATAACTTCAAAGTCACTGATGGCAGCGCAGGTGCAGGAAGCGTCGAGGAAACAACTTTGCCCTTTTGTGTGTGCTGCCTGCTGCCCCTCCATAGTCTCCTCGACCCCCCAACCAGGCTCTGTGGCCCCCACAAAGGATCTCACTTGGGGGTCTTAGAGGATGGGCGACGGCCCACCTGGACAGCCAGTCCCTCTGGGCGGGGATGCCAGGGCATGAGCACCCGCCGCCCACCGAGCCACCCTGGGCACGCCCCCTCCGTCTCCATCAGCACCCCACAAGAAAGACCCCGACTCCCGCCAAGTAGCCACGCCACTCGTGTGCATGTGTCCGAGCAGACAGGCTGAGATTCAGCAGGAGGAAGGTGGACACCCCTGGACAGCCTGGTGGCCCGCTGCACCGCATCCTCGCGCGTCCGTCGTGCACCTGGAGGCGATGTCCTGCCGCCGCCCGCTGCCCGCAGCGCTCCGCGGCCCCGAGCCACGCCAACCCGGGTCCCCACGCGTGCAGCCCCCTTGGCAGCGATGGCAGGAGGCCGGGCGCGGCCCCCGGGGCTCTCGGCTGCACACACAGCCTGCCCCAAAGTGAGGGCCGGGCAGCCCACTGCAGCGACGTCCCCGCACACGCACGGGTCGCCCCACTCACCCCCAGGCGCCCTCCTGGCGTCCCCCGCGGGCTCCTGCAGTTGCCGCCGCCGCGCCGTGGAACTTTCCCTCCTGCGCTGCCGGCCGCCGCGGGCTCGGCTCCACCTCCTGCTCCGGCAGCCCCGGAGCCTCCAGGGACTCGGGGGGGCGGGGAGCCCGGCGCGGCGGCCGCAGGCGGGCTGAACCCACGCCAAGCCCCAGCGCCCTGCCCGGGCTGCAAGCCGCCGCCGGGGCCGAGAGAAGAGCCCGAGCTGCGGCGGAGACACGCGCCTCCCGCGCCCGCAGCGCTGCGTCCGTCCGTCCGTCCCTCCACCCGGCTGCCCGCCCTGTGCGCCCTGGTCCAGGCCTGTCCCTTCTAGGACCCGAACCCGCACCCGCACCCGGGGCATCGCTGCAGGTGGACCACTAGTGGCAGATGCTCTCAGACCCGGAGCGAAAGGGCGGGGGTTTTTTGGGGTGGCCGCTGCCCCGGGAGCGCTGTGCTGTGGCTGGGATCCCTTCCACATTTTAGGATCCTTCTTTATTTTCCTCTGCACGGTCTCCAAACCCTGTTTCTCCCGTCCCCTTCTTGGTGTTCCCCTCCACATCTAAGAGGTAAACTTACCCAAACTTTTCTAAGTTGCGTTTCTTTCGCAGAATGGATTCTGCCGTCTGTGGGTTTCTGCCGCTACCCTGCTTAGTTGGAACGTTTCCATTGGAGACTCGGACGTCAGAATCTGGAACCCCTTTATGCTCTCATGACCTCATCGCTGGGAAGTGAGGTTTGCAGGGGCTACGGAGAGGACCACTAGGGAGCCTGAGAGAAGAAACTAGAAGGATGGAACAACGCAGAAAGCTACTGGGACGTGCCCGCGCCCACCCACACACATGAGGACAAAATGCACATGAATACATATGCACCCACGCATGTGCATATACAAAGCATACAGTACATTCACGAATCACTGGTCACCTCTTATTTGTAAATGCTATAGCTTATCTGAGGAAGAGGGAATTGGGAGATATGATGATTCCCCGATTCTCAGCATAATGAAGAAAATTTAAGAGTAACAATGTTAGTCATCTCTCCTATAGAAGCATTTTGAAGAAGCCTTCGGCAAAACCATCACAGAACCAAACTGCTGGAAACCAGTATTATGATTCCTAGTTGTGTCTTCCTTCTGCCCAGCTATCACAATGTTCAGTCTCCATCCTGGCCTGGAAATATGGAGAGCAGGGCAATCGATTATCTGGAAGCAAACAATAAGCATTTGTTTACCTGCAGGAAGCATCCCCTAAGCAAGCCTTGCTTCTTTTACCACTCTGCCCCAACCCTCCCTGGTCCAACCTCCTTCCAAGGACAAAACAGGCCCGTTTGGGGACCTTAGGTCCTCACTCTCATGCCCAACTGACTTGAGGCTAATTAGGAATTCACTTGAGAACTATGAAAGAAAAAAGGCAGATAGATATTAGCCATATAATAACCAAATGTCCATTCTATTAGACATTTGTCAAATGTCTATACTAGGCAACCAAAAGTTGCCGAGTAATGGCAGTCATAGTTAACCCAATGAAGTCATGCATACATAGGTACAAGTCACTGGTCAAATATCAACCATACATTATGCCTTAGCAACATTGTCAACTTCGTTGCCATCAAGCATATAGAGATCACAAGGAAGCAGAGAGTAAAGGAAGAGTTGCATAAAGCTTTGAACCTGCACAATTAGGTTACTTTGGGTAACCTAGTAACTAACCTTTCACAGCCTTCCAAGTGCCACTCAAGATTCTCTGCCTCCATATATTGATAGATGTTCTGAAAACATTAATTTTTCTTTCCTTTCCTGCGATAGTTCCCATTTCTCTGTTCAGTGATGTCTCCAGAATTTCTACATAATAAGATCTGAGAGTGAAAAATTTGGGGGGTCACACCCGACAGCGCTCAAGGGTTACTTCTGGCTCTATGCTCAGAAATCTCTCCTGGCAGGATTGGGGGATGCCGGAATTGGAACCACCTTCAGCATGCAAGGCAAATACCTCCGTGCTATTCCTCCGTCCCCTGAGAGTGAAATTTGATTTGGATGATGGGCCAACGATTTGAGCAAAGGCTGGTGAGCTAACTTGTCAGTGGACTGGTTCTCTAAATTCCTGTAGTCTGATGTGAGGAGGTAGAGGCAGCACCCTCAATGCTGCAGTTGTCCTTGCACATCATTTAGAACAGTTCCCATCCTTTTTTCTTTTTTTTTTTTTTCTTTTTTTTTTTTTTTTTTTTTTGGATTTTGGGCCACACCCGGCGGTGCTCAGGGGTGACTCCTGGCTGTCTGCTCAGAAATAGCTCCTGGCAGGCACGGGGGACCATATGGGACACCGGGATTCGAACCAACCACCTTTGGTCCTGGATCGGCTGCTTGCAAGGCAAACGCCGCTGTGCTATCTCTCCGGGCCCCATCCTTTTTTCAACACCAATTTCCTCCCAACTTTGTTTCTTGCCAGTGGTTCCCTGATCCACAGTTTATCTCCTTGTCTCTACCATATCCTTAATTCATGAGATTTTCATCTGTGACCTCACGGGAGGCCTACAATGAATCATATAGTCCCTTAGTTGAGAAATGCTTATCTAGAAGAAGGAATTCATAATTGATTGCATTTCATGATAACACATTTGTAAAAGTACAAGAGGCTACCACTTTTCAATTTTTTCTAGTTAGAATACTAATAAGTCACCGGAGTAATGTACATATCAATATGTATCATACTAACATGTATCAGTATGCTTAACAATAGTCATGAAAGTAGTTTTAAGAGTAGTATCTCTAGATACCTCTCATTATATAGTGTCCATAATCAACAGTGCTGGGGGGGTCCACAGGTATCATCCCTAGCAATACTTGACCCCATGATGGTTCAAATACAATTTGAAGCCTGGTAGTGGTGGCAGCCACCAGAATTATACCCAGTTGTGCAGTGAGGCGTGCAGTGGCACATGCAGTGCCAGGGATCAAACCCAGCCACTAAAATAAGTTTTAATTTCTGATAGCACTGGGGAACCAGAGAGGGGAAAGGGGCAAGTTCTATACACTGCTGAAGCCTTGGCAGCTACACACATGTCACACAACCTCCACCACATCGATGGCCCTTCTTCACTGTTTTTCTACTGATCTCTGCAGCATTGCCTGACAACTAAAATCTCCAAATATGTCATTTGAGGGACTGAGATCTCAGGGGTCTCCTTTGAGTCAAGACAGGACGCCTCCCCCGCCCATGCCTTTGTACTTTTGAAAGCACTGGCATCCATGCCCACAATCCATAGCCACCATCATATTAGGTCCTTGGCTCAGCTCCAAAGATTCTCAAAGCCCCAGTCACATATGCAGCCACACAACACCTCCATATTTCAATACTGGCATCCTAAGGAAAGCACCAAATTATATCCAAAATTATTATAGAAGACATCTAAGTTCAACAAACAAAACCAAGGATAGATTGCTCTACTAGCAACAGCTTAGTAAACCTACAGACAATAACTTAATGACCCCAGTATGAGATATAACAATTTTCACAAATTTTCTTTTAATGAAGTTTTTACATAATTCCATTACTATCTAATTGTAACAAGCAATATTAAGTAAATTATTCACACTTGCCAAGGAGCAGGATTGGGAGAGGATGGAAAACTGGGACAATGGTAGTGGGATTTGTGTTAGAAAATTGGGTGCCAAATAACCACATTATGAACAATTTTATAGATCATGGAGTTTAAAGAAATTTTATAATAAAAAATAATAAAATAAAATCCCTTTTACACATCTGCTCTATCACTTTGAACCATATCCCCAGCACTCTATTTTCACAATAATTAATAAATTAAAAATAAGGAAATTGATTTTTTTGCCTTTTGGCTAAGATTGATTGTAGTATCAGTTCTTGTAAGTTTAATATCTATTACATCCTCTACCTGAAGATAATGTATTATAAAGATTTGAGACCTAGTACATAGAATAGGAGCTTATTCAATTCATTCCACATACTGACTTGGCATTACTGTACTTCCAGGAATTGTGTACCTCTACAGGGAAATTATTTTTAAGTTGAACACTTTCTGAAGTTTCAAAACAATAATACCATGTATAGGGAAAAATACTTTTCTGTAATGACACAAAATGTCACTTAATTTTTGTGATGCAAAAATTATTTTGGTTATCCTTTTTGAGACCTCTATTATGAAGCCGTGTCAGCCATAGTTGATCTCTATCACTAGAAAAAAAAAGTAATGTTTGAGGAAAGACCATCTCCTTGGCACCGCTCCCAAGCTTACTTCTTTTTTATTATTATCACTTTATTTAAACACCATAATTTACAGAGTTTTCATAACACTGTTTTTGGCTCTCAATGTTCCAACACTAATTCTACCACTCATGTAATTATTTTCTCCAGTAACCCCCTTGGCACACAGAAAATGGTTTATTTTCTATTGCTTGTTACATCTAAATAGCTAATGAAATTATCAAAAATATTTTACTAAAAGAAAATTTGTGAAAATTGTGATAGCCCACAATGGGGTTATTAAATCATTGTCTGAAGGTTTACTAATCTGTTATTTGGAGCATCTGTGTTGTTTTTGTTTCTTGAGCTCAGTTGGCTTCTATGCAACTTTCCCATCTAATTTGGTATGCTTCTTACTGGGGTGTCATTATTGAATAATTTGGAGATGTCACATGACCATATGCAGCCATGTGCTTCAGGATCTGTAGAACTGGGTTGATGAACTTATATGGGGGTAAATGTAGAGTGTGGATATGGCTAGAGCTTCCAGAAGTTCAGAAAACTGCCTGCTCCCATTCAAGAAGACAGAGTTTTCAGCCCAAAAAACCAATGCACCTGAAATTTTTGTTGGTTTGGTGTCTCTGTAGAGATTAGCAATCAAGTTGGACCATTGCCATGGCAGCAGCTGTAGGATATGGGTGTGGCTCTCAGGGTGGGGACTCAGCCAGACCCTCTTCCCAGGATGCTCAAGGTTTTAGCCAGTAGACTGTTATACCTGTAAATTTTAGCAGCTTGGTTTGCATATCTTTGAGAACATTTGTAAATCTCTGTAGCTGGACCAGTGTGCTTACATGATGGGAGTAATCCTACTGGGCAGGTGTGGCCCAGTTTCCAGAAGTACAGCTGATAGGGAGGCTGCCTGCCCCATCCACTCTGAAAAGACCCCAAAGTTTTCAGTTCAAACACATTGAACCTGGAATTTTTTGCCACTTTCTTCTCCAAAATGACAGGCAGCTGGATCCAGCCTGTGCATGCTTCCAACTGTTTCTCTCTAAGAGCACACATAAAAGTCAACAAGTGCTCCACAGATGGACACCACTTTTCTCCTTTGATGTGACCATATCACTACTCTACTATCTACTGAAAAAAGCAAAAGGTTTCCAGGAGCAGCTACCAAGTAACAACAACAATAAAGTATCAGAAATTAATCCATATCTGAACTGCCTCTGTTAAATGAAAACCATATAACTGAATATATATCAGCTACAAAAGGTGTCTTTATATTTTCTAGTGGTTGTTGGAACTCAAGAAATGTGGTCTAGCTCATCTAGGCTTTTCTTCAGAACAGGAGCCATAGATTTTTATTTCTTCCTGTAACAACTAACTCATGTTCACAGAAGATAAAGACTTCCAAGTTTCTCTTTTCATTTTTAATTCTGATAGTACAATTGTTCTAAATTATTGCTGTATCTTTGCAAGCACTATTAGTGTCTTTTTTAAATAGATCATTTTATCATTTAATTCAGCATCTGAAAAATCCTGTCCCACTTCCAGACTTGAATCCTATATCTTTTACTGCAAGATAAGGAGTGGTAAATGAGAAATAAACAAAAAACAATGTATCTAGAGATAATTACTGTCTTAGTGGAGGCAATAAGTTAAATATTAAAAAGACATATAGTCCAAGATGATGGTGTAAGAAAACAAGCTCCACCAATTTAATATTTCAGATGTTTTCTTTTTTCATATATACATAAAATCTGTGCCTCAACAGATTTGTTGTATTGATTCAGATGCTCACACATGAGTGTCTAAGAAGCAATCTGTCTTCAAACTAAAAAAAGGAATGCCACTATTGGGGCCGGAGAGATAGCACAGCGGGTAAGGCATTTGCTTTGCATGCAGCCAACACGTGATAGATCCCCAGTCTCCCATATGGTTTCCCAAAAATGCCTGGAATGATTCCTGGACACATAGCCAGGAATAACCCCTGAGCATTGCCAGGTGTGGCTTAAAAACATAAAAAGTGCCAATATTGCTGCCCTTTTCATAACATGTTTTTTTTATCCAACAATAGAGATATAGGCTGATGCTGTGGGCACTACAAAACTAATTTAGCCTAGTACTTTATTTGTACTTCAGGAAACTATGTCCAAACATAATATTAAAAGAATTCAAAACAGAAAAGAGAGAGGTCATTGAGGTTCTAATCTTCTGTCTTGTGTTAGAAGTTATTTTTTCAGATAGCTCTGAGTAAGGTAAGTAGAAATTTTGATGGGCACAGAAAAATTAAAAGGTGGCCTAAAAACTTAACTTTATGTCCTTCAAGTGAAACAGAGATGGGAAATTCCTGAAAATAATCATCTACAATGGAGAACACACAGAAAACATTTAAGGAGGAAGGTAAGAGTCTAAATGTAGCTGGAGTATTTATTATTGGGGATCTGGCTGCTAGAAAATAAAATTATATGAATTGTACTGAGAAGGAAATTGTATATGTGAGCAAGATGTTAGTTACATAATCAACAGCCTTTCTTGCTTGCTAATTCTGCTTAGAGGTCTTTCTTTAGACCATGTATGAGGCACAAAAAGAAATGAAAAACATCAATAACTCTGGATAGGGTATTGGAGATTAGTTATGATTGACTTAAATTAATAGAAAACCATGTGGAAAATGGCTGAACTTATTTGGAGGATAGCCAAACTGAGAAGAAAGTCTAATTAATCTGTTCATATACTTAATTAATCACATATTAATTAATCATAATTATATAATTAACTATAATAAATTATAGATATTCAGAATAGTCTGAGCCAGAGATACAAATCAAATTCATAGCCTTTTATGAATAAAATATAAATAATAATTAAAAGGTTATCTAATGAAAATATATAAAGTAGAAGATGTTTGAAGGGCACAAGCTGAAGGATATTGGAATTAATTGGACTATAAAATATTTGAATTACCATAAGATTATTGTAACACATATACGTTTCATGGTAATAGCATTACTATTTGATTTCAAATGTATACCATATAACCACTACCAAAAGTCTAGTTTCAATCTACCTTCCTAACCTCTTTTATCAGATTTATCTACCCCCAACTTCCTCTTTTCCTCTGGTAACAATTATTTTATTGCTGAAGTTGAAAATGTCATTTACTTTGTTTTTGTTGTTGTTCATTTCAATTCACTGAGTGTGAGGACATACTTTGGCTGGAAAAGGTATATGAGAAAAGTATATGAAAATGTTACATACCTCAAAAGCAAAGGAACTCAATTTTAAAATGGTTACAGAAACTGTACTTCTACAAAAATGTTAAACAGATGACTAGCATAACAAAGTAGTTCTTCAGGGCTGGAGCAGTGGCATAGCAGTAGGGTGTTTGCCTTGCAAGTGGCTGACCTAGGACAGACCGCGGTTCAATCCCCCTGCACCCCATATGCTCCCCCAAGCCAGGAGCAATTTCTGAGGGCAGAACCAGGAGTAACCCCTGAGTGTCACAGGATGTGGCCCAAAAACCAAAAACCAAATAATAATAATAATAATAATAATAATAATAATAATAATAATAATAGTAGTAGTAGTAGTAGTAGTAGTAGTAGTAGTAGTAGTAGTAGTAGTTTGTCACCATTGATTATTGGGGAATGAAAATCAAAACCACAGTGATGAGTTTTTGAAGCTAATTCAACAGGCTTGGGTACATGTTTTGCCTGAACTAGTCCAAGTGAGATCTCTGGCATTGTTGTGTTCTCTAACCCATGACCACTGTATATGTCCTTGAACCCAATGGAAAATGCAGTGAAAGGAATCACACCTATAAGGCTGCCACTGTCAAAAATACAAGAAACTGGTTTGGTAAAGGGTTTTGCCTTTAGTTAAAGTCATAAAGAAAAGCAGATCTTAGAACATTATAAATGAGGATGCATACTGATGCAGTTACTATGGAAAATAATGTAGAGCTTCATCAAAATTTTAAGAATAGAAATTTCTGTTTGATTCAGCTACTCTTCTGGGTATTTATATGAATAATATAAAAACAATAATTACAAAATTGGTGTTAATTCTAGGAAGAACTGCAAGCCAACCTAAGCCTCAAAAACCATTGGCTCTACAGATCCTCAAGCTCCTGGAGAGTGTGCCACATACCCTTCCAAATTCCAACAAACTGATAGCCAGTAAGAGCCCAACAAATTAGATGTGAAAGTAGCATTAAAAGAAAAAAAAAAAAAACAGCTAGGTATGTTGGGGGCTCAGGGCAGGACAGCTAGCCATAGGCCCCCTGGGCTGACCACTTAGTCCAGGGGACTGAGATCCCCCCACACCAGAGTGGTCTTCAGGGCCACACCTGATAAATCAGCCCTGGGGGAAGGGAGGGGAGAGAAATTCCTCCCCTATGCATACTGGACCCCATTCAGGACTTTTTTTCCTAGTATTCATTTTCAAAAGTGCACGGGCGCAAATGCGCCTGCGTGACATATATACTTTTTAACAACTCCCAAAAATATTCTTAATTCTCAACTGTTTCTAGGGGAAAAAATGGAATTCCCTAGATTTGGAGGATAATATTCAAATTGGTCTCTAAAATCAGTGTAAATGTAGACGTGACTTCCTATACAGTGGTCCTCTCTGACTGCCAAGCCTAATCCATAAATAATTCATCTATACGTGGTATATAGCCCTCTGATATATTTCCCCTCCTCCACACCAGAGCCCCTTCTCCCTCATCTCCCAATCCAGATTCATTATCTTCCCCTTAATTAACCCTCTTTACCCTCAGTTCTTTTTTTTTATAGCACCCAGATACAAGAGCCCCCGACTGAGTGGGAGAAACTATTCACCCAATACCCATCAGACAAGGGGCTAATCTCCAAAATATACAAGGCACTGATAGAAATTTACAAGAAAAAAAAACATCTAATCCCATCAAAAAATGGGGAGAAGAAATGGACAGACACTTTGACAAAGAAGAAATACAAATGGCCAAAAGACACATGAAAAAATGCTCCACCCTCTAGCCCCAACAGATTCTGCCCTTTCACAAACCCCTACAAAGCTCATTATTACTCCTTAACTCTTCACCCCCAACCATCAGTACCCCACATTTACCCTTTTTACTACACAGTTCTAAACACAGACCAAAGTTGTGCATTGGATTTAACAATCCCCAACTGTTTCAAAAGACATAAAATGGACACATATGTCTTCTGAATATTTTATGTGTATTTTCTTTAACAGCTATAACTCTCTCTAAATATTCTTTTACCGTGACGATTCTACCCACTTTTTATCCTGTCTTCTGTGAGCTGTTCAATAAGGAATTTTGGTGGAAGAGTCCCTCAGTTTAAAGCTTATGATTGAACCATGTCATGGGAATTGTTGGACTTGTTCTTATGGCCCCCATGTGCGCCGATAACGCCATGTGGCATTGTTCCTTGTTTGCATAGGCACATTAAAATGGGAAAATACTATACATACAAATAAGTTCTTGTCTAATAGAGATGGAGATTAGCAGGAGATAACTAAGAAAGTCTTTCAAGCAGTCACTTAGAATAAAATTCATTTTTTTTTGTGGTAGAAACTTTGGGAGTCTCAAATCTTTCCAGTATTCCCTAAATCTGTCCAGAACTTGGATTTAATCTGCCAAACCAAACATTGTGCCACATGTTCTGCTAATGTTCTAAATAGCTCATGAGAGATAAGAGGAGGTGTGATAAAGTATCAAATGTAGATTTGAATTTTTCAAATCCATATTTAAATGGATTGCTCTACTTTTTTTTAGTCATTTGCTTTATCATTTCATCAAAGGCTACCATGATTTGGATTCCAAGTGAGATGATAATGGCATTTTGCAGTTTCAATTTATTAAGCCATCAGATAGAGTCATGTAGTGTTTACCTAATAAAATGAAAAGTTTTTCTGTTTCTTTTCCTTCTCAGAGAACAGATACTTCTTGTTCCTTTTATTTTTTTTTACTAGCTTCTTGGAGGACTACCAGTCCCAGGATCTATAAACAGTGCATCCCTCTAGAGAGAGCTTTTAACTTGATTGGGCAGAGAAAGATAGATTGCTCTCTCACTTATAAAGGGCTTTTGGAAGACTTGCTTCTGTTATTCATTGAAAAATAGCATTGAGGAAAAGAGGAAATAATGTGTTTATTGTTATATCTACAATTATATTTTTCAGAGCAGTGTGTCAGCTACAGATTAAAATAAGAAAGTAAATTAACAAAAGTACATTATACTCAAATTTCATCTAGAGAAAGTGGGGCTTACATTTTTGTTAATTTGCACATTGTTTCTTCTACAGAAATGAAAGAAGTTGCTGGAACCAACAAATCTGGAGAAGTCTATCAAAACCCAAGCTAGAATATGTATTGGCTAGTTTCATACTCACTTCTTGAAAACTTAAGCAATAACTATTTTGCAATGATTAGAAGCTGTCATAATTACACAGAAATGTTTGTCAGCGGGTTTCCCTTTTAGAAGCTCTGAGAATCTAGTCACAATGTTCTAGACATAGCTATACTGTTTATTTGGGTTGTAAAGTTTTGTAAAGTCTGTATACTAGTTGTAAGACTGGTATAACTAGTCTTAGATATTAGATTATTTTTCTTGAGAGGGACCACGCAAAGCCAGAGAAACTCAGAGGTGGAACAGGCAGATCATTGGAGTAATGATCTATAATAAATGAATACTGTATCACTAAAATAGCCACAGAGATAGTACAGCGGTAGGGCATTTGCTTGCACGAAGTCAATTCAGGAAGGATGGTATTCGAATCCCGGCATCCCAAATGGTCACCCGTGCCTACTAGGAGCAATTTCTGAGCCCCTGAGCACCACTAGGTGTGACCCAAAAATAAAAACAAACAAACAAACAAACAAACAAAAAGAATACTGTATCACTAAAATAAATCACAAACAATAGCTGCAGTTAGCCAAAGTAAAATATAACTTGTCTTTCTACTATTGAAATAAAAAAGCACAATATTCTCTGGCACACACACACACACACACACACACACACACATACACACACACCTATAGCTATTGAATATTGTTTATGTGCTAAATAGTTGCCTTTAGTTGAAATTCTAACGTCAAATAATGCTATAATGTTTTCTGAGGTGAATCAGTTGTTTAGTATCCAAACTGAAAACCTTTCAATGCACCACCTAAGATGTCTGGTTCATAAAGTTACTAAAAGAAATAAAAGTGTAAACAAGATTTGCACAACAGGCAATAAATTAAAAGAATCCTATCAGTAAATTAAATAAGTGATAAAATCCATACAATGTTCATTACTATAAATGAATTTCTTCCCACACCCACTAAGTAAAGATTTAATAATTATCCAAACAATTTTCATTTGAGTGGTAAACTAGCTTATTTGGAATGCTCACATGAATACCTTAATGTTAGAATGTTAGAATCATTTTTAGTTAACCCCTCCAAAACAGAAAAGAAAAAGAAAAATTTCCATTGCCTCATTGCAAGAGTTTGGCAGTTTCTTGAGACGTTACAAACATATCAACCACATGATACAAAAATTCACACCTAGGCATTTAGCCAAAAGAATAAGAAAAAATGTCCAAGATATGTTTTATACACAAACCTTCATACTAGCATTATTCATAAAAGGCAAAATCTAAAAACAAAACAAATCTCTATCTATATGGATAGATTGTGGCAAAATAAAATATTTCTCAGATTAAATAGAAATGAACTACCTTGCACTTAGCAACATGAATGATCCTCAGAATAATTGAAGAGAGGAAGTCAGATAAAAAGAGTACATATTCTGTCTGTGGAAAAGCCAAGAACATGATCTACAGATGACCGGCTGATAGAACCATGACCAGGCAGTATGTATTCTGGGACCAACAAGAAAGCCCTAGTCTAGGTTTTGGTCTACGTCCTGTTGTGTATGTAAATATTTTAGGGGATTACTATGTTCCTCACCCTAAACTGATTGGTGATTGTGCCCTACCCTAGGGTGTGACCTGGCATTCTGCCCCCACCCTAGGGTAGTACCTGATTCTGCTTCCACCATTGGTTGGTATCTGATCCCACCATTGGGTAGTACCTGATTCTGGGGAATAAAAACAAGGGTCTGTGGAAGGCCAGGGCTTTTTGGCTGGAACGGAAGCTGAGTCTTGGGACTTCAGTTTTGTCCACCGAATAAAGCGAATATTTCCACGAGCCTGACTGTCTGCGAGCTGTTTACCCGCCATTTCACCTCAGAACCGTGGGCTAGACAGGATGGCAGACACGTGCTCCGAGCTGGAAGAAAAAGGCCTCATCCTCCATCCCACCATCAGTCAACCTCTTCAGGGGCTGACTTGCTACACGTCCTGCACAACAATCATGACCTCCAATTCCAGAGTCCTGATTGAGGCAATTGCAACTGAATGGGTCTTCTGGAAACATAACGAAAGACGATACCCCAGGCTCCATCCGAGTTTCAGCGCAAGGGCCAAGAACACTAACCACAGAAGACAGAGTAAAATGACATCGAGGAAACAGAACTTCTAAAATCACAAAATAGTCTTCATCATAAGTTCCACTCCTTGACCTGTGCACAGACTGAGACCTCTAGATTAGAGATCTGTCTTTATCATCCAGATCGGAGCAGAAGTCTTCCATACGGCACAAAAACACCAAGGGGAGAGTAAATGAACGTGAAAGGAGCCTATAGATAATCCCATGACAATATATTCCAAGGGTAGAGAAACCCTGTATCTCTTAGGCCAAGGAGATTCCCGTTACGGATGACCCCAATATTTACTGTGCCTATGTGGGGGGGGGGGGAGGAGAGACCAAAAACACTAAATAATCCTTCTTTTATTTTTTTTATTTTTTATTAGTTTTTATCTAGTTTTTGTCGATTTCTTTGTTTTGGGGTAGATATTGAAGTAGCTGTCCATTTTTTTAATTATATATTTACTTTTTCTTTCTTCTTTTCTCTTCTTCCTCTTTGCGCCTTGTCATATTTCCTATCTCAAGACCATGGCAACTATGTGGTGCCTATTTTTAGTGCTGCAGTGCTCACTGGATATCTTATTTGATTCCTCTTTTTGAACTGTTGTGGTGTCTCACCATCTTCTTTTCCCCATCATCCCTCAAATCAAGGATGAGAGCCTCTAGAATGACTCTGCTCATAGTCGGCATAGTCGATTTTTACCCCATTATATTACCTTTCTCTTCCTCAAACAAAACCACATAACTTGAACTTTCTAGTCCCGCCTCCCAATTGGAGGGGGCAGTAACGGAGGCACCAAGACCAAACAGTTATAAGACCACTAAGTAATAAACTAGACACAGAAGGGACCACGCATTCTAGCAGCCCTGGGGAAAAGAGTGGAGGATATGGGAGTCAGGATGGGAGTGGTTGTGGGAGGACAATTCGGTGGTGGGAATTCCCCTGATTCAATGTAAATATGTACCTGGAATATTACTGTGAATGATATGTAAGCCACTATAATTAAAATAAAAATTATATTAAAAAAAAGAGTACATATTCTGGAGCCGGAGCAGTGGCACAAGGGGGTAAAGCTGCCTTGCTCATGCTAGCCTAGAACAGACCGCGGTTTGATCCCTCAGCGTCCCATATGGTCCCCCAAGCCAGGAACGATTTCTGAACGCATAACTACGAGTAATCCCTGAGCATCACCGGGTGTGGCCCAAACACACACACACACACACACACACACACACACGCACAACACACACACACGCACAACACACACACACACGCACAGAAATGAGTACATATTCTATTATTTCAGTGAATAAAATTTCAGAACATTTTCCTGGTTTCATTGATTTCTATATTATTGATTTTTGCTCTGAGTTTCTTATTGTACTACTTTTGAGTTCATTTGTTTCCCTTTTTCCAGATGTTTAAGATGAATGTTTCAGTATTTGAGCTTTTCTTTCCTAATGTAAGCCTGTATTGTTATGAATTTCTCACTTAATACAACTTTTGCTACACTTGATTATTTTTTATGATCCTGGATCTGTGCAATGTAGATACGCACAAGTGTAGTAAAGCCTGTAAAACATAATGAATTTTGAGCATTTTACATTGTTTTATTATAATTATTTTATTTTAAACTTAAATAAATCAATTTTATAACTTAATAACTGCTTCATGAAATTCCTTAAAATATCATAGTTTGGGGTCCTGAGAGAAGTACAGAGGGTGGTATTTGCCTTTCACATACCAGCTTAAATCCCCAGCATATCATATGGTGCCCCAAGTCTGACAGGAGTGAAATCTGAGTACACTGAGTGTGGCTCAAAATTTAAAAAAAAAAAAAAAAAGAATTATAGCTGTCTCTCAAATGTCAATACAAATTGATTCTAGAAAGTCACTGACTTCATTTCAGCCCTAAGGAATTAGATATTCTGGGATTGGAGCTCAAGAATTTGCAATTTTGATCTACACCCGTCCAGTGGTTCCCGTCTGTGAGAAACTGTAAGTGTTGCCTGTGCGTGTTTTTCCACTGTCCTGTCTCCTGAACCTCTTAGGAGTGGGCCGAAAAGGGCCCAGAAAAATAGCTCTCTCAGAGGCTCATCCAAGGGCCGGAACACCAAGGAACTGTGTCCGACCATAAAAACCGGCTATCTGCAGTATTCTGCAGAAAGGAAAGTCCCCTGTTTGTGACATCAGGCTGGGAATATCTACACCCGCCCAGTGCTTCCCGACTGTGAGAAACTAACTGTAAGTGTTGCCTGTGCGTGTTTTTACACTGTCCTGTCTCCTGAACCTCTTGGAAGTGGGCCATAAAGGGCCCAGAAAAATAGCTCTCCCAGAGGCTCCAGAAGAGCACGGCTGCTCCGCTTCGCTTTGCGGCCACGCACTCTTTCTAACCAATGAACCCCACCACAACACACAGAAAAAATCACACTACAAGCATGACAATGGGAAACCTCGCAGGCAAACACCATGCACAGAGAATGAAGACAATAGTGCAGATGACCTAAAAAATTTCAACCATCTGATTAGCCTCTCGGATAAGGAGTTTACAGTAGAAATAAGGAAGATATTTGTAGAACTCAAAGAAAGCATAGATCGATCTGAACAGAACACAGAGACAGAAATTAGAAAACTCCAAACTGAAATAACAGATCTGAAAAACACAGTAGCTCAACTGAAAATTTCAGTGGATGGCTTCGCCAGCAGGGTAACAGAACAGCAGCTGAGGACAGAATCAGCATGCTGGAAGATGAGATGCAGAAAAACTCAACCAGCAGAAGAAATTGGAAAAGAACCTTAAGACAAACGATCAGGCTATGGAAAAAGTACTCAAGGAATGTGAACAAATGAAAATAGAAGTCTTTGATAAACTCAACAGAAACAACATAAGATTCATTGGAGTCCCAGAAGCCCAGGTAGGAGATCTCCAGGAAGAATCAACTGTCAAAGCCATCATCAAAGAGATACTCCCAGAGTTAAAGACTACATGCAATCAAATCCTGCATGCCTAAAGAGTACCAGCTAAAAGAGACCCAAAGAAAAACACCCCAAGACAATCCTCATTACAATGACAAATCCCACAGCTAGAGATAGAATACTGAAAGCAGCAAGATCAAAAAGGGAAATTACATTCAAAGGAGCATCCTTAAGACTTACAGCAGACATGTCACAAGAAACTCTAAAGGCCAGAAGACAGTAGTGGGATATTGTGACAAGACTGAATGAAATGGGTGCCTCACCTAGAATACTGCACCCAGCCCAACTCACATTCAGCTTTGAAGGAAAGATACATAGTTTCATGGATAAAAAACAGCTCAGAAACTTCACAGATGAAAAACCAGCCTTAAAGGAAAAACTAAAAGGTCTACTTTAAGACAAGAGAGACCAACAAACACAGAAAACCTATCTACAAAGATGACATTAAACCCTATGACAATCATCTCCCTCAATGTCAATGGACTAAATTCACCAACTAAAAGACACAGAGTAGCAAAATGGGTCAAAAAGATGAATCTAACCTTCTGCTGCCTACAAGAAACACACTTGAATAGTCAGAACAAACATAGACTCAAAATCAAAGGCTGGAGGAAAATCATCCAATCAAACAACACCCTTAAAAAAGCTGGGGTGGCCATATTCATATCTGATAACACAAACTTTATACTCAGAAAAGTTGTAAGGGTCAACTGTACTAATCAAGGGATATGTGCAATAGGAAGAAATCAGACTATTAAACATATATGCACCCAATGAGAGACCAGCAAACTAATACAATTACTGACAAATCTGAAAGAAGACATCAATAATAACACAATAATTGAGGGAGACCTCAACATGGCCCTGTCAACACTTGATAGGTCAACCAGACTGAAACCCAACAAAAATACACTAGACCTGAAAAGAGTAATGGAAGAAAGAGGACAAGTAGATATATATAGGACACTCTACCCCAAAAAACCTGGATACACATTCTTCTACAATGTACATGGGTCATTCTCCAAGACAGACTACATGCTGACACATAAAACATACCTTCATAAAATTAAGAGGATAGAAATCTTGCAGGCTACCTTTGCTGACCACAAGGCTCTGAAATTAGATGTGAATTCCAAAGGGACACAGAAGAAAAACTTCAACAATTGGAAAATAAATAGCCTGCTACTGAACAACCAGTGGGTCCGAGATTAAATCAAAGAGGAAATCAAAACTTTCCTGGAAACAAATGATAATGAAGACACAAACTGCCAGAATCTATAGGACACAGCAAAAGCGGTACTGAGAGGAAAATGTATAGCTTTGCAAGCACACATCAGGAAGGAAGAAGGGGCCTACCTGAATAGCTTAATGACGCAGCACATAGAATTAGAAAGTGCTCAACAAAAAGATTCAAAAACAGGGAGACAGAAGGAAATAACAAAGCTGAGAGCAGAAATCAACGAAGTGGAAACCCAAACAACAATCTGAAAAATCAATGAAAGCAGAAGTTGGTTCTTTGAAAAATAAACAAAATTGATAGACCATTGGCAAAACTCACAAAGAGAGAGAGAGAGAGAGAGAGAGAGAGAGAGAGAAACCTGACAACCCATATTAAAAATGAAAAGGGGGAGATCACGACAGATATTGCAGAGCTCCAACAGGTAATGAGAGACTACTTTGAGAAACTTTATGCTACTAAACATGAGAACCTAGAAGAAATGGAAAAATTCTTGGATACTTATAACCTTCCACAGTTAAGTAAGGAGGATGTAGCATATCTAAACACCCCCATCACTATTGAGGAAATTGAAACTGTAATCAAATATCTGCCCAAAAAGAAAAGCCCAGGCCCAGATGGATTTACTAATGAATTCTTTCAAACCTTTCAAGAGGAGCTACTACAAATTCTAGCTAGGCTCTTCCATGAAATTGAAAAAATGGGAACACTCCCAAAAAGCTTTCATAAAGCCAACATTGCCTTGATACCAAAATCAGACAGAGATGCTGCCAAAAAAGAAAATTACAGACCAATATCCCTGATGAATGCAGATGCAAAGATCCTCAACAAAATCCAGGCAAATAGGATCCAATCCATCAAGAAGATCATACACTATGACCTAGTAGGTTTCATCCCAGGAATGCAAGGATGGTTTAACATCCGTAAATCTATCAACATCATACACAACAGAACAACAAGAAAAATAAAAATCACATGATCATATCAATAGACGCAGAGAAAGCATTTGATAAGGTCCAACACCCATTCTTGATAAAAAAAAAAACTCAGCAAAATGGGAATGAAAGAAACCTTTCTCAATCTAGTTAAAGCCATCTACCACAAGCCAATGGCAAATATTATCCTCAATATATAAAAACTAAAAGCCTTTTCTCTAAATTTTGGTACAAGACAAGGCTGTCCACTCTCACCACTCCTCTTCAACATAGTACTGGAAGTGCTTGCTATATCGATTAGGCAAGAAAAAGATATCAAGGGAATCCAGATAGGAAAGGAAGAAGTCAAGCTCTCGCTGTTTGCAGATGACATGATACTCTACTTAGAAAACCCTAAAGACTCTACCAAAAAAAGCTTCTAGAAACAATAGACTCATATAGCAAGGAGGCAGCTACAAAATTAACACACAGAAATCAATGGCCTTTTTATACACCAATAATGATAGGGAAGAGATGGATGTCAAGAAGATAATCCTGGGCCCAGAGAGATAGCACAGTGGCATTTGCCTTGCAAGCAGCCGATCCAGGACCAAAGGTGGCTGGTTTGAATCCCAGTGTTCCATATGGTCCCCCGTGCCTGCCAGGAGCTATTTCTGAGCAGACAGCCAGGAGTAACCCCTGAGCACTGCCGGGTGTGACCCAAAAACCAAAAAAAAAAAAAAAAGAAGGCAATCCCATTCACATTAGTGCCACACAAACTCAAATATCTTGGAGTCAACTTGACCAAAGACGTGAAGGACCTATACAAAGAAAACTATAAAGCCCTACTCCAAGAAATAAGAGAGGACACACAGAAATGGAAACACATACCCTGCTCATGGATTGGCAGGATTAACAGCATTAAAATGGCAATACTCCCCAAAGCATTGTACAGATTTAATGTGATTCCTCTAAAGATACCCATGACATTCTTCAAAGAAGTCGATCAAGCACTTATGAAGTTCATTTGGAACAATAAACACCCTCGAATAGCTAAAGCACTCCTAGGGAAAAGGGAAATGGGAAGCATTACTTTCCCCAACTTTAAACTGTACTACAAAGCAATAGTTATCAAAACAGCATGGTATTGGAATAAAGACAGACCCTCAGATCAGTGGAATAAGCTTGAGTTCTCAGACAATATTCCCCGGACATACAATCACCTAATCTTTGACAAAGAAGCAAGAAATCCTAAGTGGAGAAGGGAAAACCTCTTCAACAAGTGGTGCTGGCATAAACTGGTTAGCCACTTGCAAAAAAAAGTGAACTAGACCCCCAGTTAACATCATGTATGAAGGTAAAATCCAAATGGATTAAAGATCTAGATATCAGACCTGATACCATAAGGTATATAGAACAACACATAGGCAAAACACTCCATGACATTGAGACTAAAGGCATCTTCAAGGAGGAAACTGCACTTTCCAAACAAGTGGAAGCAGAGATAAACAGATGGGAAAACATTAAACTGAGAAGCTTCTGCACCTCAAAAGAAATAGTGCCCATGATACAAGAGCCACCCACTGAGTGGGAGAAACTATTCACCCAATACCCATCAGATAAGAGGCTAATCTCCAAAATATACAAGGCACTGACAGAACTTTACAAGAAAAAATACATCTAATCCCATCAAAAAATGGGGAGAAAAAATGAACAGACACTTTGATAAAAAAGAAATACAAATGGCCAAATGGCACATGAAAAAATGCCCCTCATCACTGATCATCAGGGAGATGCAAATCAAAACAACGATGAGATACCATCTCACACCACAGAGATTGGCACACATCACAAAGAATGAAAACAATCATTGCTGGCGGGGATGTGGAGAAAAAGGAACTCATCCACTGCTGGTGGGAATTCCATCTAGTCCAACCTCTATGGAGAGCGATATGGAGATTCCTCCAAAAAATGGAAATTGAGCTCCCATTTGACCCAGCTATTCCACTCCTAGGGATATACCCTAGGAACACAAGAATACAATACAAAAACCCCTTCCTCACACCTATATTTATTGCAGCACTATTCACAATAGCCAGGCTCTGGAAACAACCAAGGTGCCCTTCAACAGACGAATGGCTAAAGAAGCTATGGTACAAAAATACAATACAAAAACCCCTTCCTTACACCTATATTCATTGCAGCACTATTTACCATAGCAAGACTCTGGAAACAACCAAGATGCCCTTCAACAGACAAATGACTACAGAAACTGTGGTACATATACACAATGGAATATTATGCAGCTGTCAGGAGAGATGAAGTTATGAAATTTTCCTATACATGGATGTACACGGAATCTATTATGCTGAGTGAAATAAGTCAGAGAGAGAGAAATGCAGAGTGGTCTCACTCATTTATGGATTTTAAGAAAAATGAAAGACATTCTTGCAATAATAATTTTCAGACACAAAAGAGAAAAGAGCTGGAAGTTCCAGCTCACCTCAGGAAGCTCACCACAAAGAGTGATGAGTTTAGTTAGAGAAATAACTACATTTTGAACTGTCTTAATAATGAGAATGTATGAGGGAAATGGAAAGCCTGTCTAGAGTACAGGCGGGGGTCGGGTAGGGATGAGGGAGATTTGGGACATTGGTGATGGGAATGTTGCACTGGTGATGGGTGGTGTTCTTTACATGACTGAAATCCAAACACAATCATGTATGTACTCAAGGTGTTTAAATTAAAAAAAAATATATATATATATATATATAATGGAAAAAAAAGAAACTGTGGTACATATACACTATGGAATATTATGCAGCCGTCAGGAGAGATAAAGTCATGAAATTTTCCTATACATGGATGTACATGGAGTCTATCGTGCTGAATGAAATAAGTCAGAGGGAGAGAGAGAGATGCAGAATAGTCTCACTCATCTATGGGTTTTAAGAAAAATAAAAAGTCATTTTTGCAACAATCCTAGAGAAAAAGAGAGGAGGGCTGGAACTTTCAGCTCACTTCATGAAGCTCACCACAAAGAGAGGTGAGTGCAGTTACAGAAATATCTACACTGAGAACTACCATAACCATGTGAATGAATGAAGGAACTGGATAGCCTGTCTAAAGTACAGGTGGGGGTGGGGTGGGATGGAGAGAGATTTGGGACATTGGTGGTGGGAATGTTGCACTGGTGAAGGGGGGTGTTCTTTACATGACTGAAACTAATCACAATCATATTTGTAATCAAGATGCTTAAATAAAGATAATATAAATAAAAAAGAAAATATGATTGTTTTTTCAGCTGGATAATAGACAATCTTTTCTGACCATTTTATTAAATTGTTAGTATTTACAATACTGTTAAGCATACTTTTCCAATATATATCATTTCAATATTATACCATCATCAGAGAGCCTGCATCCAACCAATGGTGTCTCATGAAAACTCAACTACATCCCTTGTTCTAGAGACAAAATCTTCAATTCTGAATACTTTCCCATTTGCTGTTCCTTCACTATGTTTCTGTTTTATCTCACATGAGGATTTTTTTTACATTGTGGAGGTGGTAAAACCTACAATTTATAAATAAATAAAATTAATTTTTGGAACTACCACAAAACTGTAAATAGATGGTGAATCAGTCAAGTAAAATTTTTCAAAAACTGTATATCTTTCTTTTTTACAAGTACAAAAATTTAAAAATTAATATTGTTAATAATGTGCTAATACATTTTAATTTGTATTAAATAGATACATTCTATAAATGTAAACTTTAGTGAGTGTATTAAGGTCATACGGAATCTGAGTTTATCTACAGATTATAATTATGTCTTAGCCTAAGAAAGGGAGTATTAAATTTATGTTAGAAAATATTACATTATACATTCTACCTAAATATCTGCATTACAATCATGGCATTTGCAGCTACATGGATGGAACTGGAAGATATTATGTTAAATGAAATAAGCAAGAAGAAGAAGAAGAAGAAGAAGAAGAAGAAGAAGAAGAAGAAGGAGGAGGAGGAGGAGGAGGAGGAGGAGGAGGAGGAGGAGGAGGAGGAGGAGGAGGAGGAGGAGGAGGAGGAGGAGGAGGAGGAGGAGGGAGGAGGAGGAGGAGGAGGAGGAGGAAGAGGAGGACAAATACAGAATAACATCATTTATATGTGTACTTAGAAGAACTGCATGAAGAAATGCAATGGTCAAAATTGGAGTTGCCTCAAACACTCTTGGCCCCAGAGTACAGTGAGGAGAAAGAAAGAAACTGAGTGAAAGAGGAGAAACACAAATATGAAAGGATGAGGAGAGGGTCCAAGCAGTCTCAGGTGCATTAGTAGTGTTAAAAAAAGGACAAAATTAAATATCCAAAACAAAGTCAACAACAATGGAATCAAGTGACCCAAACTTTAATAATCTAAACTTAAAATTGGTCTGTTATACTAGCAGGCTAGGGAGTCAGAGGGGGTGGTATGAGATGCACTTGGAAATATCGGTGGAAGAAGGTGGACACTGGTGACAGAACTGGTCCTGATTAATTGTATGTCTGAAAACCAACTACGAAGGACTTTGTAAATCACGATTATTTTAATAAAATTCAAATTTAAAAAAGAGGGGGAAAAGCATCTGCATTAAATAAAATACAGCAATTAAAATGTTCTGGGTATTTATAAAAATATAAACACCTGAACAGGTGAAATATAAATAACACCTGAACAGATATAAAGCATTCAATATAAATATTAATTTTTATTAAAAATATATAAAAAGCTCTTACCAAGCTAAGGGGCAAACTTTTCTTAATCTAGAGGGGGCAACCATGGATTGCCATACTCCATGGCAAAGTGTTGAGAAATTTGCCCAGCCTATTAAAGAAGTTCTTTTAATGCTTTTTGCAAAACTGGTTTCAAGGCTGTAAATTCTTTGAACTGTTGTTTATCCTTCATTCCTTCAAATTTGAATAAAAAATCATTCCTTTAGATTTTAGTGAAAATCTAGCTGACTATAGAAATTATGGTGGCATATTCATTTCATTGAGGTTTGCTTTTGTTTTTGCTTTTAGTATACCTCTCCAGTTTCTTCCATCCCAGAGTCTTATTTAATAAATCTTCTGTGAATTGCATGAGTTTTCCTTTGTATGTAAGTTCTTTTTATATCTTGATGTTTTCAATAATAGGTCTTTGTCTTTGGTTTATATTATTCTGAGTACAACGTGTCTTAGAGTTTTTCTATTTTAGTCTATTTTTAGTGGTACCCTTCAGGCCTTTTGGAAATGGTTGCCTGTGTTCCTTGACTCTGAATTTTTTATTATTTAACTATTAAATAAATTATTTGTTAATTTAATTATTTTATTGCATTAATAATTTATTTTTAGATTAAATTATTAATTATTCTTTAATTTCACCCTTCTACTCTTCAAGATCCAATGATATTGTTCCTCTTGACCTCATCCTATATTCTCTGGTATGATGTTCATTTATTTTCAGACTTTCTTTATATTCTATTGTTTCCTAATGGGTTTCTCCATTCCATTTTGAAGTTCTACATTTTTTCTTGCTGTTCAGATATTCCATTAAGTTATTTTATCATCTCCCACATTTTTCTTTATATTATTTCTGATTTTTTTATTTTAGTTCTAATACTTTCTTGTGCTTTGCTAAATATCTATGCCATTTGAGCTCAATAAACATCACCACCATGATGATGACTTTATTGATAATCATTCTCTGAGGATTTACAGAGCTGAGTGGTATTGGTTGAACCATCTGTGCTATTTTTTCACTCATGGATCTTGATGGATTTCTTGTTTCTTCTCTCTTGGGTTGTAGTATTCCTCCTATGCTGAGGGTGAATCTAGATCAAACTAGGGATCTATGTGGAATCAGACTGAAAGTTTTTCTACTTTCCTGCCTCTTCACCCAGTGAAAGAAAGTTTAAATTTTGGACAGTGTGACATTTGATGAGTAGAGCTTTTGCACTTCCACAAACGTGACCTCATGTTTCAGGACATGTGGAGCTGGGACCATCGATGTGGTGTTGAACGTTGGTAGTGGAGGTTACCAGGACCAAACCAGAAGGGAAGGAAAGGGAATCTGTCGGCTTCAATTTCTAATAAGAGCTCATAAATATCAACTTGGAATTTGTTCACACCTGGCAGTATGGGGAGCAAACAGATTTGGGAGATATGGTGTTGGAATATTTCTTTATATGGCAGCAAAGATGGTTTATATGTATTCCTGAGGCAACTTGTTATAGAAAAAGAATACAGAATTAAATATAAGTATAAATATTTTCACTCTAGTTTAATCACTAATTATCTGTCCTTGAGCAAATTTCTAACCTTCTTGGTTTCCTAATCTAATGGAAGTAGGTCTAAGTAAATATTAGCACATGACATTTTTAAATATATATAAATATACTAAATTATTTATGTATTTAATAATAATTTTATACCTAACTTTGTATTAAAACACTTTGGAAGGGACAAAATATTAGTATAGTAGGGTTCTTGACTTGCATGTGGTAAACCTAGATTCAATCTCTAGCATTCCACAAGGTTCCCGATCTTATGTAGTTATTTTAGAAATCTATAGTCTATTAGAACAATTAATTATAAAGTTCATATGGAACCATAAAAGACCTAGGATAGCCAAATCTACATTGAAAAATAAGAAACTGGGAGGCACCTCATTACCTAACTTGAAGCTTTACTACAAAGACATAGAGATCAAAACAGCATGGTATTGGAAGACAGACTTTCAGACCAATGGATCACAATAGAATATCCAATGAAAACCCCTAAATATATGGCCAATTAATTTTTGACAAAGGAGCCAATAACTTGAAATGGAATAGACAGTCTCTTCAACAAATGGTTTTGAAATAATTAGATAACTATGTGTGCTTTACCCAAAACAAAGATCATCCCTTGTTTCTTTGTGTCTGTTTATTTACAACTTGGTTTTGCCCCAAAACAAATATTGTCTTATATGTAAAACTAGGCAGAATTGACTCAGGATAGCCTGAGTCACCTGGGGGTGGTCCTTGTACTGTAAAAATAACAGTTCTGGCATACAGCTCAGTCTTAATATGAGGTATAAGATCATCAGTCTACCTGTGTTTCACCTCAGTCTGGTCTGGATTATTTCATGTATGACCCTGCCTCAGACGCATTGGAAATATGATGTGTGGGGTGATTTTATAAACATGTAAGAAATTAAAGATTGATCCTTACCTTACACGAAAGTCCATTTAAAGAGGATTAAATATCTTGATATTATACCCAAATTTATAAAGTCCTCTGAGGAAAACATAGGCTGAACACTCCAAGATTTATACTTCAAAGAATTCTTCAATGATAGGATGCCAATGACAAGGTCTAAAGAATCAAATCTGAATAATGGAATTATATCAAACTGAAAAGCTTCTTTATGCCAGAAGAAATATGGGCAAAAATTAGAAAACATCATAGTGGGAGAAAATTTTTATGCTCAACACACAGATAAAGGTTTGATATCTAGGATATACAAAATACTCACAAAGGTTAACTCCAAAAAACCTAAAAACACCATAAAAATGGGGAGAGAAAATGAACAGACACTTCTCTGAGAAAAACCAACAGACGGCCAACAGGCACATAAAAAATACTCATCATCACTTATCAATAGGGAAACCCAAATCAAGACAACAATGAGATATCATCCTATACAACTGAGGATGGTGCATATCAAAAATACTGGGAACAATCTGTGTTGGCAGAGATTTGATGAGAAAGGAACTCTCATTCACTGTGGGTGAGAATGCTATCTGGTCCAACCATTATGGGAAACAGTATAGTGAGTTCTCAGAAAACTCAGAATCAAGTTTCCATATGACCCAGAAAACCCAATTTTGAGTATCTATTCCAAGGCAGAAAAACATTCATTCAAACAGATGTATACACACCGCTATTTATTGTAGCCTTCAGTATAATAGCTAAGACTTAAAATCAACCTAAATGTTTGACAACAAATGGTTCATGAAGATGTGGTACATATGTACAATGGATTCTTTCATAGCTATAAGGAATTATATAATCATACAATTTAATATAAGATGGATAGAAGTAGAAGATATGTTAAGTGAAGTAAGCCAGAAGAAGAATAATTACAGAATGATATCACTTATATGTAGTATTTAAAATAACTGCATCAAAAAATGCAATGGTCTAAATGGGAGTTGTCTCAAACACCTTTAGTCCCAGAGTATAGCAAAGAGAAGGAAAGAAATTGAGTAGGAAAGAAGAAACACAAATATGAAAGGAGGGGAGCCAGGGGGGCACAAGGTCTCAGGTACATTAGTGGTGTCAAAAAATGACAGAACTAAATATCCAAGCCAAAGTCAACAATAGAATCAAGAGACCAAAACTTGATATCTCAACCCAACCAACGTGGGAGGTGATTCCTGTAGTGTCACTGGGCACAGAGAGCCATTATAAAGGACTGCTGCCCTGCTTCCTGCCTTCTTTTGCAGGAGGCAGACCCCCCAAAAAAAGAAACCAAAACTTTACCAATTTCAAATTATATATATGGTTTTTGAGTCACACCCGAAGATGCTCAGGGATTACTCCTGGTTTTGCACTCAGAAATTGCCCCTGGCAGGTTCGGGGGTCAGCCGCGTGCAATGTAAATGCCCTGCCACTGTGCTATTGCTCTGGCCCCCACCAATCTCAAATTAAAATTGGCCTTTTGGGGCCAGAGAGATAGCATGGAGGTAAAGGCATTTGCCTTGCATGCAGAAGGTCAGTGGTTCAAATCCCGGCATCCCAAATGGTCCCCTGAGCCTGCCAGGAAGGATTTCTGAGTGTAACGCCAGGAGGAACACTTGAGCACTGCTGGGTGTGACCCCAAAATCAAAAATAAATAAATAAATTGACCTTTTATATTGACAGACTGATGATCCAGGGATGGTGGTATGGAATACACTCTGGAAACATTGGTGAAGGGAAGTTGATTTTGTTGGTGGGATTGGCCCTGGTTCTTTTGTATGTCTGAAACCCAACTATGAAGGACTTTGTAAATCACAATAGTTTCAATAAGATAAAATAACATTTAAAATAAAGAAATCTATATTCTATTCAAAGGCTTGCAGCTTCCTTGAGGAATATGTACTAAGTAAATTGCAGCTCATTTTGATCAATTTTATCTTAATACAAGGGTAGTTACACAGTCTGCCATATTCCATGGCAGACAACTTTAACAGTGTTGTTAGGATGGATAGGGGGAGAGCAATGACTTTGTTCTCTAATTACCAGTGTTCTATATTCTGATCACTACTTGCTGCTTCTTATCATAGAGTCTATACATAGAAGCAGTCATTGGTGCCCCACCTGCTGAAGCATATTCTAGGGACTTTAAAGATGAGGTGGCTATATCATTCTCTCCTGTTTCTCTTTGCTTCTTTTTGGGAACCAGACTTTTAAGAATTCAGTATATAAACAGAGAATGTAATAGCCCACATTGCAAACTCAAACTTGAAAATACCTTACATTTATACTTCAGGCAGATCCCTAATTCAGAGACAGTAAAAAAACATTTTTTTGTTTTTGTTTTTTGGGGTGATCACACCTGGCAGCACTCAGGGGTTATTCCTGGCTCTATGCTCAGAAATTGCTCCTGGCAGGCTTAGGTAACCACATGGGACGCCGAGATCTGAACCACCAACCTTCTGCATGCAAGGCAAATGCCTTACCTCCATGCTATCTCTCCGGCCCCTTAAAAAAACACATTTTTTATTATGTAGTCAAGTTTTCCACATTTGGGGAAATCGCAGGGGTCAGCACATCCGGAGTGCAATGGATAAGCCTCACCCTGGGAAAACCACCTTTGTGATCATGGAATCTCCCCTGCCAGGTAAGTATCAAAAAACACATTTTTAAATGAAAAAAATCAAAGGATAAATAATTGAAATTTTTCATGGAACTACAAAATACCACAAATAGATATGGATCCTTAGATTCAATTTTTATACCACACACAATCACACACACAGAGCTAAAGTAATTTTGAGGGGCCAGAGAGATAGCACAGGTGTAGGGCATTTGCCTTACATGCCGTTGACCTGGGACAGACTTGGGTTCTATTCCCAGCATCCCATATAGTCCCCCAACCTGCCAGGAGCAATTTCTAAGAGCAGAGCCAAGAGTAGCCACTTAGCGCAGTTGGGGTGACCCAAAAACCAAAAAAATAATGATAATAATAAAAATAATAAAATAATCTTGAGGAAAAAAATGTTGGCCTGCTTCATCCATCACCCATAATCACTGCTTTGTCTATGGTGCTGCTTTACTGTGGGGCTCCACACACCACATATCATAATTCAATTCTGGGAAAATGAGTCTGGAGTAGGAATAGCCACAGTAAATAAACTAAACCAAGCTAAGGAGGGTGAAATACATGAATACATGTGTTTGGGGAGCTTTTAACCTCAGCAAGAGACAGACAGACAGAGAACCAATTTTTAAGCACCAAACCACCCATCCCAGTGATGGGGAAGGGAAAACAAAATGCCTATCTAGAACTAATCCCACCTAAGTGAGTCTCTGAAATGTAAAGATATAGCGGGGAAGAAGCCTAAAGTCAGCTTTGGTTAGGGTGAAGCAAGTTATAAACCAACAATATCTCCCTTTTCTATGTGCTGAACACAAAAATATGACCTGGACTAGATAGAGTGTGTTCTATTGTTCTCCATAATAGGTGGAAATCCTCAAATAGGAGCTTTAAAGGTGATTATTATTTTGCATAAGCACATTAAAAGCTGGGGAAATAAAAAAAAAAACTTTTAGCCTAGATAAGAGCAGCACAGCCTTTCTCAGGAAACATTTGGTATACAGTCCAACTTCAGAACAGTCTAAAGCTTGCCTAACCCCAGAAAGTCATCTCGGTACCTGGAAAAGAAAGAGAGGTTTTCTTTCATCTTCTTTTTGGTGGCTGTCGTTGTCAGACATTACTCTACAGTCCTTGGCTTCTCACATGTCCTATGTCATAGCCAGGGTGTCACAATGCATGCTCCAGTTTGAAAATGGTTGCCAGGGTGATTGCAAAGCATGCCCCAGTATCAAGTCATTCCCAGGGTGGCTTGAAATCTGTCCCTGGTTCTGTCAATGGGACCTAAATTTGGGGGTTGTGTAGCCAATTTCAGAGCAGTTGACTTAAGTCAATCCAAAATGACAAATGTTCAGGGTTTAAGACCCACCTGTGACATATAAATTTTGGGGTTCAGATCCCTAATAGATAGAAACTCCTCTCTTTCATGAGATTTTCCCCATTTTATCAGGTCATGGAAAAAGTAAAAAAGGATATTTCCACAAGCTAATATTAGATCACCAAGGGACTATGGTTACGTTGTAATATCTATCCCTCAGAAGATATCATACTCTATAATCCCTGATACATGGGTAGAATAACAATGATATTCTCCAGGAAATACATATAAATTCCCCTTTTTACTGCTTAACCAGTTCAAAACAACAATAACATCCCCAATAAAGAAATACACATATCCCTCTTTGTTACGATTAAGTTCAAGTGGGTAGAATCTGGTTACTGCTTCAGCTAACGAGGTGATCTGTTGGTTGAGGGCAGTTGGGAAAATAGTGAAAATTCTTGTAGTTGCTGGGTGGAGACACTGACCGAGATCAGTCTCTGAGCCAGAGCTCACTCAAAACGCAGATCTGATCACAAGTGGCAATCATCAGTGATGAGAGTTTGAAATGATGAGGGAGTGATGGGTGAGGGTGTATGAGTGTGGAGCAGTGCTCAAGGGCACAAGGAGTGCTGAGCTGTAGGGAGTAAAAAGATTTAGTAGGGAAAACTACTAATCTGGCATAAGTGAACATAAGGAAACAATAGAAATTTTTTTTTGTCAAGTGGCAGTTGGATAGGGAGAAAGAAGAAGGGCTATGTACAACATAGACAGATATTATGTAAAACACAGATGAACATTACATCACAAATAGAAGACTAACAAAGGTGGCCACCACACATACATAGATGCATACACAAGTAAAATGGTGAGAAAATTTTAAGCCAATTACTGTAGTAGCTAGTTCATAGGAATCACTGTTAGTGAGGGTAGACATAGCTGTAAAATTGTCATAGGTTAGATTGTACATACATCATTCTCAAGCCAGTTGGCTGCTCTATCCTGTCTTAAGCATATCACAAAAGCTTTGTTCATAAGTTGCTAAACATTTTTATACAGAGCACTGTATGAGTCTAGAGCACTAAGCAAAATAATGAGTCTAGAGCAGTGATGGCAAACCTATGGCATGCGTGCGAGCTGTGGCAAGTGAAGGCCTTGCAGCTGGCACGAGGGAAGGTCTGCAATCAAGATATGCAGCGCAGCAGGAGGCGAGTGTGCCAGTGTCTGCTTTGCAGCTCACCTGGCAACAGGGCCAGACTGGCCATTGGGAGGACCAGGCATTGTTCCGGTGGACCGCAGCCCATCCTTCTGTGCTGGCTGCAGTCCTGTGAGTGGATGGTTAGCCTGCCTGTCTTCCCCTTAGTATTCTATGAGCCAGGCAGTGTGTGAGGGGGAAGTGGGGAAAGGAAGAGAAGCTTCACACTGAGTCTGTCACATGAACTCAGTGAGACTGTGGTGTGACTCCACATGTGACATCTGTAACCAGAAACAGTTCCTAGTGCTCCCATGCTAGAGAGATGAGGATATGGGGGAATGTTAATGTGTCTAATAATATGCTCCTCTGTAAAAACCTCTGTATCTTCCATGGGGGACAGGCTAAATTCGAGGAAATAAAAAAGCTGCTTATGATGATTGCATAGAGAAGTTCAGTAAGCTGAGAGGAGGAATGGGCTCTCTGTGAACAATCAACACACTAATCCTCTGCACTGTGCCTTATGGAAAACTCAATATAGCAAAAAATAGTGAAGTGTAAATGTGGCCCTTCACAGTGCTTTTGTAAACATCATAATAAAATAACAAAGGCTCCAGTAATGAAAAATAAAAATCCTTTTCCCATACACTTAGGTCACCTCTTACTTAGTTGTTATTGTGATGAATCCAATGCTGTATAGTCATTAATGCGATTAATCCAGTTTGCAGGTAATTTTATTTAGGGAATCGCAGTCACTTCTCCAATGCATCAAGACTACAAATAAAACATCTCTTCTTAGTCCTCTGCTGTCACATAAACCTCCAGCTCACTAAGATTGGACATCGCTGAGCTGCCTCTTGATATCCAGATTTTTCAAACCCCATGGTTTGGTTTTATTGATAAGCGCTTGTCATTTTTGTTTCAAAGGTGAGAGTCTGTCATTGCTTTTATAGAATATTCAAGTTTGAACATATCACATGATTATCTTTCCATTTCATCTTCCTTTAAATTACATTGCTTTCTGGAGAATCTTTGGGTGTTCAGCATTCCTTTGGGAGTTTTTTGTGACAGCAGAGGATTAAGAAGAGATGTTTTAGTTGTAGTCTTTATGGATCTTGTATGTTGGCTGTTGCACTCCTTATCAGTGGTTGGCCGTGCCTCTCAAGTATGCTTCTGCGTTTTAGCCCTGCCCTGGACTTCAATGGCGGGGCCTGAGTGAAGTCATGTGATTGGACTGCTCAACCTAAAATGCCAGGGCCTTTTTTTTGTCCCAGTCTGGCCCTTCCTGGCAATGTGTTCCTCGTTGCTGCCTGAACCACCACAGGGCTGTGAGAACCAAAATCTCACTCCCCGCCTCCTCCTCTGAACCCACCCAGGTACTCGCCTACAGCACCGAGCATTCTCTGTCACACCCTCCCACCCTGGTGGGACACTTGAGGAGAACAAGAGACACAATCGGCATTCTACATCATTTATTATTAGGTAAACTTATACTTTGCTCAACCTGTGTTGCCTAAGTTTAATTGGACCAATAATATATAATATTAATTATAAACTTACCTTGGGCTCCTTTTTAAAAACCTATTAAATTATCTGGCTATATGTCTAGATGTCCAGGTTAGGGTTGCACAAGTCCAGTTTCCACCTGGACAGTATATTTTTTGACCAAAACGGATGTCTACAATGAGTAAAATTCCCCAATCACATATTTTTTATGTGGACGAATTTGTATATAGCACTTCATTAGATTTTTTTATTATACAAATTTTATCTTTTTGTAGACTTGAAGTCTTGAACAAAGAAAATGACAGATAGTGGAAGACCATTCCAAGAGGCCTGGACAGAGACATATGGAGTGATTGGACGCAGTGGGAAAGCATTGTGTATTATGTGTAATGAAAGTGTCGTGTCTCGCACATCAAGTGTCAAACGTCACTTTGAGACCAACCATAACAGTGTTACTGAACTTGATTTAGCTCAAAGAAAAGAGTTTCTTGTAGGAAAATTAAAGAAATAACACTCCCAGTCTCTTAGTTTTAGCAACTATTTTTCAAAAACCTTACAGTTGCCATCTTTCAAATTTCACTGTGCATGGCAAAACATGGTAAGCCCCTCTCTGATGGAGATTTTTATCAAAAAGGCAATTTTGGTTGGGAGTAATTCACTCTTCCATGATTTCCAAAACAAAGATAAAATTGTGCAGTGCATCTCTGAGATGCTGCTAAGCAGAAATACTGCAAAAGATAGGGTTCTGCGAATGGCTGCTGGATGTTAGTCAACAGCTTACTTGCAGCTTATAAAAAAAAAAAAAGCACCCTTCTACTCCAAGTGCTTTGATGAAAGTACAGATATTACCAACTATGCAAGACTACACTAATTTTGCGTTATGCTACTGGTAACATCATGAGAAAAGAGCTTTCTCTGTCTTTGCCTGGAAGAACACAAGGGATAGATATCTACAATGCTGTGATGGAGGCTTTTTTATCACTAGACATAAGTCTAGAAAAAATGGTTTCAGTTACTAGCAATAGAGCACCTAGCATGGTGGGGACAAAATCAGGATTCATTCATGTCTTTGCTAAGGAAGCAAAACATCCACTGATTCAATTTCACTGCATAATACATCAAGAGGCTCTCTGTGCCAAAGAAAGCAGCAAAAAATTTGACAATGTACTCAAAGATGTAAAAAAAAAAAATGGTGTGCTTCATCATGGCGCATGTTCTTAATTTTCGACAATTTCAAGCCCTTCTTGATGAATATATATATAATATATATAACACTTTACTTATGTACAATAATAATAATGTCTGGTGGCTGAGCAGAGGATGAGCGTTAGATTTGTGGCCTGGTTGAAAGAAGTTGGGCTATTTATGAACGAAAAGGGGGAAGACTATCCTCAACTCACCAACATGACCTGGCTTACCAACCTCATGTTCTTTACAGATTTTGCTAACCACACTTTAATGTATTAAAAAAATTACAAGGCATGGGGAAAACAGCAGAAAGCATGTTTAGTAACATCAAAGCATTTGAGAGAAAACTGCATGTTTTTGAAAAAGACATTGAGAGTGGACAGCTAAAATATTTTCCCAACCTAAAATTACATTTGGATAATTCTACAACATTTGTGGATAGTCATAAAAATCACCAGAAAATCCACAAAGCATATTCCACCACTGTAGCTGAAGCAAAGGAGAATTTTAGTAAAAGATTTTCTCAAATCTTAGTAAACTTTAGAAAAAGATTTTTAGTTAAAAAAAATTTAGTAAAAGATTGAGACAACGATTTCATTTATAACTTCCCCAGAAAAGTCCACATTTAAAGATCTTGATCTTTCCTGCTTACAGTGGTTGGATATTCAAAATTTGGAAATGGAGCTACTGGAACTTCAAGAAAGCTCTATCTGGAAAAGTAAATTCAATGACTTGTGTGCGGCTCTTGAATGTATTGAGTGTGAAAGAGTGACAAATGAAATCACTGCTAACAGTTCTGGAAATGAAATCCTAAAAGCATGGAATTCTCTGCCAGACAATTTTAAATCCATGAAAGCACTTGGGATTGCTCTTCTTACTTTGTTTGGGTCATCCTGTGCTTGTGAGCAGCTGTTTTCGGCTTTGAATCATAAAAAATCTGATGCTAGAAACAGATTAAAGGATGACATGAGTGCTGCATGTGTTGCTCTGAAATTAATGCACTATTAGCCAAGGATTGACAAGTTATCAGCATGCATGCAACAACAAAAATCACATTAATTTTTTTCAGATGCATATGTTTACATGAAGCAGTGTTTTCAGTTTGCAGTTAAAACACTTTCTAAGTTACTTAAATATTATTTAAAGGGGGACTTTACATGGCCCTGTTATATTCCAATCTGGAATTTCCAATAATAACGGTTGGTATAATGGAAATATCTTTTGTTTTCTTCACATCATATTATTAGAAATGTAATGACTTAACTGTTTTCAAATTTGATTGTAAATTTTACAGAAAAACACCTATAGACTCTGGGAATACACACCGAGTCTTGGCACAGTTAACAGTTTTAAGAAGTATATCTTTTTTTTTTACTCAGAATACATTTGACATGTTATGTGAATAATACATTTAAAATATATTGTGTACATCCATCCAGCCTTGAACCCTGGATCCCAGACATAGAATCAACACAGCTCTTCACAACAGCTACAGGAAATAAATCCCATCCGGGACATCCTTAATACCGCTGGGCCACCAACAAGTGCCAGCTCTAATATGATATCCTGACAACAAAGAAAATGGAAACAACTTGACCTAAAAACAGGTTATCCTACCTCACCAGCTAACAATAAGACAAAATCAGAAGATTTGTCACCCTTTGGTCGGTCCAAAAGTCAAGATCGCGATTTACAGATGACTGGCTGCTAGAATATATCTTGAGACCAATAAAAAAAGCCCTAGTCTAGGGTTTGAACTACGACCCGCACAACAACCATGATTCCCATTTCCAAAGGTCCGGCAGAGACAATTGCAACGGAATGGGGCTTCTGGAAACACAATGAAAGACGCTATCCTAGGTTCCATCCTAGGATCAGTACAAAGACCAAGACCACCAACCACAGAAGATGGATTAAAATGACACTGAGGGAACAGAACTTCTAGAACCACAAAGAAAGACTTTATCATAAGTCCCACTCATGGACCTGTGCAGATACTGAAATCTCTAGATACAGAGGTCTTATTTCATCACCCAGGACGGAGCAGAAGTTTTCCAAACACCACGAAAGCACCACCGGTAGAGTAAATGAACCTGAATGGAGTCTATAGTTAATCCCGTGACAATATACCCCAAGGGTGGAGAAACCCCATAGTGCTTAGGCCAAGTGAATTCCATTTTGAATGACCCCAATATTTACTGTGCCAGTGCAGGAGGGAAAAAAGGCAAAAAGCACAAAACATTTTTTATTTTTTATATATTATTTTTTCTTCATTTATTATTATTATTATTTTTATTTTTATTTACCTATGTACTTTTTGTAGATTTCTTTGTTTTGGTGTGGTTATTGAAGTTGTTGTCCCCATTTATATATATTGTTATTTTTTCTTCTTTTATTTTCTTTCTTTAGGTGCTCTGCCATGTTTTTTAACTCAAGACCATGGCTTTTTTTGTGGTGCCTATCGTTATCACTGGAGTGCTCACTGGATATTTGACACTTCCTTTTGTACTGTTGGGGTGTTTCACCTTCTTTTTCTCCTTCGTCTCTCAAACCGATGATGAGAGCCTCTAAGAAGGATTCTGCCCATTTTCAGCATATTAGACTTTAACCCCAGTTTATTACTTTTCTCTTCTTCAAATAAAACCACAAAACTTGAACTATGTAGTCCTTCCTCCCCGTTAGAGGGGGAAATAAGGGAGGCACCAAGACCAAGACTACTAAGTAGTAAGCTAGGTACAGAGGGGACTACATATTCTCACAGCCCCAGGGGTGAGGAAGGAGGATATGGGAGGTAGGACTAACATGGAGGTGTAGGGAGGACAAATCGGTGATGGGAATCACCCTGATTTTATGTAAATATGTACCTATAATATTATTGTCAACAATATGTAAGCCACTATGATAAAAATAAAAATTATATTAAAATATATTGTGTAACTGAATCAAATTCTTTCTAAATTCATTAAATTGAATGAAATCATTAAAATGTTATAAATTGCCAATAAATTAAAATGAAAACCAAAGGATTGTGAATCAAATTGATTCTCCGACAATACAAAGATTCCAACCTTTAAAAATGATGTTACATAGTTCAGGCAACTTTATAAAGAGTTTTTAGATACTAAAATCTTGTTATTAAGGTTTAATTGATGTGCTGGCACTTTGAGGAAATTCTTTGATTTTGTGCAATAGTTTGGGCACTGGGGCTCAAAAAGGTTAGCCATCACTGTTATAGGTGAAGGCCACTAGGGAATCCACAGAGGCTGCTATGGAGGTTAGTACTACCAAAATTCCAATCCTTGTGCAATCAGAGTAGCCAGGCATAATGAAAGAAGGAAGCAAGAGTTGGGCAATGCAATCTCTTTTAAATGTCCATACTCTTGGTACTGTGATTACTATTACTATTTCTCCAGAATAATTGGAATTTATTATCCCCACGTGTACAATGATTTCTTTAGTAGTTAGACTGCTTCTTCTTACGAGAAGGCCTACAGCATCTTGTGAAATCGGTCCCTTTATTCCAGATTTCAGTTTGGGCTGGTGTTATAGCAGAATAGCTAAGGCAGCACTTTCTATGGTGGTGGTGGTTTGTGGTGAACTTAATGGCTGTAGGCCTGCCTGAGTTGGAGTCCCTAATTTTGGGGGGCTTTGGGTTGGCCCCTTACTCAGTTTTTCAATACCTGTTATTGGGGCAATCTCTTGTCCTATGATCTCCTCTGCCACATTGTGGGCCAGATCCAGGTGGCAGTCTACATAGGGCAGGGCCAGGAAGGGTCCTGCAATTTCTGCAGTAGTGGACAAATTTTCCACAATTATATCATCTACCCCTGGTTTATGAGGTCTGGGGTTTTCCTCTTCTTCATTTTCTCCAAACTCCAACAGAACAACAATTTCTTGTCCAATGTTTTTCCTTGCCACATCTTGGACAAGTCCCATGTGGTGGTCTTGAACATAGTTGGGTGGATCTCTATATTCTCTGTGTGGGTGGCCTGGTCCTCAAGCCTGCCTCTGCAATGTTTACATATGTCTGATGTGTCTCAAGCGTGTTTACATGTGTCTGATGTGAAATAAAACCTATGCTTTTACATAGCTCATAACATCTTTCCTTTCCCTAGTGGATCACAGTATTGTTTGATAGTCTTCATTGACATTTTCAAAGGTCAACTGTCTTATCATATGTTGCTGGCTTTCTCTTCCTCTCACTTGCCTTTGCACTTAATCTGTTATTTTTCCTATGAATTGAGCATAAGGCTCTGTGACCCCCTAGAATATTTTTGTAAAACTTCCCTTGACTTCTGCATCTGTATCAATTCTCTCCCAAGCACCCAATGCTATCTCTTGGACATGTATTGGAATTGTACGAGGCAGGATAGCTGGCTTTTTGGTTTTCTCATACTCTCCCTGACCTATTAACATAACATATGTCATTCAAACCTAAAGCAGTCTCCTCCCAGATGAATTAAGGATGTTTAGTTTGTCCTTAGCCTCATCACTATACTACATCCTCCAATGCAAGTACTGAGATAGGCTCAGGCATACTCTGGCTACTGTTTGAAAATATGTGGGAATTCAAACACACTTTTACTCTAGTCAGTTAAATATTCCTTGCAGTATGGAGATTTGGGTCCATAAAAGGTACAGGCCTTTTTAAAATGGTCAAGTGAATTTATTGTCAGCCCTTGATAAAGTGGAAACTCACAAGGTCTATATGTAATAGATATGGATTCTGATCTTACTGGATATGGCAGGAAAGCGTTTTCTAACATCTGAGGTGCTGAAGTTTGAAACATGATTGAGAAGCAAAGGTCTCTCTGGGCTGCCACCAGTAGTAATTGAAATATTATCAGCCAAGGTTGGGTTTTAGATTGCACATGAGTTTCTACTGGAAAAACATCTCTCCCTTCTGAAGGCATTTGTTCAAAGGAATTCTATCATATTGAGGGTGTGGGAGTAACTCTAAGTTGAATTTTTTTTTGTTTGTTTTTGGGCCACACCAGGCGGTGCTCAGGGGTTACTCCTGGCTGTCTGCTCAGAAATAGCTCCTGGCAGGCACGGGGGACCATATGGGACACCGGGATTCGAACCAACCACCTTTGGTCCTGGGTCGGCTGCTTGCAAGGTAAACACTGCTGTGCTATCTCCGGGCCCTCTAAGTTGAATTTGATCTCTCTTTTGGGGGTCCTGGGCACAGGAGAAACTGAGAGTGTGGGGTCCTGCAAGCCCCCCGGAGGGGCCCGGCCAGCAGGAATCAGTTGGGAGGCTCACGGACGACCACACCTTTATTTAGCTGGGCTAGAAGCACAACCACACCTGTAAAAAATCTGAGAGAGGTTAGTAATAATGACCTTAGGCGATTAGACCGGTCTAAGGTACCTTTATTAGGCTCCAACATCTCTTATATAGAGAAGGAGAAGGGGGCAGGCAAAATACGGTGTCAATCATACATTTTGGCGCGAAAGCCATGAGACAAAGGCAGTAAATCGTCTTCCAGAAGGGAGGGAGAAACAGTGACAATTTTACAATCATTCCTAAGTCAGCAGCTTTCAAGGAATTGCCCTATGACCCTAAAGTAGGGTCTGTAGCCCACTTTCCGGAACTCTCAGCAGTTTATGGTGGGGCAAGCTTTGTTGCATAGCCATTAACTCCAGAATGAAGTTAAAGGGAGTAGCCTATATCTGGGAATGGTACCGGGTTGTTTGCTTTCTCTCCGGGCTTCAAAGTGAATTATATCTAGCAGCTGCAAATACCTTTTTTGTTAGCTCAAGGGCTTACAGCAAAGACTGCACGTAGGCAGCTTTTAGGTGAAAAAGCTGGGTAAAGACAGAAGACAGAAAAATTGATCTCTGACAGGAAACTGTCTCCAACATGAGAGGATAACATTCACAACCAAATTTGGTCATGTCTTCCTATTGGAAGTGTGGGCATGAGGAGCTGAGAGAGTAATATTTTTAATCAATATTATGAGCTCAGTATTATTTGTTTTAATCATTATTTGTAGTTATATGTTTCAACATGTTATCACTCCTGATAACATAAATAAAATTAAATACTTTAAGAACATAGAATATGGCGAGATATTATCAATTATCTATGATACTATCATGGATTTAATCAACCAAGAGATTGTAACCTTGATCCATGAAGAAATCATGGCTTTTATCCACAGGATCACAATCTTGATTTCCCAGATCATTATTCACCAAATTATTTTGTTTGCATCTCTGTTCCTGACAACAAACTGTGGGGGCCAATCAAAACTCCAGTGAGAGTGGGTTAGAAACAGTGTTTAAATAAGGGAGAGGCAAGGGCTTTACATCTAGCCCCTTAGTCCCAGGGGATGAGGGCAAGGTAAAAACCAGCACAAGAAGTCAGCCAAAAAAGGACAACAAAAAAGAGAAACAGAAGCAACAGAAAGCAGAAGGAACTGGCAGTTTCTCTGGCAATCTGACAGCATCAACCTGTAGGAGCAATCTGGCAGAAGACAGCCCCCAGAACTTCTGCCTTGCCTTATATACCCTCAGCCCACCTGTCCTCCAAAGACAGTTACAAGGGACAACTCATAACTGATGCCTTCGCCCTTGAAGGGTCAGTAGTTGCTTATGGCTGGCCAGAGGCCATAAAAGTCTCTGTTTCCTTATATATAGATTTTTATGCTGAGTGAAATGAGTCAGAGAAGAGGGATGGGTATAGAATGATTGCATTCATTTGCAGAATATAAGAAAAATAAAAGATATTATGATAATAAGACCCAAGACAGTATAGATGAAGACACAGAGGACTGGTCCATGTAGGAAGCTTGGCACAAGAGTGTGGAATGCAGTTAATGCAAAGAAGAAACAATGATAATGATAGCTGGAATTGACTACTGTACAAGAACTGGGTGCTGAAAGAAGATAGAAAGATATGCATGATACCCCTTAGGTAACATTATAAACCACAGTATCTAAAAGGGAGAAAAAGAATGAAGGGATAGGTGTTGGATATTGTAAGACTGCAACTCAGTCATTAACTATTTTGTAACTCTATCTACAATGATTCAATTTTTTAAAATAACTACGATTGGGGCCAGAGTGATAGCACAGCAGTAGGATGTTTGCCATGCATTGCTCAGTAATTAACAGAGTGCTTGCCAAAGTGTAGGAAAGATTAAGAGCAAGTGCCTAGGAGTGTCAAGTAGTAGAACTCTAGGTCTGGGTTCAATTCAACCATGTGTTCCCTGAGCACTACTGAGTCAAGAATCATGTTATAGAGCCTTTGAATCAACAGATCCACAATATCAGGCCAAATATGGAAACCTAGGCCTACCCTGTTAATAAAAATAGAAAGCATCAGAATTACTCCATTTTGTCAAAATAGTAAGCCACTAATACTAAGACTCAGAAGCTACAGAGATTAATGCCATCATCAGATACTAAAATTATTCAAAACCTAGTGCTTGAAAGGTAAATCTTGAGCCTCAGAAATAGCTCAATGGACAAGAGTGCATGCTTTACAAGAAGATGTACAAAGGTCTAGCTTTGATCCCTGGCAACTCCCAGTTTCCACACCACTGCTAGAGGAAGCAATCACTAAGCACTGAGCTGGAAGAAGCCCCTAAACGCTCCAGGGTTAGTCCCCAAAATAAAAACAAACAAAAGAATGCAAAATCTGGAGAATGAGCATAGATTGCCATGTATTTAACTAGATAGCTGGGCCACTCAAATTGCTATTTCACATATGAATCTTGATACTAAAGCAAATTAACACTGCTCCAATAATAACTCTATTATTCCCCTAGAACATTATAGTTGAATGGGGCTCAAAACAATAGTAATCAAACTATCTGAGCCATGAAAATATTGTGTGGAATGATAGTACAAGCCCAAAGTACATCCATTGAAAAGTAATAGAATGATTCTTGGCCATCAGATATCAACTGATGTATGATCTCAGTAAGATCATCATGAACTTGGTACTGTCTAAAACATCATTTGTAATTGCATTATAAAGTTGGGAGTATGTAAAAGTATTCTACTTTAATAGAAATATAATAATAGTAAACCAATAATACTACAGACTCAGAAGTCACAAGAACATTTCAAGTGTATAACTCTGAGTTTAGTAGCTTAATTAATAATTCACCACTTCTCCCTAGTTTCATATCTATGACCCCACATGTACAGAAATGTATGCATCACATGCTGGCATATGGAAGTCAGTCATGCTCATAGATAGTCCTAAAACACAATGAAGGGCAATGCCAATATGTAGAATTTACAACAGTTAATATTTCTTTAAATAATTTTTATTGTGACCAAAGTGAATTATGAATCTTTCGCAGTAATATTTAAGGTACACAGTGACATTGAATCAGAGGCATTCCCACCACCAGTGTTGTCTTCCCTCCATCCCTATTCCCAGCATGTATCCCACATCCTCCTATTTTGCCCCCCCCCACCAGACTACTAGTATAACTGGTCCTCTCTGTGTATAGCTTATTGAAGATTGGTATCAATTCTGTTGTCATTGACTTTGGGTTTGTTGTTTAAGTCTGATCATTTTTTATTTCTATTCAATGTTCATACGACTGTTTGGTCAATGAAAACATCAAAAACTCAGCATTATTGTGTGGCAGCAGATGCAATTTTTTTTGGTAAACACAACATTTGGTGTTTCCATTATTGCTGAACTATGCTGCAGAGTGAGTGATTGCAATGAATCTTAATTCATCAGAGTCATGTTTCATAAACTTCTTGCAAACTTCTATGGCATCCTCTAATAGCATGTCATCACTAGTTTTCACCTTAGTTAACTGAAAATGGTTTCTAGCCATCTAATTCATAAAGAGGCCCATTTTCATGAACTAATTCAAAATAATAAAGATCTACTTTTTCTAATAAGAATCTAATGAAGAGTATAATCAAAATCAAGGGATACTTTAGATCACTAGCTTCAACAATTTATAAATTATGTATGTGAGCATGCTGACATGTATGTGTGTGTATTTGTGTGTGAGAGAGAGAAAACAAAGAGAGAACATTGGCAGATATTTTGGGGCCATTTTCTATTTTTATCAATATTATCATGTGAAATACTGGTAGATCATGAGTTTGTGGTTACCTAGAAAGAGAAAATATTGGGTAGAGATGAGGGCTACAGACAAAATCTAAATTGGCAGAGCAAGATGTAGCAAAGGGATTACACACAAGAGTACATTCAAGCATATATACATATAAGTGTATTTATATATTATATGTAATAGTTTACATATTATAAAACATAATATATAATTTTATTAAAATTTACTTCATATATAAAAAAATCTACTTTTTATTTATAGTGAGTACCTCAGTTTGACCTTCGTGGGCACTTGTCTCATGTGTTACTCAGATAGCATCATAGTTCTCCAGGTATTTGGCTTGCTCTTCAGGGATTATTGACAGAGTCTTCTAGGAATTTTTTCAAGGTGGACCCTGATTTAAAGTGCATCTTTTCTATTGTTGCCAAGAGCATGGATCAAACCAATTGTTTCATAGGCAATGCTGATCATTTGCTTCATGAAGTACACTGATCATGTGACATCCTATCCCTGAGACTTGATTTTTTTCTTCCTCTTCTGTTCTGAATACTTTATATTTTTCTGTAAAGGGGAAGAATAATAATACTGCACATACACGTCTTGGTACCATGCTAAGCATTCAGGATCCACATACATATTGACAAAATGCCACTTTGGATGCAGACCTAATTGCTTGAGAAACTGATAGGTGACCTCGAAAGTGGCCTCCAGTGGCATCCAGCAGTGACCTTCCATGGCTTATAAGCACAACCCCTGTCCAACTCTTATTCATATAAACTGATATGAGAATTGGTTCATATCTGATAGATCAGGGACTTGGAATAAACAAAATCAGATGACAGAGAGATCTAGACTAAAAGTATATGGGTTCTTATAAGGGGGAACAATTATGCTCCCCTTAAAAACAATTATGTTCTGCATTACCCCAGAAAATATCCCCCATGTGAGGACATATAAACTACCTCCTAAGACTAAATTAGGAAGAAGTGGCCTAAACAGAACAAGTACAGAAATGTAATTAGTAATCAGAAGCTTTTCCAGAAACAAAAACTTCAGTAATGACTTCTAAACTGTAAAAGAGCATTTAAAATCCTCTCTCAAAAATCACAGTATTAAGGGCTTGGAGAGATCATACAGCTGGCAAGGTACTAGTCTTACATGTGGCGGACCCAGGTTTGATCCCCAGTACAACATATATGATGTTTTCTCATGGCCCCCTAAGCACTATCAGGTGCTATCCCTTGAGCACAGTCGAGAAGTCTTGAGCACTGTTGATATTGTAACCCTCCCCTCTTACCACCACCAAAAATCAGAGAAAGACGCATTCCCAAATTCTGTGGGAGTCAGTTTTCCTAGAGATCATTCTATCGAGTTTATTTTGTCCTGATCTCCAAATCAAATAAGCACAGCACAAAATTTAAAAAAATAATACAAAAATCCTTCAAAAAATCTTCAATAATATCTTGGCAAATAAAATTCAATGAAACATCCAAAGAATTCCATACCATGACCAAGTGGAATTCATTCTAGGGATGGAAGGGTGGTTCAATACATGCAAATAAGTTAATTAATACATCATATCAGAAAAAAAGAAAGTTTAAACTTTTATATATATTGATGCTAATAAAGCATCTGAGAAGATACAACACTAATTTATGATAACTCTCACTAAATGAAGAATAAAATAGTTTTCTCAACAAAATAAAGGCCATATATTACAAGCCATACAAAAATTCACTGGTTAAAAAAATTTTAGGGACAAACTTCCTGCCATGTACTGGTCCTCCTTGTCCTTCTTTCTATTGTCTCTGGATATTATTACCACATTATCTCCCTCGCTTTTTTTTTGGGGGGGGAGGCTTTTTGGACCACACCCAGTAACGCTCAGGGATTACTCCTGGCTCTGCACTCAGAAATCACTCCTGGCAAGCTTAGGGGACTATATGGAATGCCAGATATCAAACCCAGATTCGTCACAGGTCAGCCATGTGCAAGGCAAACACCCTACCACTGTGCTATCTCTCTGCCCAAAAGTTATTGTAAACTGTCTGTATCTGCATCTTTTTTGTTTGTTTGTTTGTTTGTTTGTTTGCTTCCCCCACCCCCTCTTGAGGGTGAGTGCCAGTAATTGAACCTGGGTTTCCCAGCTGGAAGACATGTGCTCTGCAACTTGAGTCATATCCTTGACTCTAAAAAAGAAACTAGATGAGGAAATGCACTATTGTTCTTTGGTTTGGTTTGGTTTGGTTTGGTTTGGTTTGGTTTGGTTTGGTTTGGTTTGGTTTGGTTTGGTTTGGTTTGGTTTGGTTTGGTTTGGTTTGGTTTGGTTTGGTTTGGTTTGGTTTGGTTTGGTTTGGGACCACACCTGGCGGAGCTCTGGGGTTATCCTGGCTCTGTGCTCAGAAATTGCTCCTGCAGGGGAATCGAGCTCAGGTCCGCCCTGGGTCAGCAGCATGCAAAGCAAATGCCCTACTGCTGTGCTATTGCTCCAGCCCTATCTTTTTTTTCTTATATCAGATAAATGAATGAGATTATTCTGTCTATCCCTCTCTCTCTTATTCATTTCACTCAGCAAAAATAATTTCCATGTCTATCCATCTATAAGCAAGTTTCACAACTTCATCTTTCCTAACTGCTGCAAGTATTCCATTGTGTAGATGTAACAGTTTCTTTACTTTAGTCACTTAACTGTTCTTGAGCATTTGGATTGTTTACAGATTCTCACTATTGTAAGAAGTGATGTGATGAACATAGGTGTGCAGAAGGCATTTTTGTATTGTGTTTTTGTGTTCCTAGGGTATATCCTAGATGTAGTATTGCTGGATCATATGGGAGTTCAATTTCCAATTTTTTTTTGTTTGTTTGTTTTTGGGCCACACCCAGCAGTGCTCAGGGGTTACTCCTGGCTGTCTGCTCAGAAATAGCTCCTGGCAGGCACGGGGGACCATATGGGACACCGGGATTCGAACCAACCACCTTTGGTCCTGGATCAGCTGCTTGCAAGGCAAATGCCGCTGTGCTATCTCTCCGGGCCCTCAATTTCCAATTTTTGAAAAAATATCCATACTGTTTTTTGAAAAGGCTTGTCACAAATAGTGGAACAGTGTAGTTAGGGCAAAGAGTGGACAACAATGACAATGATGATTGGAATTGATCACTTGAGACAATAGCTGGGTATTGGATGGAGATAAAGTTATATGCACAGTATCCGTTCATTAACAATAGTGCAAACAGGGCCCGGAGAGATAGCACAGCGGTGTTTGCCTTACAAGCAGCGGATCCAGGACCTAAGGTGGTTGGTTCGAATCCCGGTGTCCCATATGGTCCCCTGTGCCTGCCAGGAGCTATTTCTGAGCAGACAGCCAGGAGTAACCCCTGAACATCGCCGGGTGTGGCCAAAAAAAAAAAAAAACAATAGTGCAAACAAATGTCTAAAATGGAAAAATGAAGAGAAAGAGAGAGAGAAGCCTGTCCAAGAGGCAAGCAGCGGGCGAGAGGGGGGGATGGAAACCAGAGACATTGATTGTGGGAAACATTCATGGGTGAAGGGGGGGCATACATTTTAAGATTGAAACTCAATTTTGAACAACTTTGTAGTCACAGTGTTAAATTAAAACAATTAAAATGTTAGAGAAATAAGTAAAATAATAGAACAAATGTTTAGCATGTGCAATACCTTGAATTTGAACCCTGGCACTTTTATACCCCCAATCACTATCAAGTGTGGTCCTTATGATAAAAGAGAAAAAGAAATGGAAAGTTTTTCAGAATATTTGAGAAAATCCTAACCAAAACAACCAGGCAATAAAAAGACATAAAAGAATCCAAGTAGGGGCCAGAGAGATAGCATGGAGGTAATGTGTTTGCCTTACATGCACAAGGATGGTGGTTCGAATCCCAGCATCCCATATGGTCCCCCGAGCCTGCCAGGAGTGATTTCTGAGCATAGAGCCAGGAGTAAACCCTGAGTGCTGCCGGGTATGACCCAAAAACCAAAAAGAAGAAAAAGAAAGAAAAAAACCAAGTAGAAAAAGCTATAATAAAATAATCATAATCAGTATGTGCAGATAATGCAATTTACTTAGAAAAATTCTAAAGACATTATTAAAACTAAATAGAGTAAATTGGCAGCATACAAAATAAATATGCAAAAATTCATTGCATTTCTTTATGCAAATGAACAAAGCAGGGTGGGGAAAGTATTTCTACCAACAGCCATTTGTATATGTGCTGCCAAAGCGAGCACTCTACCAACAGCCATTTGAATACTTTATTTTTAGATTTTGGACCACATCTAATAGTGTTCAGGGATTACTCATGACTTTATGCTTAGGGATCACTTCTTCCTAACCCACTGTGCTACTACTCTGGCTTCAATTTAGATATTTATAACATCACCAACCATACTATATAAGTAGATGTCTGCTCCATTGTGTAATAGAGCTGTATCAAACACATAATTTAATGAATACATATTGTGGACTAGATATTCCTCACCCCTGAGTTAGGAGAAAAATAAAGAGAACAATAATATTAAAAATACTTGGGAATACATTTAACAAAGGATATGAGATAATCATATACATGAAACTATAGTATATTATTAGAAATAATAAAGGCAATGTAAATAAACAAAAAATATATCCCGTATGTTCGGGGCCCTAACGCCATCAAACGGGCCCAGATTTGCTTGTCCTTAGCATGGAGGTAGGGAGTTTGCCTTGCATGCAGAAGGACAGTGGTTCGAATCCCAGCATCCCATATGGTCCCTAGTGCCTGCCAGGGGCGATTTCTGAGCATAGAGCCAGGAGGAACCCCTGAGCACTGCTGGGTGTGACCCAAAAGCAAAAACAAACAACAACAAAAAAGTGAGATTTGTTCTGTGGCTGAGATGATCCTCTTGGAGTTCACAGAAAAGCACTTTCTCATGGCAAATTGCTCCAATTGCTCAATAAACATTGAAGAAAGCTGTCAAGGCGAACATAAAAAACAGGAGTGCTTTGGCTGAAAGTTCAAAGTTAAGATATCAGCAAGGGGACTTCTTCTGAGAATTATGTTATGTCCTTCCATTGTAACTTGACCTTGTCCCCTTTCTTTGCATCTTTGTTCTCATAATTAAAAATAAAAAAATTAAAAAAAAAAACCAGGAGTGTACTTGCTTGAGGTACGTAAAATAAATAATAAATAAATAAAACCACGCTAAATTAAGGCAGGCACACGGTCAAGGCTTTTCTTCCTAAACAGAGTCGAGTTTGCAAAGATCTGGGTGGGGATCCAACTCCAGCCAGAGTCCTGCAGCTTTTTCCCACCCACTGCCAAACTGTCCTTGGCCCTTTCTTCTCCAGTTATTCCCCCATCCATCAGGACCCGGGGAAATATCCCCCTTCGCACGCTCCGGTCACCAGCCAGGCCAGCAGTGTCAATGCAAACCCTGAGATACGAAGGGAAGAGCATCCTCAGGACCACACAAAGCCCGGAACCGCCCGCTCCCACGCAGGCCTCTCCCCAATCCAGGCTCCGGGTGGCGCGGCGGGACGAAAATCCACTCCACATTTTGCAGGTGACTGGCGGCGTGGAGGGCAAAGGTCGACGTAGCGCTCAGAAGTGGGCGGGGAAAGGCCGAGAGCCGCCCGGGCGGGGGAAGCTGCCTGCAAAACCCGGAGAGGCCTGCGCAGTCCGTTCCGGGAGTAGCCGAGCGGTCCCAGACATGCGCAGTAGCACCCCCCGCGGCGGCGATGGCGGCGGCCCTGGCAGTGGCTACAGCGTCTCGGCGCCCCTAAAGCCCAGTGTCCTCCGGCCTGCAACCCCACACCTCCCGGGACATGTCGGCCCAGGGAGACTGCGAGTTCCTGGTGCAGCGAGCCCGGGAGCTGGTGCAGAAGGACCTGTGGGCGGCCAAGGCTTGGCTCATCACCGCGCGCAGCCTGTACCCGGCCGACTTCAACATCCAGGTGAGGTCCTTGGGGTGCAGGGAGCGCCTCGGCCTGGCCTGGGGGGCTGGCTGTGTCCGGCCCTCCGCTGCCTCCTGTTCTGCCCTCTCCAGCCCGACTGCACCGTCCACCAGGCTCGCTCTCCCCGTGTGTGTGGCCAGTCCCCCAACTAAAGCAGATCACTCCAAGGCCAGGTGGCTGGAAGCATGTAGTGTTTTGGGCTGCTCTGTGGCCAGGGCCCCCCGAAATTCGCCCGCAGGAGAGGGCCCAATCGCCTGCTCATTTCATTCATCCCACTGGCAGCCATTCGTTCATATGGGAGACCTACTTCCACTGCTGATTCTGGACACACACACACACACACACACACACACACACACACACACACCACCCCTCATCTCATTCATCCCTCCCACACACACACACACACCACCCCTCATCTCATTCATCCCACTGGCAGCCATTTGTTCATTTGGGAGACCTACTTCCACTGCTGATTCTGGACACACACACACACACACACACACACACACCCCTACTTCCACTGCTGATTCTGGACACACACACACACTTCCACTGCTGATTCTGGGAACAAACACACCCCTACTTCCACTGCTGACTCTGGACAAACACAAGCACACACACACCCTACTTCCACTGCTGATTCTGGAAACACACACACACCCCTACTTCCACTGTTGAATTCTGGGGACACACACACACACTCCTACTTCCACTGCTGATTCTGGACACACACACACACACACACCCTTCCACTGCTGATTCTGGAAACACACACACACACCCCTACTTCCACTGCTGATTCTGGAAACACACACACACCCCTACTTCCACTGTTGTATTCTGAGGACACACACTCACACCCTTACTTCCACTGCTGATTCTGGGAACACACACACATACACACCCCTACTTCCACTGCTGATTCTGGACACACACACACAAACACACACACGCTTGTAAATGAGCCGAGTATCTTGCCCTATGGGATGTGAGGACGTGGGGCATGATTCTCAGCTCCATGGGATTTGAGGGTTCCTCTTGCACTGTCGCCTTGGAGGTAAGACCCGTCCCTGGCGGATGAGGTGACCCCGGGGTCCTCTCTGTTGCAGTATGAGATGTACACGATTGAGCGGAATGCAGAGCGGACTGCCACGGCCGGGAGACTGCTGTACGACATGTGAGTGGGGAACTGATTGAGCCTTGGCTTTGCACTGCATTCTCAGACTTTGTGCAAGTGGGAAATGGAGGAAAGAGTTCAAGTTCATCTCCATCTACTGTTCTTGGCCAGGAGTCTAGGCCCGCCTCCTTTGATTCTGCATCTGCCTTCTAAAGAGTCTTCCTATGTTTTTTTTAGTTTTGGTACAACTGTTCTTCAAACAAGAAACAAGATAGTTGGGAGAGAGCTCAGTGGGCTGGAATATATCCTGAGCACCGGCTTTTCTTCACACACACACACACACACACACACACACCTAATTTTTCACCAATAATATCGAAATTATGAGAAAAAGTCAAAACTCTCTGAAATACATCATATGGGTATATTAGACACAGATGGACAGGGTTGTTACTAAAAGCAAGATAATATTCTGTAGTTTATTGTCTTACCCACCACCAGGGATTCCTTTCCATCTCTAGGTAGGCATCTATTTCCTACTTTTTCATGTGCAAAGCATATCTTTTTTGGGGGGGGGGCGGGGGCACACCTGATGACGCTCGGGGGTTACTCCTGCCTCTTCGCTCAGAAATTTTTCCTGGCTTGGGGGACCATATGAGACACCGGGGGATCGAACTGTGGTCCCTTCTAGATTAGTACGTGCAAGGCAAAATGCACTATTGCTTGTGCCACCGCTCCAGCCCTCTCTGCAAAGCATTTCATCACCAATCTTGGTAGTCTTTTAGATGTTTCCAAATAGAAACTATGCAGAGTATCAACAACTTTGTACTCATATTTAGGTGTTTTTCTGTAGAATAGAAACTTAGATGTGCTTTCATTCATCATCAAAGGATCTTCCCATTTAAAATTTTGATGCACTGGGGCCAGAGAGATAGCACAGTGGTAGGGCATTTGCTTTGCAAACGTTGGTTAGAATCCCGGCATCCCTTATGGTCCCTTGTGCCTGCCAGGAGCGATTTCTGAGCATAGAGCCAGGAGTAACCCCTGAACCCTGCCGGGTGTGGCCCAAACTCCCTCCCCCCAAATTTTTTTGACACACTACCAAAATAAATTTCAAAAAATATATATTGTTCCAGCTTACATATCCACTACATCATATATTTTTGTTGTATTTTATTTTACATTAGGAATATACCAAGCAGTGTTCAGGGGACCTTAAGATCAATAGATGTTGGCAAGATTTTACCTAGAGGTCCCATATGCTAAGCATGTGCTCCAGGCCTTTGAATTTCCCAACCCATCTATTTTTAACTTTTGCCAATTTGAAAAGAGAAAAGTATCTTGTTGCTTTTTAAATGTTTGTGTTTTTATATTACTAAGAAGACAGAGGGCTTTCCAAATTTTTTTATTTGACTCTTCATTCTTTGTGTTTTCTTTTGGGTGTTTTTTTCTTGTTAATATTTAGGAGTTGATATTATTTTCCTGTAAGCGAAAAAAAAAAGTGGCATATTATGGTCATTTTGTTTTTTTCTGATATAGGAAATATCACAAGATTTTTGTGAATGACTTCATAAATTAGTCTTTATTTTTCTATATTTTGCTTAATTTTGATGCATCTATATGTATTTAATTGGAATAAAGAAACATTTCTATCCAAATGTTGGGTTTTTTTTTTTTTCAGGTACTATACAGAAGCTAACATTTTAATTTAATACATTCATTTTAAATATAGGTTTGTGAATTTCCCAGATCAACCAGTGGTGTGGAGAGAAATCAGCATTATTACATCAGCCTTAAGGAATGATTCACAGGATAAACAAACCCAATTTTTAAGAAGTAAGAATAGATTTAATAGTATATAAATGACCATTTCTGGAATTCCAAGTTACATAGTGATTTCACAAAAAGTTACACATGATATTGGTACTTAGATGTATGTTTTAGTCTGATCCAATGATGTCACTTAGTCTTTGTGAGTTTGTGTGGAGCGTTTAACTTCATTAAAAGATATAGATGTGTTGGTTATCCCAAGGAACAGAAATTTTCTAAGTAGATTTCATAAAAATTAGATGCCCATATGTAGATTAGACAGATGTTCATAAAGGAGAAAAGAAACTTTTAGTAACTTGACCGAATCCTATAGCCAATAAAAGATGTCAGTTCTGGTTAAAAAATGGGCTAGATCATGTCAACTTAAACAGTTGTATGCTCTTTATCTTAACCACAGCAAGTCTTGTCATGATACTTTGCATAGTCTTTTTCCTGGTTCTAATAAGGCTTCCAAATGTTGTGTAATCATTCAGCAAGTGCCTGTTGCCCCTTGCCATTGAAAGGAAAAGCTTAAGTGATGAAGTACTCATTTAATCATTGCTTAAGAAAAACTTAAAAATAAGCATTGATTCTTAATGTAATATTTACTGTTTTCTCATGAAAATGCTTTATTCTCCTGCTTCAGTATTTTCTTTATAAAGAGATTTTAAAAGGGAAATGTGTTATGTACAGGTTTATTTGAGACTCTTCCTGGCCGGGTCCAGTGTGAAATGTTACTGAAGGCCACCGAACAGTGCTTCAACACTTTGGAACGATCAGAAATGCTGCTTCTTCTTTTAAGACGCTTCCCTGAGACAGTGGTGCAGCATGGGGTAAGATTAACCCCCTCTTCAGGAAAAAATAATATGTGTGTGTTTGTCATATAAGAAGTGTAGAATACTATTTCTTTTTTCTTTTTTTTTTTTTCCCTGGTTCTTGGGCCACACACTGACACTCAGGGGTTACTCCTGGCTATGCACTCAAATCTCTCCTGGCTTGGGGGACTATATGGGACGCTGGGGGGTTAAACCACAGTTCATCCTAGGTCAGCCTCATGCAAGGCAAACGCTCTATTGCTCTGGCCCCAGAATATTGATTATTTCTAAAGGATAAATTCTGAGTAGTCAGACAAGATTGAATTTAAATCAAGGAATCTTAATCAGTAAAGCCAGAAGGGTGTCATTGTTATCAAGTACATAAATTTCTAGAAATCATGTAAGTATAAGGAAACAGTCCCAAACTTTGATAGTACTATTTATTTGCAGTTTGTAGAGTCCAGTATAGTTAAAAAAGGAAAAACAAACAGAAATAAAAATCTGGAATGCACAGTATGGGTGGTGACATTAGCTAGTACTCGCTCTGGTCTCTTTAAAGGGGAAACAGTGGACTACAAGAGACTGAACTCTGCCTCTTTCCAACAGACTCATTCAACTTTCGCTCACAAACACTCAGGAAAAGCTTGGGAAATTTTTATTAGTCCTTTTTAAAAAAAAAAAAGTTAATAAAAAATTATAGCAAAAAAGTAAAGGAGGGGTTGGGGCTAGACAGATAGCATGGAGGTAGGGTGTTTGCCTTGGATGCAGAAGGATGGTGGTTCAAATCCCAGCATCCCATATGGTTCCCTGAGCCTGCCAGGAGCGATTTCTGAGCACAGAGCCAGGAGTAACCCCTGAGTGCTGCCAGGTGTGACCCCAAAACACCAAAAACCAAAAAAAAAGTAAAGGAGGGGCCGGAGCAGTGGCGCTAGAGGTAAGGGTCTGTCCGCCTTGCAAGCGCTAGCCTAGAGTCAACTGCGTTCCATATGGTACCCCCAAGCCAGGAGCAATTTCTGAGCGCAGAGCCAGGAGTAATCCTGAGTGTCAATGGGTGTGGCCCCAAAACAAAACCGAAAAAAGGAACCTGAACTTTAGCGACACAGCTGGAACAATCCTCATTTGCACAAGTTTTAGTTTTTACTTATGGTGCTCACCAGGGGTCTCACTCCTTTGGTCATGTTGCTCAGACATACTAGTTACAAATATAGGGAATAGGGGCCACATCACTAGAGAACTTATGAGGCAGGCATTTTAGCCACTGAGCCATCTGCCAGCCTCTATATTATCGTCTTTTTTTTTTTTTTTTTTTGGTTTTTGGGTCACACCTGGCAGTGCTCAGGGGTTACTCCTGGCTCTATGCTCAGAAATCGCTCCTGTCAGGCTCAGGGGACCATATGGGATGCTGGAATTCAAACCACTGACCTTCTGCATGCAAGGCAAATGCCCTACCTCCATGCTATCTCTCCGGCCCCTGTATTATCGTCTTAATGGAGTTTTAAAGCTTCTTTAAAATTTATCTTGGCTGTGGTTCAATCACCTGGCATCCCATATGGTTCCACAACCAGGAGTAATTTCTGAGTGCAGAGCCAGGAATAACCCCTGAGCACCACCGGATGTGGCCCAAAAACAAACAAACAAAAAGAATAAAATAAAATAAAATGCAATAGTACAGCAGTGGGGCGTTTGTCTTGCACACGGCCAACACAGGACGGACCCCATTCGAATCCCAGCATCCCATATGGTCCCCTGAGTCTGCCAGGAATGACTTCTGAGCGCAAAGCCAGGAGTGACTCCTAAATGCCGCCGGGTGTGACCCAAAAAAACAAAAATAAATAAATAAAAAATAATAAAATTATTCTTGGGCCGAAGAGATAGTTCAGTAGGCTGAGCAAATACAAAGCATGGAAGAGGCCCAGGTTCAATTTCCAACATTGCATGGTCCCTAGGCATCACTAGTTGTAAAGCCCAGCACTCTGGGTATGACTCAAAATGAAAACAAAAAAAGTTTCTATAGGTATCTTCTTAACATTCTATTTTATTAGTTTAAAGGCAAATAACCAAGACAAAGTGGTCCATGATTAAGTAAATTCTATACTTCTATACTATATTCCTGGTGTACTCTTTTAAAATAAGAATGTTTCTGGGGCCAGAGCATTGCCCAAGGTGTAGGGCAAGCGCTTGCTATGCTTACTGCTGACCAGATTCAATCCCCTGCATCTCATCTGGTCCCCTAAGCCTATCATGAGTGATTCCTGAGTGCTGAACACCGCTAAAAAAATAAAAATAAAAAACAACAAGAATTCTTTTTTAATTTAAAAGTTAAATAAGAATGTTTCTTTCGGGCCCGGAGAGATAGCACAGCAGTGTTTGCCTTGCAAGTAGCCAATCCAGGACCTAAGGTGGTTGGTTCGAATCCCAGTGTCCCATATGGTCCCCCGTGCCTGCCAGGAGCTATTTCTGAGCAGACAGCCAGGAGTAACCCCTGAGTACCGCCAGGTGTGGCCAAAAAAAAAAAAAAAAAAAGAATGTTTCTTTGAAAGTTTTTTTTTCTAGATTTGCAATTTTATTGCAAAAGTTTTTCATTTCAGTGTAGGAAATTACACTTGGTACCACTGGGAACAGCTTGTTACAAACCCTTCCAGATATGTTTCTACACATATCTAAATACATGTGTAACTGCAGGACTTCACAAGTCACAAATTCAGGCATGCAAAAGAGGACAGCTTTGATTTTCTATAACTGAACTTGTTTCTTTCTCATCCTTGTTGTACCTACTGGCAAAAACTTGATTCAGTAGTGCAAAGTAAGCTCAGGCAAATAAAATTTTTCTTAGCAAAAACTAACAAATTGCTCCCTGAATTAAATTCCTCTCCTCTCCAAAATTGCTTGCTTCTTCATTCTAGGGAACAAAATTCCATACCAGGCATGTAACTTGAGGTTGGGATGTGGTTTGTCAAATCACGTCAGGTCTCACTTTTTCAGTGTACATCAGTCCAGAAGGATTTGTCTCCTGTCCTCAGGATGCAGGACCTGCCTCAATGGAAAGACTCCAAGATATAAAATTTTCCCAATCTTTTTACCAATCATGTCAAACACCTGAAGGCACCCTAGACTCAGTTTTGATGTCCTTTCTTTTGGGCCTCACAGGCAAGAGACATGATAAACTTTTGGATGCTCTGAGTCACTGCTGAGGACATTCTCTGGTTCTTTCAATCTCTGGAATTTTCTGGGGGGTTTTATTTTAAATATCTTTATTTAAACACTTTTATAGCAGACATGATTGTACTTGGGTTTCAATCATATAAAGAACACCATCCTTCACCAGTGCAGCATTCCCACCACCAATGCCCTCCATCTCCTTCCGTCCTCGCCCCTGTCTATTTTCGAGAAGGCATTCTGCTTCTCTCTCTAACATCTCATTAACATTGTCGTGGTAGTTGTCAGTGTAGTTATTTCTCTAACTGCACTCTCCACTCTTTATGGTGAGCTTCATAACATGAGCCAGTCCTTCCGGCCCTCATCTCTGGGCATGATTACAATAATGACTTTTTTGTTTATTTGTTTGTTTGTTTTGGGGCCACACCCGGCAGTGCTCAGGGATTGCTCCCGGCTGTCTGCTCAGAAATAGCTCCTGGCAGGCACGGGGGACTATATGGGACACCGGGATTTGAACCAACCACCTTTGGTCCTGGATCAGCTGCTTGCAAGGCAAACGCTGCTGTGCTATCTCTCCGGGCCCCTACGATAATGACTTTTATTTTTCTTAAAACCCATAGATGAGTGAGACTTATTCTGTGTCTCTTTCTCACCCCTAGGCTTATTTCACTCAGCATAACAGTTTCAATGTCCATCCATGTATAGGAAAATTTCATGAATTCATCTCTCCTGGTGGCTGCATAATATTCTGTTGTGTATATGTACCACAGTTTCTTTAGCCATTCATTTGTTGAAGGGCATCTTAGTTGTTTCAGATTCTGGCTGTAGTGAATACAGGTGTGAGGAAGGTATTTTTGTATTGCATTTTTGTGTTCCTAGGATATAGCCCTAGGAGTGATAATGTGAATGGGATTGTTTTTTAATGTTCATTTCTTCTCTATCATTATTGGTGCACAAGAAGGCCATTGATTTTTGTGTGTTAAATTTGTATCCTGCCTCTTTGCTATATGAATTTGTTGTTTCTAGAAGCTTTTTTGGGGTGTGGCCATGCCACCCAGTGATGCTCAGGGTTACTCCTGGCTATGTGCTCAGAAATTGCTACTGGCTTAGGGGGTCGAACTCCAGTCCATCCTGGGTCAGCCACATGCAAGGCAAACGCTGTGCCATCACACAGCTGTGCCATCACTCCGGTCCCTTGTTCCTAGAAGCTTTTTGATAGAGACTTTAGGATTTTCTAAATATAGTATCATGTCATCTGCAAACAATGAGAGTTTGACTTCTTCTATTTGGATGCCCTTGATATCTTTTTCTTGCCTAATAGCTATGGCAAGAACTTCCAGCACTATGTTGAATAGGAGTGCTGAGAGAGGACAGCCTTGTCTTGTACCAGATTTTAGAGGAAAGGCTTTTAGTTTATCTCCATTGAGAATTGGGTTTTGAGAATTGAAAATTGAGTATTTGCCATTGGCTTGTGAGAGATGGCCTCAACTCTATTGAGAAAAGTTCCTTCCATTCCCATCTTGATGAGAGTTTTTATCAAGAATGGGTGTTGGACCTTATCAAATGCTTTCTCTGTATCTATTGATATGATCAGATGGTTTTTCTTTTTCTTTTTGTTGATATGGTATATTATGTTGATTGATTTATGGATGTTAGAACATCCTTGCATTCCTGGAATGAAACCTACTTGGTTATGGTATATGACCTTCTTGTTGAAGTGCTGGATCCTATTTGCCAGAATTTTGTTGAGGATCTTTGCATGTGATCATCGGGGATATTGGTCTGTAGTTTTCTTTTTTTGCAGCATCTCTATCTGGTTTTGGTATCAAGGTGATGTTAGCTTAATAAAAATGATTTGGGAGTGTTTCTGATTCTTCAATTTCATGAAAGAGTCTGAAAAGGATAGATAGTAATTCCTCTAGAAAGGTTTGAAAGAATTCATCTGGGCCTGGACTTTTGTTATTGGGGAGACTTTTGATTACCATTTTAATTTCATCGGTAGTGATGGGTCTGTCTAGATATGCTAGATTATCTTGGTTTAACCGTGGAAGATTATGAGTCCAAGAATTTACCCATTTCTTCCAGGTTCTTATGTTTCTCATGTGGCATAGAGTTTCTCAAAGTAATCTGATTACCCTTTGACTCTCTGCAGTATCTGTTGTGATCTCCCCTCTTTGAAAGTTTCAAAATGTAAATTGTGTAGTAAATAACACATACCCTGTTCCTATAGTTCTGATACATTAATTTACATTTTACTGTGTTTTGAAACAGGTTGGCCTGGGGGAGGCACTATTAGATGCTGAAGCTATTGAAGAACAAGAATCTCCAGTTAATTGCTTTAGAAAATTATTTGGTAAGAAAAAGTATGTTTTTATTCACTCTTGATGGTAAATGGAATCAGATAATTTGTGGAAAGCAGAACTTTTCATATTTAACTCCACTTATGTATTTAGTCTAGATAGCAATTGAACAGCTTTTAAGGAACTGGTGAGATAGTACAACAGGTAAGGGTATTTATTTGCCTTGCAGTATGGTTAGATTTGGATTGGAACCCTAGCCTCCCATATGGTTCCCCTAAGCCTAGAGCTGGGAGTAACCTCTGAGCCTGCTGAGTGTGGCCAAAAAATAAGTAAAAAACAGCTTCTAAATTTTTACTATGTAACATTTGACACTTCAAAAATATTATGTGTATATTGAATCATAATAAACAATATCTTACCAAGGAATTAAACTGTTACCCATAGAACTTCATCCACTGAAGTGTGCATAAAGGATTTTCCTTGTGAATTCTAAAATAAATTTTGTTTTACCAAAACTGTAGACAATTTCATCTTTGTTTCTATTTTTTTTCTTCAACAGTTTGTGATGTCCTTCCTTTAATAATCAACAACCATGATGTTAGATTGCCTGCCAATTTATTATATAAGTACTTAAATAAAGCAGCTGAATTCTATATCAATTATGTCACTAGGTCTGCTCAGATAGAGAGTCAGCATCAAGGTAAGTGGGAATGTCCTACAACTTTATCGAGACAGATTTTTTTTGAAATTTCATGCTCACCGAGCCAGGAAGATAACGCCTAGAGCTGGCACACATGTTGGCATGCACAAGGTCCTAGTTTGATTTCAGTTATCAAATGACCCTGGAGCACTGCTCGATAGAAGCTCTGGTGGCCCTACCAGTACAGTATCACCTGGCTTACATAGCCGGACCAAGTATAGCCAGGAGTGGCCTCTGGGTCACCATAAGCACTGCTTCAGAGGCTCCTTCAAATTTCTTTTTGGTTTTGGTTTTGGTTTTTGGGTCACACCCAGTGATACTCAGAGGTAACTCCTGGCTATGCATTAAGAAATCGGTCCTGGGCCGGAGAGTTAGCACAGCAGTGTTTGCCTTGCAAGCAGCAGATCCAGGACCTAAGGTGGTTGGTTCGAATCCCGGCGTCCCATATGGTCCCCCGTGCCTGCCAGGAGCTATTTCTGAGCAGACAGCCAGGGGTAACCCCTGAGCACTGCCAGGTGTGGCCCAAAATAAAAAAAAAAATAAAATAAAAAAAAAAACAGTCCTGGCTTGAGAGACCATATGGGATGCCGGGGGATCAAACTGTGGTCCATCCTAGGCTAGCTCGTGCAAGGCAGGCGCCACCACTCAGGCCCCTCAAATTTCTTTTTTAATCAAAAAAATTTTAAAACTCAGAAATTCCTCATCTTTTTTTTTTTTTTTTTTTTTTGGTTTTTGGGCCACACCCAGCGGTGCACAGGGGTGACTCCTGGCTGTCTGCTCAGAAATAGCTCCTGGCAGGCACGGAGGACCATACGGGACACCGGGAATTCGAACCAACCACCATTGGTCCTGGATCGGCTGCTTGCAAGGCAAACGCTGCTGTGCTATATCTCCGGGCCCCCATCTTTTTTTTTTTTTTTTATGGATACATATCAATGTCATAGTATTCCTAAAAGTTGATTCCTAGAAAAGAAAAAACACTGCAATAAAGAGTCTTTATTTGCTTTGATCCCAATAGTCAACCTGAACTGGAATGTTTAAGTGCCTTCACATATGTGCCACAGCTTGAAATTCTCTTCCTCTTTTCTCTGAATTGCCAATTTTGGGTCATGAAACAAAATGCATTGAGCAGATTATTATATTGACATTCTTTTCCTTTTGAATGGGAAATTGGCCTTTATTATCTCTCTCAAGGACCATGTACATAGTAAGTAAATAGCAGTGTTAACTATTAGTATATATATTTTTTCTTCTTAGGTGCCCAAGAAGCATCTGATTTAATGTCACCTACCAAACGCAGCTCACAAAAGTATGTAATAGAAGGGCTGTCTGAAAAGTCATCCCAGATTGTGGACCCATGGGAGAAGTTGTTTAAGATTTTAAATGTCGTTGGAATGAGATGTGAATGGCAAGTGGATAAAGGAAGACGGTAAACAGCTGCTCATTTCTACAGTGCCTCATGAGTCATTTGGTTGCATAATCTCAGGATCATAAAAAATTAGGAAGAGGGCCTGAAGAGATAGCACAGTGGCGTTTGCCTTGCAAGCAGCCGATCCAGGACCAAAGGTGGTTGGTTCGAATCCCGGTGTCCCATATGGTCCCCCATGCCTGCCATGAGCTATTTCTGAGCAGACAGCCAGGAGTAACCCCTGAGTACCGCCGGGTGTGGCCCAAAAAACAAAAAACAAAAAAAAAAAATGAGGAAGAAGGAGAACGGAAAGGGTAGGAAAAGGAAAGGTAGAGGAAAAAGGAAGTACATGTTTTAAGCATATGTATGCATCACATACTTCTCTTTAGGTAAATTCTGTTAATATTGAATACTTACACAGACAGGGTAGTTATTTATGTTATTATAGATTCCTAATTGAGAGGCCAGGGAAATGGCCTTTGCATGCTGAAGCTTTGAGTTCAATTCCCCAGTATTTCATGGTCCCCACAGCACCACCAAGAACAGCCCCCAAACACTGAGCAGGGAGTTATCTAGGTATGTCCCCAAACCAGAAAAATTACTAGTTCAAGTATAAACTCTTTTTTTTTTTTTTTTTTTTTTTGGTTTTTTGGGCCACATCCGTTTGATGCTCACGGGTTACTCCTGGCTAAGTGCTCAGAAATTGCTCCTGGCTTGGGGGGACCATATGGGACGCTGGGGGATCGAACCACGGTCCTTCCTTGGCTAGCGCTTGCAAGGCAAACACCTTACCTCTAGCGCCACCTCGCCCGTCCTAGTATAAACTCTTAAGGTGATAAGTTTGTTTGTTTGAAGCATTCTTGATGTTCAGACCTAAGTAAACTTTGCTTTTGTACAAAATTTTGTTCTGAGATGTGATTTAATTAAGAAAATGAATATCCTCTTTATGCAGACAATAAAATATATTATATTATATTATTATATATATTATTATATTTAGAGCTATATTTACTAAATGTAATCGCTTTTGGAGCTTTTATTTAAAACCTCTAATTGACAGATCTAGGATGACTTACCTTTTTTTTTTTTTTTTTTTTTTTTTTTTGGTTTTTGGGCCACAGCCAGTGATGCTCAGGGGTTACTCCTGGCTCTGCGCTCAGAAATCGCTCCTGGCTTGGGGGGACCATATGGGACACCGGGGGATCAAACCACGGTCCGTCCTATGCCAGCGCTTGCAAGGCAGACACCTTACCTCTAGAGCTACCTTCCCGGCCCCGACTTACCATTTTTTTATCTTTCAGAAACTATAGTGATATTTTGCATAGAATGAAGGATCTCTGCAGATATATGAACAACTTTGATAATGAAGCTCATGCAAAATATAAAAACCAAGTGGTTTACTCCACTATGTTGGTCTTCTTTAAGAATGCATTCCAGTATGTCAACAGCATTCAGCCATCCCTCTTCCAAGGTTGGTTTAAAGAGTTTTAGTGTTTTGACTATTGTAACCTAAATAGTGTTCCAAAATACTGTCTTGGGATATTGAAGGAGATGGAAAATGGGCCGGAGTCACAGCAATTAGGGTATTTGCATTGCATAAGACTGTCCTGGGTTTGAGATCCAGCATCCCATATGGCCTCCCAAGCTTTCCAGAAGTAATTTCTGAGTGCAGAGCCAAGAGTAACTGCCAGGAATATATCTAATTACTTGTAGGTTAGTGATGGTAGAGCTTCTTTTCAGTTGTTGATATTTTTATGTTCCATATTTTCCAGTGTATAAGACTACTGGGCATATAAGACAACCTCCTACTTTTCCTATTAAAATACAGAGTTTGGGCTATATTTGCCATAAAAGACTACCTCTCTTTTAATGCACACCAAATGGAAATTAAAAAACATAAGAGAAAAAGAGTAGAACCCTCAAAGGTTAACAGTATATGTTTAATAAAGCTAGACCTGGGAGTGCCAACAATCATTTTACATTTGTCATTTGTAGTGAATGACTGTGATTTTTTTAATTGTGATCTACATTAAGAGCAGGGAGAGGGGGCTCCTCCAAGAGCAGCTGGCTGGAGTGCAGTGATTATTAGGACAGCTAGAGGGAGACAGAGCACCTCCTCTATGTCCCATAAAAGCTAAACAGGGGACTGAGCACCTGAAAGCTGCATACCAAGCTGCTTGATGAGATGCAGCGCTCGGTAACTCAGCTCCTCTGTGTGCCCTGAAAGATGAATCAGGATAAGCAGAGGACTGAGTGATGGCGCCTGGGTAAGATGGGATGCTGGAGTAAGTTTCAGCATGCTGTATACTGATGTACAAGCCGACCCCAACTTTTAAGAAGCTTTTCATGGGTTAAAAATTCATCTTATATGGGGCTGGAGAGATAGCATGGAGGTAAGGCGTTTGCCTTTCATGCAGGAGGTCATCGGTTCGAATCCCAGCGTCCCATATGGTCCCCCGTGCCTGCCAGGAGCAATTTCTGAGCATGAAGCCAGGAGTAACCCCTGAGCACTGCCGGGTGTGACCCAAAAACTACCAAAAAAAAAAAAAAAATTCATCTTATATGTCAGAAAATACGGTAAGTATATTTTCATATAAATTTTCTATATTATATGGGGCCGGAGAAATAGCATGGAGGCAAGGCATTTGCTTTTCATGCAGAAGGTCATTGGTTCAAATCCCGGCATCCCATATGGTACCCCAAGCATGCCAGGAGTGATTTCTGAGCATGGAGCCAGGAGTAACCCCTGAGTGCTGCCTGGTATGACCCAAAAACCAAAAAAAAAAAAAAAAATTCTATATTATAGATGGATACATAATTCAGATGCTTTGAACAAGCAACAGATATATGAAGGTACTGAAGTATATTTCATGAAGATTCCTTAAAAGGGATTTTTTTTGTTTTGGGGCCACACCCAGTGACACTCAGGGGTTACTCCTGGCTATGCTCTCAAAAATCGCTCCTGGCTTGGGGGACCATATGGGATGCTGGAGATCGAGCCAAGGTCTGTCCTGGGTCAGCCGCATGCAAAGCAAATGCCCTACTGCTACACTGTCACTCCGGCACCAAGAGGGTTTTTTTTTGGGTTTTTTTTGGTTTTTTTTGTTTTGGTTTCTGGGCCACACTCAGCGGTGCTCAGGGGTTACTCCTGGCTGTCTGCTCAGAAATAGCTCCTGGCAGGCACGGGGGACCATATGAGACACCGGGATTTGAACCAACCACCTTTGGTCCTGGATCAGCTGCTTGCAAGGCAAACACCGCTGTGCTATCTCTCCGGGCCCGGGGATTTTTTTTTTAAGTAATATAAATTTGAGGCCAGAGAGATAGTATAACAGGTAGAATGTTTTTGCCTTGCACGTGGCCTATCCAAGTAACTCCTGTCATTCCATATGGACTCCAAATATTACCAGTAGTAATACAGAGCCAAGAGAGCCTGAACATTTCTGAGTGTAACCCCAAAACAATAATAATAATATTAAGTAATATAAATTCTAGAAAGTTTGAACATTTATATCCACAATAATTTTAGAATAACTTATTTTTGTGTACTGTCTTATACTCTTGTATTTTATATAATGATTTATGATTATAATTATGATTACTATAAGTTATGATCGTAAAAAGTTGTAGAACAGATACAAAGAAGAAATTTGCACTGTTTCCTCCCCACTTAGAGAAAATGTTGGAGCTATTTAGGATAAATCTGTAGTCTCTTATATTTAATCACATGTATACTTGTTTGTTTACCTAACTGTAATAACATTGAATATATTTTAATTATCTATATTTTCTTTTTGTTTTGAGGTGCTTAGTGGCTACTCTGACTAGGGATCACTCAGTATTCAAGGGTTCATGTGATACAGGTCAAACCTGGTCTCCTTCATGCAGAAGTGGTGCTTTTTTTTTTTTGTCCTCTATGTCCCAGTGACATATACAATTTCTTAGGGCAGTTTAACAAATTTCTACCTGATATGAAGTGTTCTTTTTTCTTTATAATTTTGTATTTGTAAGAGTTGGTGTTTTCTCCCATCCTTAGGTCCTAATGCCCCAAGCACAGTTCCACTAATTCTTCTTGAGGACGTATCAAATGTGTATGGTGATGTAGAAGCTGATCGTACTAAACATATACATAAAAAGAGAAAGCTAGCAGAAGGAAGAGAAAAAACTATGGTAATTCTTTTCAGTGTGTTTATTAACAATGGTATTTGCGAGTAATGTATCTTTGTAAATTATGCTTTAGTACTAAGTTGATTAAAGTATAGGTTTTTCTATGGCCATAGATGCTCAGGCATCAGTAGTGCTTAGGAATAAAACATGCAGCTCTTGTACTGTTCCACTCAAGTTATCTTCCTGGTACAAGAAACAAAACCTACCTCCTTTTCTTAAAAACATACATCAGTGTCATCTTTCACCCCCCACATTTTTCCTTCAGGTGCTTTGTTGTTCTATTGGCAGTATTCAGTGCTTTACTTTTTTATTTCTTTTTTTTTTTTTTTGGTTTTTGGGCCACACCCAGTAACGCTCAGGGGTTACTCCTGGCTATGTGCTCAGAAGTTGCTCCTGGCTTGGGGGACCATATGGGACACCGGGGGATCGAACCGCGGTCCGTCCAAGGTTAGCGCAGGCAAGGCAGGCACCTTACCTTTAGCGCCACCGCCCGGCCCCACTTTTTTATTTCTTAAATAAATGTATGTTTCTTAAAAACATACATCAATGTCATCTTTCACCCCCCACATTTTTCCTTCAGGTGCTTTGTTGTTCTATTGGCAGTATTTACTGCTTTACTTTTTTTATTTCATTTTGTCTGTTCATCAGTTTTATGTCTGCTGTATCACTTTGGGCCCTGTACTTTCCATTGTATAGGTCTATCACCTTTTCAGTTAAGTTGGTTCCAAGGTACTTGATTTTCTGAGATACAGTTGTGAATAGGGTTGGTTTTTCTGATATCATTTTCATCCCTTTCATTATTTATATATAGGAAATCTGTGGACTTCTGTGTGTTAATTTTGTATTATTTTACTTTACCATAAATATCTATTCTAGAAACTTTTGTAGGGTGTTTAGGATTTTCTAAATATAGTATTATATTATCTGGATGCCCATGATATCTTTTACTTGCATAACTGCTTAGGAGTTTCATTTCAACTCACTTTTGCCTATTGGATTTAGAAAATAATCTAGTTTCATTCTTTTGCATTTATCTATATACTTTTCCTAGCACCTTTGTTGAAGAGATTCTCCATTATATCATCACATTTATCATCAGAAAATCATGAATTTTATTTTGAAAGTAATAATATAATGGAATTCAAAATATTAAAATTTTTATTTCTTTTGGGAGTGCCTCTCAAGTAGTGCTCAATTGACTTTGGGTCCACCTATAATAGTACTTGGCCAACTGTGCCAGATGGTTCAAATCTAAGGCCTGAGATAAAGAGCTATTAAGTTTCTGTAGTCCAGAGGACCGACCACTGGGCCATCTTGCAGTGCTCAGGAAGCCCTCTGGTGCTGGAACACAAGTCCCATGATCATGTTTTCATGTACCCTTTATCTCTTAAGAGCTATCTTCTAGGGGCCGGGCGGTGGCGCTCGAAGTAAGGTGCCTGCCTTACCTGCGCTAGCCTAGGAGACGGACCGCGGTTCGATCCCCCGGCGTCCCATATGGTCCCCCAAGCCAGGAGCGACTTCTGAGCGCATAGCCAGGAGTAACCCCTGAGCGTCACCGGGTGTGGCCCAAAAAAACCAAAAAAAAAAAAAAAAAAAAAAAAAGAGCTATCTTCTAGATCCTGTATTTATTTTTATTCTAGGTTGTTAAATCAAAATGTTATCATATTCATTGTTGTACTATAATATATATAATAAGTAGACCAGTTCTGTGGGATTTTTTCTTCTTAATACTTATTCTCTTCATGCCATTTATGTTCTACTTATGAAAAAGATCATTCCGTTTCTGTCAATCTCCCTCTTTACTCAGCATGTTACTCTAATTCACATGGAAAATTGCTAAATATTGTCTTTTCATGTTGCCTAGTAGTATTCCATTGTTTATCCATTTATCTGCTTTTATGAACACAAAATATATATTATATATAAAAATATGAATGTCTCAGAATATTATTATACTTACAGTTTTAATCATTCTCTGCATTCTTTAAGCAGAGTTCTGATGATGAAGAATGTTCAACAAAAGGGAGGAATCGTCATATTGTTGTCAATAAAGCAGAATTGACTAATTCTATCGAAGTTTTAGAAAGTTTCAAATTGGCAAGGGAAAGTTGGGAGTTGCTATATTCCTTAGAATTTCTTGACAAAGGTAAGAATATTCTATTGCTGTTTTATCTTTCATGTAAAATCACTGCCAAAAAAAGTTTTTACTTGAAATGTCAAGTTTTAATGCTGAATAAATTGATTATAGTAGCTTATGTTTTACATAATTCTTTTTTGAGTAGAATACCCAATCAATCATTAATATTCAAGTAGCTATATTCCTCTGTGCTCAGGGATTACTCTTGGGTATGCTCAAGGGACTGTTGGCAGTTCCAGGAATCAAATCGATGTCTGCCATGTGCAAAAGCAGGTGCCTTAACCTCTCTATAATATCTCCACCTTTTTAATTTTATTTTAGTCACCATGACTTACAATTTTACAATTCTAATATTTTCAGGGATAGGATTTTATGTATATACAACATCTAATACCACATCCCCTACTGAGTCTGTTTCCCTCTACCATAGTCTCAGGATTCCCCACACTTCCCTCCCCACTGCACCCATATCACTAGGAGTGGTATAGCTGGCTATTATGGGAACTCAATTTCCAGTTTTTTTGAGGAATCTCCACATTGTTTTCCAAAAAAGCTGTACTAGATGGCATTCCCACCAGCAGTGAATGAAAGTTCCTTCTCTCCACATCCCTGCCAGCAGTGATTTTCTTGTTTTCTGTGATGTGTGCCAGTGTCTGTGGTATGAGATGGTACCTCATAGTTGTTTGTCAGTCTCTGTGGCATGAGATTGTACTTCATTGTTGTTTTGATTTGCATCTCCCTGAATATTAGTGATGTGGAGCATTTTTTTCATTTGCCTTTTGGTCATTTGTATTTCTTCTTAGAGAAATTGTTCATTTCTTCTCCTTATTTTTGATGGGACGCCGGGGGATCGAACCATGATCTGTCCTAGGTTAAAGTGTAGAAGGCAAACACCCTACTGCTTGCGCCACCACTCTGGCTCCCACTCCAGCTTTTTTATGGGAATTGTTTGCTTCGATGATATTCCTCCAGACTTTGATTTTGTCAATGTTTGTTCTGACTATTCAGATGTGGGTTTTTTGGGTTTTGTTTTTTTTTGGTTTTGGTTTTGTTTTTTTTTAGGGGGTCATACCCGGTGGCACTCAGGATTTACTTCTGGCTCTGCACTCAGAAGTTGCATGGAGGACCATATGGGATGCCGGAATTTGAACCACCATCTATTCGAATCAGCTGCATGCAAGGCAAATGCCCTACTGCTGTGCTATATCTCTCTGGCCCCTTCTTGTAGGCAGCAAAATGTTGGATTCAGAGTTTTGATCCATTTTGCCACTCTTGATCCATTTTTGCACAGAGGTCCCATTTTGATGCATTTTTGACAGGTACATTTTGTTCATTGACATTGAGAGATAATTGTCGTGGGATTTAGTGTCATCTTTGTGTAGAAGCTTGGTGTGTCTGTTGGTTTCTGTCTTGTCTTAAAGTAGACCTTTCAGTTTTGCTTTTAAGGCTGCTATTTAGTCTGTTAAATTTCTGAGCTGCTGTTTATCTGTGAAGCTATGTATACTTCCTTCAAGCCTGAAAGTGAGTCTGGCTGGATGCAGTATTCTAGGCAAAACATGCATATAGTTTTGTCACTATATCCTACTACTGCCTTCTGGCCTTGAGGGTTTCCTGTGACAGGTCTGCTGTAAAACTTCAGGATGTTCATTTGAAAGTAATTTCCCTTTTTTGGTCTTGCTGTTTTCACTATTCTATTCCTGTGGATAGAATAGAATTCTATCTGTGGGATTCATCATTGTGACTAGGATGTGTCTTGGGGTGCTTTTCTTCAAGTTTCTTTTAGCATGCAGGATTTGATTGCATGCTGTTTTAGTTCTGGGAGTTTCCTTGACTATTGATTCTCCTAGGGATTTTCTTCCTGGGACTCCAATTATTTTTACAGTATTTCTGTTGAATTTATCAAAGACTTCTATTTTCATCTGTTCACATTCCTTGAGTATTTATTCCATTGTCTGATTTGCCTTAAGGTTCTTTTCTAATCTGTTCTGTGTGGAGTTGTTCTGCATCTCATCTTCCAGTTCACTGATTCTATCCTCAGCCTCTGTTACTCTTTTGGAGAGGCTTTCTATTCAGGTTTTATTTCATCTACTGAATTTTTCAGTCCTGTCATTTCAGTTTGGAGTTTTCTGATTTCTATCTTTGTGTTCTGTTCAGCTCGATCTATGCTTTCTTTTATTTCAATGAGGACCCTCCATATTTCTTCTCTAAACTCCTTATCTGAGAGGAATAACTAGGTGGTTGGCAGTTTTCGGGTCATCAAAGCTTCCATCTTCATTCTCTATGCATGGTGTTAGCCTGCATTGTTTCCCCATTGTCATGCTTGTAGTGTGTTTTTTTCTATGTGTTATGGTGGGGTTCATTGGCTATAAGATGCAGGGCTGTGTAGTGATCCTCTGGCTCCACCCTTTACGGGCATGACAGCTCACCTCTGAAGAGACCTCAGGGAATGATGGGCGGAGAGGATCAAAGCCCAGGCTACTGGACAGCCAGGATAAGGCCCAAAATGTCTACCAATCTTCAGGTCACATAGCAGAAATCACCTACATCAGCTCTATTAACTTTGTTTTATGAAAAACTCAAAAATCAAAACCTTGAACTTCCTAGCCAGGAGCATGGTTTCACTGGACACCTTCGTGTGTGTGTGAGAGAGATTGGAACTCTGGCACCACATGGTATACGAAAGATACATAATTAAATTTTTTGGATGTTTAACATTTAAGAATTAATTAGAAATTATGAATACTTTGCTAACAAGATCCTTTGGGATCTTGGTCCATTTTGTTTCTTTAAACCAGTGAACATTATTCCCTGACTTTCTTCTGTTTCTCATTATCATGTGCCTTGTCATATTTAAAAAACAATTAATGTCTTTTTCTCCCTGTCTCCTCTAGAACTGTGAATGTCTCAGTTCTTTTGCCCTGTTTTCTTTTGCAACACAAAGTTTTTTTGTTTTGTTTTGGTTTTTGGTTTTTGGGTCACACCCGGCAGTGCTCAGGGGTTCCTCCTGACTCCAGGGGGACCATATGGGATGCCGGGATTCGAAACAATGACCTTCTGCATGAAAGGCAAATGCCTTACCTCCATGCTATCTCTCCAGCCCCACAAAGTATTTTTTATTGAATGAAACTTACTAAGAAAAATTTAAGAGGAGAAAATGAGGAGAAATGTATTCAAGAGAGAACACAGGCTTCCAGAGTGGAAATAAGCTAAGAAAATATAGAAGCAAACCTACAATTTACGTGTTCAAAGAAGAACATGGACTCAAAGAGCAAACCTAAGTTAGAGGGAATTTTTCTTTAATCATAAATTATTAAAATGAATAAAATAGAATGATATCTCCTCTGTAAAATATAAAGGCACATTGTAAGGGAACAGCAGATGGTCAAAGACAACAGAATATGACAGATGCTCTTTATTTTGCAGAGTTGGGGAGAAGCACACACTTTGGGCAGAAATTGAGGCAGTGCTGGAGGGAAACAGACACTTTTAGAGGGTGTTAGGAATATAGTGTGCATAAAATCCTATTTTTAGCCATATTATATTATTAATAACAATGCCTACAATATCTTAATTGAATAAAACCATTAAAAAGTAAGATTATTGGTTTCATTGCATATTTATTATTTTAAAGGGGTGAAAATAAAGCCAGGTGATTTTCTGATAAAAACAATGTAGTTTTAAAAAAAATTTTAAAAAAATGTAGTTTAGGGGCCAGAGAGATAGCATGGAGGTAGGGCGTTTGCCTTTCATGCAGAAGGATGGTGGTTCGAATCCTGGCATCCCATATGGTCCCCCGAGCGGGCCAGGAGCTATTTTTGAGCATAGAGCCAGGAGTAACCCCTGAGCGCTGCCAGGTGTGGCCCAAAAACAAACAAATAAGTAAATGATAAATGTGGTAATAAAGAAAAGGAGTTTGAGCAGGTTCTGACATGTGATGCATGTTCATCCCTGATAAAACTATTGCTTGAGGGCTGGAGAGAGAGAGAGAGAGAGAAAATAAAGAGCTAACTCACTTGCTTTTCATTCATCTGACCCTCCTTCAAATCCTTGTCATCACAGAGGTCCCTTCTCAGCCCCTCTAGGAGAAATCTCTGAGCACAGAACCTAGAGTAAGCCCTGTGTCTTGCCAGGTATGGCCCTAAAACCAAAAAATATACATATATATACACACTTCTTTAGTATCACTGATGCATGTTATATTCAAACTTAATTTCTAATTGAAATCCTAGATTATCATTATAGAAATCAGAATCTAAAGTTGCTGGCCAATTTTTGATAATTTATCTCTCCATTGTTCTATCTAACTTGGTTTCTTAGCTTTGTTTTCTGCTTCTTTGAGTATTATTGATAAATTTGTTTTTGAATTCTCTCAGAATTTACAAGAATTTGTTTGGCTTGGAAGACAGACACTTGGCTTTGGTTAAGGATCTTCCTCACTGACATGATCATCTATCAGGTAGGAATATATCCATGTGCAACACCCATGTTTGTGTCACAGGTTCACTGCTGTAAACCAGCCTCTCCACATGCAATTGTCCCCAAAGAACTAATACTTGCTTCAAAAGAAATAGTTTCATGTCTTCAGCACCTAAGGGATCTTTGGTACACTTTTATCTTAAAATAACTCAAAATCGGGGCCAGAGTGGTGGCACGAGTGGTAGGACATTTGCCTTGTACATGCTAAACAAGGATGGACCTTGGTTTGATCCCCTGGTCCCAAGCCAGTAGCAATTTCTTTTTTTCTTCTTAATTTTTTATTTTTAATTATGAGAACAAAGATGCAAAGAAAGAGGACAAGGTAAAGTTACAGTGGAAGGACAATCACCCATAACCAGAATTCTCAGTAGTCCCATTGCTGATATCTTAACTTTGAACTTTCAGCCAAAGAACATTAAGAAAAATAAAACAGGGGCCGGGCGGTGGCGCTAAAGGTAAGGTGCCTGCCTTGCCTGTGCTAGCCTTGGACGGACCGCGGTTCGATCCCCCGGTGTCCCATATGGTCCCCCAAGCCAGGAGCAACTTCTGAGCACATAGCCAGGAGTAACCCCTGAGTATTACCGGGTGTGGCCCAAAAAAACCAAAAAAAAAAAAAAAAAAAAAAAGAAAAAGAAAACAGAACCTATGTACAATTGCTTTGTCCCTCAAGTCCCCAGATTGTAGTACATAATATTTCTTAGCAGCACACAAAGCAATCTAAAGCCATAAAACTTAAGTAACTCCTTATGTGGCTGGCGAGGTGGCACTAGAGGTAAGGTGTCTGCCTTGCAAGCGCTAGCCAAGGATCAGGACCACGGTTCGATTCCCCGGCGTCCCATATGGTCCCCCCATTCCAGGGGCAATTTCTGAGCACTTAGCCAGGAATAACCCCTGAGCATCAAACGGGTGTAGCCGAAAAACCAAAAAAAAAAAAAAAAAGTAACTCCTTATACATTGAAGGCAAAGTACTTTTTTACATTTCCAGGCACATGTATATTAGTTTAAGTTAACCTCAAAAGTTTAAGTGGGTTGTTTTTCTTAAGGATTAGAGTCAAAGGAGCACAGTAAAAACAGTGTTAGAGTGGCAATTATTGTTTGCATAGGCCCACCAAAATATGAGGGACATGAAAAGGAAAAGCCTTGGCCTAAATACAAGGAGACCCTACCCCTGAAGTTTCCTGGCATAAGACCAACTCTAGGCTCCAGGCAAGTTAGATCGTCCAATCCAGGTCATTGTCTGTAGTGCCAATACACTTTTATTTTTCACACAGTCTCTGTTGTTGGTATCATGTTTCTGTATTAAAGATCCTGGAATCTGCATATCCTACATTGCAGTCAGGATGGTGCAGAGCATCCACTCATTTCACCACACAATTAAAGGGCAATGCAGAGAACCCTGTCCTGTAAGCAGGTCATTGTTGTTGTCAAGTCTTCTTAGTGTTAAGGGAAGTCTCTTTTGAGCAGGTCGATGTCAGAGCAGTGGTAGGGTCTTCCCTGGTAGAGGATTGCTTCCAGGTGTTGTTATAAAAAACTTTGGATGTGGGGCCGGAGAGATAGCATGGAGGTAAGGCGTTTACCTTTCATGCAGGAGGTCATTGGTTCGAATTCCAGCACCCCATATGGTCCCCCGTGCCTACCAGGAGCAATTCTGAGCCTGGAGCCAGGAATAACCCCTGAGCACTGCCGGGTGTGACCCAAAAACCACAAAAAAAAAAAAAAACTTTGGATGTTTCGTAGATAGCTTCCCTGGTTCAGGGGTGAATGGAGGATGCCCATTCTTCTGAGGTCTGTGCCAGGTCATTATATCAATATTCAGGGTGTGAGGACCCATTGCACTACAAGATTTGTGTGTTCCGATCTCTATTAGATAAGAACTTATTTGTATGTATAGTATTTTCACATTTTAATGTGCCTATGCAAACAAGGAACAATGCCACATGGCGTTATCGCGCATATGGGAGCCATAAGAACAAGTCCAACAATCCCCATGACATGGTTCAATCATAAGCATTAAACTGAGGGACTCTTCCACCAAAATTCCTAATTGAACAGCTCACAAAGAGAAGACAAGATAAAAAGTGGGTAGAATCGTCACAGTAAAAGAATTTTTTTTTTTTTTTGGTTTTTTTTGGGTCACGCCCGGCATTGCTCAGGGGTTACTCCTGGCTGTCTGCTCAGAAATAGCTCCTGGCAGGCACGGGGGACCAACCATCTTTGGTCCTGGATCGGCCACTTGCAAGGCAAACGCCGCTGTGCTATCTCTCCGGGCCCACGATAAAAGAATATTTAGAAAGAGTTATAGCTGTGAAAAAAATAAGAGTTATAGCTGTTAAAGAAAATACACATAAAATATTCAAAAGACATATGTGTCCATTTTATGTCTTTTGAAATAGTTGGGGGTTGTTAAATCCAATGCACGACTTTGGTCTGTGTTTAGGACTGTGTAGTACTGAAGTTAAAAAGGGTAAATGTGGGGTACTTATGGTTGGGGGTGAGAGAGTTAAGGAGTAATAATGAGCTTTGCAGGGGTGTCAAAGGGCTGAATCTGTTGGGGCAGGAGGTCGGTCTTGGTGCCTAACAAGTTAAAGAACTGAGGGTAAAAAGGGTTAATTAAGAGGAAGATAACTCCGGATTGGGAGATGAGGGAGTAGAAGGGGCTCTGGTGTGGGGGAGGGGAAATATATCAGAGAGGCTATATACATTGTATAGATGAATTTTTTTATGGATTAGGCTTGGCAGTCAGAGAGGACCACTGTATAGGAAGTCACGTCTACATATACACTGATTTTAGAGACCTATTTGAATATTATCCTCCATATCTAGGGAATTCCAATTTTTTTCCCTAGAAACAGTCAAGAATTAAGAATATTTTTGGGAGTTGTTAAAAAGTATATATGTTGCATGGGCTTTTGAAAATGAATACTAGTAAGAAAAAAACTCCTGAATGGGGTCCAGTATGCATAGGGGAGGAATTTCTCTCCCCTACCCTCCCCCCAGGGCCTGATTTACCAGGCCTGCCCTGAAGACGAGTCTAGTGTGGGGGACATCTCAGTAGCCAGGAGCAATTTCTGAGTGCATAGCCTGGAGTAACCCCTGAGCGTCACCAGATGTGGCCCAAAAACGAAACAAAAAAACTCAAAATTGGCAAGACCACAACATCTGTTTTGCTTTGTTAACCAATCATATCATTAGCAAAAATAAGCTTTGCATTTTATTATAAAAGATGATCGCTTCTCCTTCCTTTTATTGATTCTATGAAGTGTCTCAACTCTAGTAAGACTTTATCTGTTCTTGAGTAAATCAAGAGGCAGAAGTTCTCCACCAGAGTCAAGGGAAGTAGACAGTAATTCTCTGTGGAGGCACCTTTTGCTTCAATTGGAGAGTAGACAGTAGACTGATGAGATGAAGTGCTTTCTGCCCAGAAATGAATGTTGCTTCTATCCTTCATAAAGGAGAATTGGGATTAGTAATCTCCATATAAAGAAATGGTATGACCTGAGCACTGCCTGGTTTGCCCTGATAGTCTCTGGCACCCAGGGCCCAAACAGCACTGTATGACCAGGCCTTGGTCCAAATAACTATCACCAGGAGTGGCGGCAGGACCCTGAGCACCTCTTGGAAGGAACACCTCACCCCAAATTGAATGATCAAGCAGAGAATCCTTATGTATAATTGCTTGATAAGTGCTTCATTAACATGGAGATGTTTTTTCATGAGTATCCCCCCATTTTTATTTTCTAAGGGTCAGTATAAAAAGGCGATAGCCAGCCTGCATCATTTAGCAGCTCTCCAGGGATCTCTTCCACAGCCACAAGTTACAGGACAGGGGACCTTGGAACATCAGAGGGCGCTCATCCAGCTAGCCACCTGCCACTTTGCTCTCGGGGAGTACAGAGTAAGTATTGTGCTTGGCCATCTAGATGCGGTTGGACACCTAGGCCTTTCTTTTTCCCAGACTGGATTTTTAATTAGCACTTGTATATATGAAATACTATCTTTCACTGTCTAACAGGAATCTCAATAGAGCACAGAGAATCCTGTTGTACTTGTTCAGAAGAGGCCTCTACTAGGTGGGAAATAGAGGGTGAACCTTAGCTTATTCAAATTCAGATTCTCCTTTCATCTGTTGATAATATTGCCTAGGGTGTTACAGGTGCAGAGAGTAATCAGGCCAAGCCCAGCAATTACCAAATTACCGTAGTGATTTACACAAGCTTCTACACTAGTAGATCAATTTAAGTGATAAGCACATTCTTGACTGATGGAGGAAATGTCTATTTTCAAGACCACAATTTAACATACAAGCATGGATTACTTACCTCCATATGTAATGTTGATTATTTTGTAATTTAAAAACCCTTATTAACCTTTTTTATAAACACAATAGTTTACAAATACATGATACAGTTGTTTGGGGCATTCAATGTTCCAACACCAATCCCACTACCAGTGTAACCTTCCTTCTACCATTGTTCCCCGTTCCTCACCACCCCCAAAGCCTATACCTTTAGCAGGCACAAAATATTTTATTTTATATTGCTTGTTAAACATAAATGGCTATTAGAATTATCAAAAAATACTTCAGGAAAAGAAAATCTATGAAAATTGCTATATCTCACAGTGGGGTAATTGAGTTTAGGGTTTACTAAGCTGTTTGTTGGTAGGTCAGCCTTCTATGTCATTGTTTTATCTTTTTTTTTTTTTTTTTTTTTTTGGTTTTTGGGCCACACCCAGTAACGCTCAGGGGTTACTCCTGGCTATGTGCTCAGAAGTTGCTCCTGGCTTGGGGGACCATATGGGACACCGGGGATCGAACCGTGGTCCGTCCAAAGTTAGCGCAGGCAAGGCAGGCACCTTACCTTTAGCGCCACCGCCCGGCCCCGTCATTGTTTTATCTTGCACTTTGTTTTCTTTTTTGTGGGAAGAGGAGCAGTAGTGAGGGGTAATTTGCACACTCAGCAGTGCCCAAGGCTTCCTTTTGTTTTAGAGTTTAGATGCTATTGCTTGCAGTGGTCTGGGGAACTTGAGGTGCTGGGAATTTAACCCAAATTCTCACATACACAATGCAAGTGGCTTTATCATTGAACCTCATCTCTGGCTTGGACTTTTAAGTTTTGATTAATGCTTCCACAAACTAAAGTCATACAAAATAAAACAAGTATTTAGAGAACTACTGTTCTGAATTCTATAGGACATAGAAAATAAACTAGTAGATGGGCTGCAGAGATAGTGCAAAAGGATTAGAGCACTTGCAATGCATGCTAAGCCAACAGCATTGCTTTGCCAAGCACTGAATCATTCAGCCCTGTTGGTTGAATTTGTCCAGGAGTGACCCAGCTCCTCTTGAGCACTATTTCAGAGGTCCCCAAGCCCTTAAAAAAAAGAGAGAAATAAAAAGAAACCAGTAATTTTAGTTAAGCTAGACAGAATCATTTAGCAGAGACTTTAGTTACCATCCTTTGGGATGATCACCATGAGACCTATATCTCAGTGTCTAATTTCCCTAGTTTCTGAGAGCCTCTTCAGATAGTTACCTCCTGTCTTCAGTTCCCACTATATATACGTAGATGTGAGTTTCCTTAGTTCTCTGGCCTTATATACAGAATTGAAGATATTGTTGATTCTTACCCATGCTAATCTTTCATCTAATATTATATTTTATTTTTAGTAAGTTACTCTTTATTTACACTGCCACTACCCAATGCTGCCCCCTGTCCCTTGTGGATTTTAGGGGATGGAGGTTGTTGACCTCACCTAGTGGTACTTGGGGCTTACACTTGGTTCTGTACTCAGGGTGTAAGCAGTTCTTAGGGGATCATGTGCATTGTCAGGGATCAAACTGGGGTTTACCATATACTAACAAATACCCCCAATGCCTTTACTAACTTTCAGGCCTACCCCATGGCTTTTATATGACTTCATTGACTGCAGTCTTTTTTTTTTTTTTCAATCCTATAAATACACATATTGCTTTCTAAAATGTTGCTGTCATCCTTTCACTTAATTGAAACATGACTTTTAATGTGCCAAAAATTGAGTTCTATGTGGTAGGGTGAGGATTACAGTTGGTTTTAGGGACTATGGGACTATTCTGCCTTCAGGTCTTAATGATCTTAGATGGAGAAAGTGTTTATATAGTTAAAAATCAGATATTAAGTGGTATACTTCAGCATGTAGTAAGTAGGTATTTAATGACCCTCTCTCTTTTCCACATTCCAAATCCTTCCCTCTTCCCTGTAAAGCTTAGTTCAGGATAAGTCTCCTGCCTGAAACTTTCGTTTCTGTGTGATTTCCTGCTTTTGAAAGACTCTAGGATGAGGGAGATAGTTACAAGCCTTAGGGTGAATGCAAGGTGACCTGGGCTTAATATTTGGTACCACACAGTGTCTGAGGCATCTCTGAGTTCAGAGCCCCCTCCCCTCCAAAAGCACCACCAGGCACGATCCTGAAGGCTCTTGAACTCCACAAGGGTGAATGAGCAGTGCTACATACTCAGACTCTCACCTTGAACCAGCAAGCTGATAATCCCCAAGAACACACTACTTGAGAGGCTTCTGGAAACCAAATAGTATTAATGAGTAGTACAAGGGTAACCATCCTTGACTTGCATGCAGCCAGTCTCAGGTTGCTGGGAACTGAGCACCACCTGGAATCACTCCACAGAACAAGGGCAGGGAATAGCCTTAAGAGGAACCAAAACTCCCAATTGAATAAATAAGCAAATCTCTGTATCATACAATTTAATCCTAACTATTTTGTTGTTTTTTATTCAGTGACTTGGAAAAGTTTACTGCAGTCTTTAAGACAGGAACATGTAAATGGCTTCCACTTGCTATTATATATTTATTAACTAAACACTCTAGAGCAGGGGGTCTCAAACTCGCAGCCCGTGGGCCGTTTGCAGCCCTCCATACAACATTTTGTGGCCCTGCCCTAGAGGAAACTTTCCTTGTTTTGTTTTGTTTTAGTTGTTTGGGTCACACACCCCCAATGTTCAAGGCTTACTACTGACTTTGCACTCAAGGATCACTCCGACTTTGCCTCCTGTGGCCCCCAGGTAAATTGAGTTTGAGACCCCTGCACAAGGGATCCAGAGCAGTGGCACAAGCAGTAGGGCATTTGCCTTGCACGCACTACCTAGGACAGACCACAGTTTGATCCCCCGGCATCCTATAAGGTCCCCCAAGCCAAGAGCAATTTCTGAGTGCATAGCAAGGAGTAACCCCTGAGCGTCACTGGGTGTGACCCAATAAGCAAAAAAAAAAAAAAAAAGACACTAGAACAGGGCCCAGAGCAATAGCACAGCAGTAGGACATCTGTCTGCCTTGTACACATTCAATCCCAGACAGACATCAGTTCAAGTCCTGGCTTCCTATATGATCCCCAAGTCTGCCAGAAGAGATGTCTAAGCACAGAGCAAGGAATAACCCCTAGCACCACCAGTGTGACCCAAAAAACAAAAACAAACAAAAAGACTCTAGAACACGTTTATGTTCGATCTTTCATTTCTTTGTGAGCATAGAGCAGTGATGGCTAACCTTTTTGAGCCCGAGTGCCCAAACTGCCACACAAAATCAAAAGAATTTCCTCAAAGTGTCAGCATGTCAATTAAACCTTAATAACAAGATTTTGGTATCACACTCGCCTTCCGCTGCGCCGCATATCTTAATTGCAGACCTTCCTGCATGCCAGCTGCAAGGCCTTCGCATCATTGCGGGCATAGAGCTATGCAGAGGTATAGTTTATATTATTCCACTAATACGCTGTAAATAATTTACTTGGTTTCCATTTCAGAAAACTTCGCTTTAGTGCCTTTTTTTCATCTTTTTTTTTTGCATTTTGTTTAGATGACATGTGAAAAAGTCCTGGATTTGATGTGCTACATGGTACTCCCCATTCAGGATGGAGGCAAATCACAGGAAGAACCTTCAAAAGTAAAACCCAAATTTAGGAAAGGTATGGTGGTAAGATTTATATTTATTTATTTATTTATTTATT